>NC_063217.1:29121035-29426935 GCF_020740725.1 Corvus hawaiiensis
GGGCCAGGAGCTCCTCCAGCCGGGTCCCGGCCCTCGCCCTCTCGCACTCGCCCGGGAACCACTTCTCCGCCAGCCGGTTGAGGACGACGCTGGTGCGCAGCGGGGCCGCGGCCGTGCTGGTGCCCCCCGCCGGCAGCAGCCAGTCCCGGCAGCGGCGGCAGCGGGCCCGCAGCTCCCTGCGGAGGCAGCGGCGGCAGTAGGTGTGCCCGCACGGGACGGTCACCGGCTCGCCCAGGAACCTCCTGCAGCCGCAGCAGCGCAGCGGCCCCTCGGCCCCGCGCTCCCGGGCCCGGCCCGGCCCCTGCCGCAGGCGGTAGTTCAGCACCAGGCAGTCCACGAGGGTCCCGAGGCGCTGGGCTCCGCCGAGGGGGCCGAGGCACAGCGACGCCAGGGACGCGCCCACCGCTTCCTTCAGTCGGCTTGCGGGCACCAGCCGCGCCAGCAGCAGCTCCCGCTCTTCGTCCGCCCCCTCACCAGGGCCCCCACTGCCGCCTGGCTCCGGCGGCAGCTCCGAGCCCACGGCGCCGGCGGGAGAGGACGCTGCCATCGGCTGCGCGGCTGCGGCGAAGGGGGTGTGGCGCTCCCGCTCCGGACGCCGGGATCGGCTCCGGGCTTGGCGCGGGCGGGGGGCGGGAGGAGGCGGGGGGAGGTTACAAAACACCGCTCCACGCTCGCGCCGCCAACGGCGCGGCGTCACGTGGGGGGCATGGGGCGGGACGGGGCGGGCCCGTGCGGGAACGCCCGGCCAGAGGGGCGTCGGTCCCCCGGAACCCCCCGCAGCCTGCCCGGCGGTGGGGACGGGGAAGCGCCCCGGCCGGGCCGAGGGTGGCTGGTCGGGGAAGAGGGACAGCCCTACGGGCTCCGGGTTGACTCCTGGGAGCGGCTGCCGTGGTGAGGGTCGGGCGTTAGCAGGGCTGGTGGGGAGGCAGAGATAGAGGGATGGAGCCGCCGGCGCTGGGAGAGGGTTCTCCAGCGGGGAACGGGGATCTGTAGCTGCCGTGGTCCCGGAGGCATCACTCGACGGGTGCCTGCCGCCTTCCCTTGCGGCTGCTACCCGCACTTGTCTTGGGCCGCTTCGGCTGGCCCCTTTTCCTTCTGTATTAATCTTTTAATGGAGGACACGATAAGATAAAAGTTACAAGGTTAAGGAAAAGCTCTTTGTCCTTAGGGTTTGTTTCCCCCCTTCTCTTCCCGAGTGCTCCCAGCCCTCGCAGGACGGGTCGGACGCGCTCGCTGCGCGCCCGCCGTGCCGTCACAGCCCAGCGGGCAGCGAGCCGCGCTCCCCGCCGCTCTGAACACAGGCGAGCTCTGCGGGCAAGCACCTGATCTGTTTTGCCTAAAGTAGTCACAGTGGAGACATGCTTAGGCTTTCCAGGTGTATGCCAGCCTCTAATGAAAGCTTGAAGCCTATTGCGTAAGTGCTATGTATTTGTCATTGTTACAATGCCTTTTTTTTTTTTCCTTATGTTAGAAGGCTGTCGTAAATCTAGACGTTTCAGATAAGTGTAGCAGTACCTTTAAAACCTTCCAAGCAAAGCTTGCACATCAGGAAAATTAATAAATGGCCTTACGAAAGGAACAAAGCTACATTTATCCTCAGCCGTATTCCGTGTATGGCAGCCTGGAGTGTGATGCTAAAGGTTGTTAAGAGAGCTATGGGCACGGATGGCATGACTGGAAAGAACCAGCTACATCTGGATTTATGTCCAGGTGTTTTCTGTGAAATCAACAACTCTAAGCTGCATCCTTTGCCTCCACAGTGTCTTTCAAGTTCCTAAAGTCAAAGAAAAACGATGTTATGGTAATTGAAGTGTGACGGGACCATGGGTATATTTTAAACATGGATAGGAAAGATAGTCTGTTACAGTAATTAATTAAAAATTGAGTGAGCTAAGAAATGACAGTCTAAGGATCAAAGTAAAGTCTGTAGTGTGAGCTTGATTCATCGTGGGATGTTGTAAATTGCTTTGGTTTATTATGAATGGTTTTAATGGATTAAGGATTCTGGTGTGGTCATGTCAAGCATGAGCTGACCCCTCACAAAGTATTGGACTTAGCCAATTTGGACACAAGTAAAACTTTGAAAGAAGTACTGTTAAAGAGAGCAGTAGTTTATTTTGCACTTCAGATTAGAATACTCATGGAAATACAGAAATAAAATAAAACACGACAAAGACCAGGGGCTTGTGGGATTGGAATTAGGATAGTAAGGCTGTCCTCCGATGGAACAATTTGAAACAGTAGATATGAAAACTTGTTTCCACTATTCCCACTTCCAATGATTCCTATAAAAGTTCATACATTAATGTTTATACTAATGATTCAAGCAGTCATGAGTGCAATCAATGCAATCAGCCATTTTTCATAATTTCCAGTGTAAAGGAACAAAATACTCATGGCTTTGCCAGCCTTAGGGTCTTGGAGCAGAAGAGTTGAGGTTTTTCCCATCATCTTTCTCTTCAAAACTGAAACAGTGAAAGAAGGGATTTGGAGTAGGATGGATGAATAGAGGGGTAGGGAGCCTGACATTTTATATTGCTCCCACCAGTTGTAGAAATGTCTGGAATCTGGGAGATTATTTGCAATAAATCTAGACTATATATTCACCTCGTCCTTATTCTCTAGACATTATTTTTTATCCTTCTTGGAAATAGTCCTGAGCCTAGTTGGACCTTGGTATTACCCAGTGTTGACATTCTTGTATCTTTGAACTACTGTTGATTCTTTGAGCTTTGGTTTTGGTGTATTATTTCACCTTTGGCGTATTTAACTAAACAAGAAAAATACCCTGAATTTTCAAGTTTTTCACTCTGTTACCATCAGGATGTGATAGTTATGTAAGAGAGGAAAAAAAGACATTTTCAAGATTAGATAACACACAGCTCCACCACCACTCTATTAAAATAGCACGCTCAAAAAAAATTTTTTTTTCTCCCGCTTGTAGGGTCAGATAAATGATATTTTAAAATAACAAAGCTTTGCCATTGCACAATTCATGTGGGCCATTCTAGGAAAGACTTCAGGGACTGTCGTTTCCTTTTCTGCTGTAGAGCAATATTGCACTGCTGGTTAATGGAAGTTGGTTGTTCTCATTCAGAAAGGTACCTGCAAAGCACTGTGCCTTCAGTACAGTGAGCTAAAAGTAATTCCTTTCTTATGCTTTTTAAGGTATTGATTGGATGTTTTTCCAAGCAATTCCTTGTATAATGTGTAACCCAATTGGACATGAGATGACAATAAAACAGTGGTTTCAGTTGTATTTGACCCCACTGTAGGTAAATTAAGCACAATGATTCTGATTTAAGGTCTTCAGAAATCAACAGCAGTATAAACAAAGTAAAGCAAGACCAACTCAGGCTAAGGGAACAGGCAGTGGACCTAAAAATTAATACCTACATACTGGAAATCTGGAGCCAAGCCCCATTTTTACAGGTCCTTGGCATCTATCCCAAGAAAAAGTAGTCAACTCAAAGGACGTAGTTGTATTCTAAGAGAAGTAATGGCTTTCTGGCTGTATATCCTCTTTTTCTTTGAAGGATATGCCAGTTACCCAGCTATTGTAACTTTTTGCAAAGATATGTTTAGCAAAGGCAAAATAAAATGAATTGGAGAAAGATTAGATTAGGCAAATAAGAGTCATACTTAAAAAAAGAAAAGCATAATATTCCTGAAAACTATTCATTCTACCAAGAAACTCTTAAATATCTTTTCTTCTAGAGGAAAAAAAAACCCAACCAAAAAAGGAAATATCAAGCCATATTTAAAATTCTGGAATGGTTTTTGAATCTTAGATGATTATATTTGAGTTCCTTCAACCCTGGATAAGAAGTAATGCTCAGAACCAACTTGGATTTCTTTTGTTTTAGTTATTCTTTGTTGTTTAGTAGACTTTTGGGGCTTTGGTGAGATAGTTCTGGCAGAGGTCTTTTTAAATGGAAAAGTACTCAGCATCACTGCAGTAAAACAGACACTAATCCTTGTTTGTGCAATGCAGTGGTGGGCAGAAGTTGGTTTTGAGTAATTTTTTTTTAGTTACGAGTGGTCACAAAGCTGCATTTGCAGCTTGGTCTCAAAAGTTAGTTAAGATGAGCTGAACAGGGCTAGACTGTCAGCAATAGTGTGGCCAGCAGGACCAGGGCAGGGACTTTCCCCCTGTACTCGGCACTGGTAAGGCCACACCTCAAGTCCTATGTCCAGTTCTGGGCCCCTCAGTACAAGAAGGACATTGAGGTGTTGGAGTAAGTCCAGAGAAGGACAGCAGAGCTGGTGAAGGGCCTGGAACATAAGTCCTATGAGGAGCAGCTGAAGGTACTAGAGTTCATCCCAAAGACTAGTCTTTCCAAAACAAAAATAATTTTCAATAAGCAAGATTTATTTAAGATTTTTTCTTTTGGCAAAGGCAAGAATTTTAGCATTTTTATGAAATGTATTTAATGCAATGACTTCTGCAGCGCAAAACCAGTTTTCAGCTGTCTAAATAAATCACTAATTAACAGTCAAGTGCTCGTTGGGATTTCCCTTCAGTTCAACATGAAATCTGAATTCTGCTTCATGGCATAACAATGTGGCAATTGCCAGTGGATAAGGGAAAGACTGTGGATCTGGTCTGCCTAGTCTTTAGTAAGGCCTTTGACACTGTTTCCCACAGCATTGTTCTGGTGAAACTGCTGCTCATGGCTTGGACAGGTGCACTGTTCCTTGGGTGAAAAACTGTCTGCATGGCCGGGCCCAGAGAGTGGTGGTGAATGGAGTGACATCCACTTGGCAGCCAGTCCCTAGTGGGGTTCCCCAGGGCTCAGTACTGGGACAAGTTTGGTTTTGTATCTTGATCAGTGCTCTGGGGGGAGGGGTTGGTCTCTTCTCCAAGAAACAAGCAATAGCATGAGAAAATGGCCTCAAGGTGCCCGAGAGGAGGTATAAATTGGCTATAAGGAAAACGTTCTTCACTGAAAGGGTGGTTAAGCATTGGAACAGGCTTCCCCGGGCAGTGGTGGAGTCACCATCCCTGGAGGGATCTAAAAGACATGTAAATGTACCAGTTAGGGACGTGGTTTAGTCGTGGCCTTGGCAGTGCTGGGTTAACAGTTGGACTTGATCTCAAAAGTCTTTTCCAACTTAAATGATTCTCTGGTTCTATGTCCTCATCTTTGGTTCAATTACAGTTTTGGAGGTGTCTGCCCACTTTGTCAAGAGAGCCCTGAGGAGCTCGCTCCTACTGGGTGGTTTTGGACTTGGGGTAATGATGCCCAGAACCCAGGAGATGCTGGTCCCCCATTCCTCCTTCCCAGTTACCTTTTTTACCTGCTAGAATGCTAGTTTGCCTGTGGTGCTGGGAAGTCTCTGGTCATCTCCAAAACCAACTGTTTTCAGTCTTAACATACCGATGTTACGGACTGATGGGTTTTTTTCTCCAACCAGAAACTACTTGTTTTCAGTAGATTCAATGACACTTGAGATTTGTCTGAATGAGATTCTCTCACTTTGATGATGATGATGATCATAGCCGCACTTGTCTTAAAAATATGGATGACAAAGGTATGACCTCTGGGGTTAAAGGTGGAATGTATAAAGGGAATGAAAGTTTAGAACAGATTTTATTTTAAGATATAGAAAAATCTCAGCTAGGGGAGGCTGAGCTGACTAAGTTTCCAAATGTGGCAGAACTGACAGCCATGGCCATCAGATGTTCAAAAATCTGGGGCACTGGCTATAGATCAGCAAGCACAGTATTGCTTACGAGAAGGAAGAAAAAGGAATTCACCAAGTATAGACAATTAAGCTGCCCTCAATAGTAGGTTAGGTACGTAGAACACATTTTCAAGTGAAAAACTAATAAGAGGCATGAAGCTAACATGAATACCATAACCCTTGAATTTACCTAAGATAGACTAAAGCCAACCTAACTCAGTCTGCTTTTGTTCTTGTAATGGAAATTACATTCTGCAGACAGGCAGTGCTCAGGCTCTTGTCTCTTTGGACTTGAATAAAGCAGATTATATAATGAGCCACATGGAGAATTTTTACAGAGTAAAATGGAACTGCTAAAAAGTTGTCAGGTTCTAAAGATCCTGTTAAAAGGCCTATGGAAATGGATCATGAGATAGGAAGAGCTTCCTGTCTGGAAACACACTTCATATGCATTTTTTGAGGATCAGCTTTGGTACTAATTTTACTTGATATTTTCATCAGTGACCCTGGCACAAAAAATCAGGAAATCGATCTTTTGGTTTGGCAGCAAGTAAGAAAGTGCTGTCTATAAACTGAGGAGAAAAATGTCAGACACAAAGAAACCGACCTGCGTGACTACTGGGATAGTAGAAATGGAAAAATTGTAGTCATGCAAGTGTCAAACCATGTACATCTATTGAGAAAAATTATTGCTAGATCCTGAGAGTTTATTAATGGGAAATGAAAGAAGATGAGAGAGAACAGGAAGCTCTAAAAACCTGATATAAACATAGAGGTTTTTTTTTTTTTTACTGTTGAGATAAGGAATTATTCATTGTGCTGTACGTGACTGGTGAACAGTCAGTAAACACACAACACACAGTTCTGGTGAGGTTATTTGCAAAAAAAGAGGAAGCAAAACTGTAACTGAAGGGAGAAAAGGATAATTTGGAACAGATTTACCATACAACAAGAATTGGAGAAATGCTTGCTCCTCCACTGCCTTACAAAAATGAGGATGGAGAGGGGACATGATTGCCCTATGTAAGTGATCTATGAGGACAGATAACAAGTGACACATAAGAAAAAAGATGAAGTAAATGACTAAAATAAATTTAGATTTAGGAGAATACTGAGAATCTGAAGTGAGATTATGGGATGGTTTCTGAGAACCAGTGGGAGGATTTACACACTGTCAAACAGTGCTTGTTAATGCCAGGACAGGGATTACCTGACATGCTAGGCTGTTACAGCAAGGGACTGGATTCAGTCTGAAGCACAGAAGACAGTTAATCAGTAGGAAACAAGCTGGTAAATAGAAGAATAATTGACAAACTGCTACCTAAACTTTTCAATTATCGAGTTCACCCCTTAGGCTCAGTTGTTGTTACACAGTGAATGGTTCAGGTGTCTCATCTCAGCAAGGCGATGAAGGAACTGTTGCATAGTCATGAGGACCACAGTCAAAATGTCCCCCAGGTCCTCGGAAAAAGTACAAACTCACTTAGGGAAGGAGACTTTAGAGAAGAGTGGGGGAAGGAGAAGGAACCTCTTTTGTTGAAAGACAGCAGGAATAAGGCATCTACCTAGCCCTGTGCCCAGGTTAGGATACCCAACACACCAGCAGGACTGACAGAGAAGGTAGCTGCTGTCAGTGCAGCCAAATGCCCATACCCACCTCTTGTAGCCATAGAGAGAGGCATGTTAGCCACTACTTCTGTGGTGGCAAAAATGGAGTGGGGAGAGAAAGCGGCAAAATCCAAGTTTAGTCACCTTGAGCTTTCTGTGGTAGCACTCCAGAGAGGAAGTACTCATGGCTGTTGCCCTGCCTGGCGCTGGGTACTTCCCAGAGACTGTGACTATTTAGACCATTACCTTTTGCTTTTCACTCCTAAATCTCTGTCCTGCCATTCTCACTGCTTTAGCTGAATTGGGCACGTTGCACTTCAAGTAGATCCAGTGAAGGATGGAACAGGCCTTGCTGCACCTTTGGTGATGGCTCTAAATGGGAAAAGACCAGTTGAGCTTAAGTTGAATCCTCTCATGGGAAATCACCTTATTACTACTGATAAAATTTTTCTTCAATACCATTTTATGGCTTTTAAAAATCTATACACAAGAAACCGGCAAAATCCCAATATAAACAGTCCTGCAAAAATGGCCATGCCAAATGCTCTGAGACATTTGACATCTCTCTAATAATTTTTGTAATTTTTTTGAGAAGGAAAATGTGCAATGTAACAACCTGCAAACGGCTCATGCATAGTCATGCCTTCTATGTGTCAATTGTTGGGGAATGGCTTCAGATTGCTTCACCTTATAAATTGTTACTTATTCACCATGCCAGTTGGTGACCACGGTAGCATATGTGAAATGAATTTGCAGTTTCTATTACAGCTAGTTGAAATTTGCCGGTGAAACATTTTCTCAAATTAAAAAAAAATAAAGAGTTACCCATCAATCAGGAAGGCAATGCTTTGTAGAAGAGTATTTGTTCAGATAATTTGACAAATCATGGATAAGTTTTCATCAGAAGCCTTTTCCAAATATCCAAGAAGATAGCACTGGTGATTTCTGTGTATTTCCAGAATAGCTCTGGACCGTGGGACTAGTCCCCACATGCCTCTAATCTGGTAAAACCCCTGTTGTGGAACAAGAAACTGATTTTGGGAAATCCATTTCTTGTCAAAGGTCAGCTCCTGGCTCCATAGCAATAGCCTCCTGCCATGTGTCTGTAGCTGCAGTTAAAAAACTTCCAAATTCCTATTGAATCAGCAACCAGGACCTTGCAGTTCTGGCTTCCAGCCCTCCTCACATAAAACATGATATGCAAAATTAATAATGATATATACATATTCGTGAAAATCAAGTTTTTCTTGAGAATCCACAGTCATTTCCAACTTCTGAAAGCATATCTGGTTATAAAAACTTTTTTACTTTTTCATCCATGAATGAAAATATTTTGCCTCAGCTTTATGGCATTTATTTTGTCCTAAAGTAGTTAAAAGTCATTAAAATTGATGCTTGATGTTTGAGTCACTTCAGCCCTGGCTAAGAAATAATGCTCAAAACCAGCTTGGTTTTGTTTTGTTTCAGTTTGTTCTGTGTTGCTTAGTAGACTTTTGAGGCTTTAGTGAGATTGTTCCAGCAAAGAGATTTTTAAATGGAAAAATGCTCAGCATCACTGCGGTTAAACAAACACTAACCCTTGTTTGTGCAATGCAGTGTTAGGCAGAAGTTAGCTAACTTCAATTTTTCAATTTTTTTCAATTGTTCAGTTTGTAGTTATGAGTGACCACAAAGGTGCATTTGCAGCTTAGTCTCAAAAGTTAATTTGAGCTGAGCAAAGCTAGACTGCTACCACTGTCTCTAGCATTTCTGTACAACGCTGCAGTGTGGATTTTCCAAGGGATCTTAATTCCCTTTGAAAAAATTTGGGTTCTCAGTACTTTTGAAAAAAAAAGGCCCATAGTAAGTTATTAAATTACACTTAGTAATTATGTATGCACTAGTATGAGAAAAAACGACCACACATGGGATAAATAGTTAACTACATGTTAGAAAGATAAAGATCTCATTAAAAATAAAAATAGAGGCAAAACATAATAGAATCTAAAATACTTAGGGAGGTAAAGACAGAGAGTTTATTGGCTTGATCCAATAAGGGACTTAAATACCTAAAGCAGGGTTTATGGAGATATCATGTGCCTAAGTGACAGAAATGCAATCACAGCTCACACAGCTGCTGCGTAACCAGGAGTGCCTAAAATCACAAGGTTCTTCCTTGATTCTAATTTGTATCTTTAGAGTGTCTTGGATTTTACTTTTGTGCACATTCAGTGTGCAGCAGCTAGAGCAGTTTGGGCACTTATTTCACATTAAGCCATTTACAGTCCTCAGCTGAAAAGTTCAAGGGCGCTGTTTTGTCAGTGTACTCAGGCCACACCAGGCACAGGTTCACATTGTGAGATTCTTAATCTGTTTTAGTTGCTTGCTTTGAACATGAAGGATGAAGAGATGGAATACCCTTTTATTTAACAATTTCTCTGTTAGATTATTGATACAAGAGTTGGAAGATGCAGTTTGTTTCCATCTGAGAGTGTTCAAACCCATCACCTCCCTTAAGTAATATGTCTTAAAGAGTGACTGCATGAGTTGAAATTGTCTTGGGAGCATGAATTAGAGATGAGGATCCGTCACTCCCTGTTAAATGCCCATTTCCTTGGGATAATTCTTGCATATCATTTCTGTTCCTATGGACAACAGAATTTGCTTCATTGTGGCATGACTTTTAACAGAAATAGGGCAGGATCGTCTTTGTTTTCAATAGCCCTCTCTCTTGCTGGGTAGGATCACTTTTCTGCCCTGTGTTGATGTGAATCTTTTTTGTTTAATGGGGAAACACAGCAACAATTGGTTGCTGTATAGGAGGCGCTTGTTTTCTCATTTCCTTCTGTTATCCTGGCTGTGATTTAACAGAATACTGCAAGCCCTGCTCCTCTTTTTTTTTTTTAACAGAATGGTAATTGGATCCTACAGTTAAGAGGACTCTAAGCTGTGAATTTTAAGCACAACGTGTTATCTGTGTTGTGGCCTGACTTAAGTTTCTAAGGAATTGCAGTAATGCTGCTGCATTTCTGGGGTTTGGTAAGTCTGGCAATTATACTTTGGAACTGTGGAACTGACTATCCTGGAAACACTAGTAAGTGGAGTCACTCATTTCCCTGTTTTCATGTTCATCGTATTTTTTCTTTTCCCATATGTGTTGATATGTGGTTGTACATTCTGAAGTATAGCTGAATGTTTCTACGTGTGCAAGGCAACAAACTTAAAAATGTGATCAAGAAGGTCTCACTTGGAATTATTCCAGTTTTAAAAAGTAGCTTAGCTCCAGATATGACATGAGTCATATTTGTCTTTCCTTCAGACTGATCAGACTCTTTCCTTCAGCCGTTGTTGCTTCGTAGGAGAGTTGCATATAATCTACAGATTTATAGAATAGCTAAATATTCACTGGAATAAGTGCTCCTATTAATATAAATTGTAATTATTCAAAGAGCAATGCACTTACAGCATGAATTACTAAATTTAAAAAGTGCAGGAGCTCTTAGTGCAGGAGTGTAACTGAATAATGAACAAAACCCAAAATAATAGCAAAGGAAGTGCTAAAAAGACTTCAATTAAAGAAGGTTTTTTTTTAAATAAAAATTGCTCACTAAGAAAGTGTGCAAAAAGCAAGTAAGTCAGCATTTTTAATGTTTATCAGTATGTTTTCCTTCAGCTGAAAGTTGTTGGCTAACAGTTATGTTGCAAATCTTATAAATTTTTTCTGAGTTCTTATGTATTCACACTACAGAAAAAGTACAGGCTGACTGTTTTAAAAATAATATATAGCAAAAGAAAAAGTAATGGTTTGGACATGTGTTCTATATTCTGACTTGGTATTTAAAGAACAAGTTATGTTGGTATCTGTTTATATACTCTCTAGTATTTTCTAGTATATTCCCTAATAAAATATACATATTCTCTAATATATTCCTTGCTATCAAGCTGCATCTCTTTATGATCATCCTCTGAGATAAATTATATTGAGAGAATTTGGTTTTGAATACAGTTTGCCAAATAGGAGCAGTCTCTTTGAATTTATAATAGTTATTGCTCTTCATTCTTATACAAGTAAAAAAAAAAAAGGGGGGAAATTACAGTGTTTGCATCATCTTTGCATTAAAAGTATGCCTGTATTGTAAAACCAAATCTTTCAACCAAAGTAGAAGGAAGGAAAAAAGCTTATTATGCTTGATATCTAGCCTCTTGAAAAAAAACTTTCATTTCTGGGTGGCCAATAATAAGTGCAGAATTAAATTCAGAGTTTTAGTCAATTAAAATACATTTTAAGAAATGCATGTAGAAAACAGAAAATACCTGGCAGCTTACTTATAGTGGTAAGTTAAGGGAAAAATCCCTTATTTGTTATTACTGGATTGGACTGCTGCTAGTATTAGATAAATCTAATATCTAAATCTAAATAAATTTAGATAATGATAAAATCATTAACAGTCTTAAAATTCTGGAGGAGTTGTTAAAGTTACAAAATTTGTGTTTACTTATTCTTCTTAGGTTAACTCTTTGGGATCAGAGGAGCAACTGCTCCTTTTTGTAGATATTTCTCACTCATAGAGTTCTATAGAATTTTTGCATGTATATCCACTTTTTCCTTGTCTAATGGGTGTCCTTCCTCCAGAGGTTTTAGAGCACTGGGAAAATATTTTGTGTCAATGAGAATAGGAAATACATGATTTTTCTTCAAAACTCTATGACTAGTACTGTTTACTAAATACAGTGTTATGTGAAGAACATGAGCTGAAAAAAAGCAATTACTTTAAATTTAATCATGGTGGCAGAAGACATCTAATGAAATCACCTTATTGGCAATAGTTTATCTTTTAGCAGCAAAATGAATGTTACTATTTATTCTGACTATTCAATATTCTTTTTCTCCTTTGGCTTGTACCTACTACTGTAACCTATGTCCTATTTGGTTCTTGAACATTAGTAGCATCACCCAGCAGCACACTGTGTGCTGTAGGCTGAGATATCACAGCCACAATCTCTTCAACCTTTCCTACAAACATGCTACAGGAAATGTACACGTTTATTTTACTTCTGCCGAAGACACCATATGACAGGATTGAATTGGGAGACCACTAGTCTCCATTAGACCAATGATTTTCAATGGAGCACAAGATCATGCAGGACAGAAGTGCACACTCAAATGCTTCATTTCAGCATGATTGTGTAAATAACATTGTGTTTCAGTCTTTCTCCCCCCTCTCTTTCTCCTTCACCATGTTTATAAAAGAAGATAATTGAGTATCTGGTCTTTGACTGTTGTCCACAAATACCCTATGTGGAGACAAAAGAAGACTTCATTTATTTTTTTCCATTCCTGAAAATGCAATGCAACTTTTTTTTTTAACTCCAACATATATTGAACATAATTTGTCCATGCAGTTGTAGCAAGTTTCAGTCATACTGAGTCTGGGCTGATCACACTTTTTCGCAGGAGGCTCTGTGGTAAGTAGCCCATCCCAAATAGATTCTTTGTGATGTGTTCTGTCCTTGTCATACTGTATTTAACTATTACATTTTAGGGATCTTTTTTAATGATTTGCGTCCCTCAACTTCTGATTGTCCAGGAAGGGTTTCACAAGAGCCGAAAGACTGTGATAAGCCCATGCATATGAGAGTATTTTTAAAATCACATGCTTTATTTATCTTCATATTTCTACCTGTAGTCAAAAAAAAATCACAGTGTTTTAAGTGAACAGCTTATCCTGCTGTTTTTGATGGTTTTGCTGACATGCTGAATCTGTTTTACGTTTGTGTTTGGCTATGATGGTATTGGTAGATCACCTGAGAGCCCTGCCTTACTCCCAGTTCATGCTTGCCCTTCACTGAAGAGCTGAAAACTTGACAAGCTGTTGCCCTCATTTTTCTTTGTGACACACCATAGAGCCTTCTTGTTACAAAGTACTTGGTTTGTGTCCCAGGGGTCTCAGCTGTGGAGATTTGATGTATGGCTCACTGTGTCAAGTTTCATGGCTCCTGTAATATTTCATCCTCCTGCTGGTACTGATTTAACACCTCAGTTCCTGGCCATAAATTGAACCCAAAAATTAACTATGTAGACTAGATGAAAATATTTATTATTACTTGTAGAAATAGAAGGTGCAACATGTTTTTCTTTATTGTTTTTAAACATTTGGGTTTTTAAACCCAAAAGGCAGTGAAGGGAGGCAGTGAAATCACCATCCCTGGAAGTGTTCAACAAATGACTGGATGTGGCACTTAGTGCCATGATATAGCTGACAAGGTGGTGATCAGTCAAAGGTTGGACTTGATGATCTGAGAGGTCTTTTCCAACCTGAATGATTCTGTGATTTATTAAAGAAAATGTTCTTAGTGGTTCTTTTTCTTGGTACCTGGATCGCCTTAATAAAAACGGTTAGCGGAAGACTCTGGTGTTTACAGGACTATGCCTGGGGGTAACAATCTCCCAGAATTTTTGAGTTCTGCAACACCATTAACAAAATTAATAGTTAGGTCAGTAATTGATTCCAGGCTTAAAAGCAGGTGATACTGATTGTAGGGCTGGGTCATATCTTAGACATAGTAGCTGAGTAAATTGTTCTGGTAAAGTAAACAGTAATACATCAGAATGAAAAGTTTCTGAGTAAACTGTTTGCTGATAAATTGCAGCATAGCAGAGCTTGCCTGTCAAGAATGAGAAGCAAAAAAGGCATCAGCCTATAGTCTTTTTTATCCAGATGTCTTTCTCATTGTAAAAGATTTACATTGTAAGAAAAAGACCAGGTGTTTGTAGAGGGAAGTTTGGGTAGACTAAGTAATTATTGGGAAGGAAGAAGCAAAAGGGAAGGTACATTTTTCAAAGGCATCCTGCATATCTCTGAGGATATTTACACTTATGGGACTGAGCTGTCCCTCTTTTCATGGAAATCACCTCTTTGCCAATGCTGTGAAGTTGGCAAGTCATGGATGTAGCTGCTTTCCTACTTTCTGGTGTCACTTAAAGAAAAATATAGGTTGTGTTCAGATTATACCATAGCTCAGTTTTCCCTGTGTCCGCAACCTTTTTGGGAGCACAGTGTTAACTGGAAGCAACCTCTGATCCTTCGTTTCCTGGCCCAAACAGAAGCATGTGAATGATAATATGCACCAATAAATCTGAAACAAGTCTTCAGTCTTGGTATGGCTTCATTTTGCAATCATGACCTCCTTTCTGTAGATCTCAATAGAAAGACGTAATGCCTTTATCAATTCTTACTGCAAATAACAGTTTCTCCATGGAATATATGAAGAAATCTTGCTTTAAAATTATAATATTAAGGTGATTTACAATGCCTATATAGAATGATTGTTGTTTTGAAGTAAGGGCTTGTACAATGTTGTTGCCTTAGAAGTTTGAGTTACTTGATTTTTTTTTTTAAATTTTGGTTTTTGGAATACTGGATTATACCTTATATTCCACTATTGCTTCTACTGCATAGCTTATTCCTACAATTCTCATGTTATTATTATTATAGTAAAATAAAATATATACATGAAAAAATATATATGTACCTGTGAACAAAGTATCTATGTATTTAAATATTTAAGTATTTTTCTAAAAATTTGTATTTTCGTTAGCTTCTCTAAGCATCTTCTGGAAAAAAAAGAAAAGGCTTTAAATGAAGAGAGTAATAAGTGCTTTAAATTAAAAAAAAAATATATTACTACTTTTGCTCCTCTTTGTACTTCTGTTGTAAAAGTCGTGCAGTGTGCTTTTCTGCATTCAAAAATTTCTTATGAGTAAATAGCTTGATTCATTGATTCATAATTTGTATTGTGTAAGAGGAGGGATGTTCACTTCAAAACTGCGTGCTGCACTTTTAGATCAGGGGAAGGACGTGCAGGTGGAGTCAGTGGTACGGAGCGGGAGCTGCTGGTTGCAGTGAGCTGGTTGGGTTTATCCTGCAGCCAAGGGGATGCACTGCACAACTTGGGCTTGAAGGCCAGGCTGGGCATGCAGCACGGGGCTGGTGGAGCTGCCCTGCATCCCTTCTGTGGGGGTCACTGCTCCTTGGTGGTCTTCTGGTCAGGATCATGCCTGCATATTAGAGGTTATAGAAAAGAAAAGGATCTTCCGAACTTTTATAAAGTGTGTGAGCTTCCCTCCAAAGCAATCAGTGTTACTGTCATTAGTATTACCTGTGCTTGCCTGTATTCCTGCTTTAGCTGCTTTGAGAAGACGCTGCTGTTTCTCCTGCAGTGCAGATACTATCTTGCAGTTCTACTATTTGGCTCCTGGAGTTAGGATCAGGCCCTACCAAAAAAGTCTGTGAAGATGCTCAAGGGCAAATAAAACTGAAGCAAAATCATGATGATAATTAAAAATTCCACTGTTATCATGGAAGGTGTTAGTGCAGAATGAGATTAAGAAGTTGGTTTTCTAAGGCAGCATCCAGTTTTTGTTTTTTCTTTCATTCCAGATATTCCATTCATTTCAGATAGAATGAACGTTTTGGGTTTTTTTTTTTTTTGCCCACTCAGTCACGATACAGACAGACACACAAATACACATCCGTAAAATTGGAATGATTTTTATTTCTTTAGGAACAACTGACATAACGTGCTTTATTTCATGTAAATTCAACTCTCAGTGTTTTCTGTTTTAAGATGGTACCATCTGTGAATTTTAGGAGGGTTTGGTGTGCTGTTGTGCTGTACAAGCTTGATTCTCTGGCCAGAATGTGTTTCTCATGATGAAGAAGAAAATTCATATGTCTCCAGGCAGATGTTTTCCTGCAGGTTTGGCCCTTAGAAGCAAGGAATTTTGAATTCTTGCTTAACTTGGTAAATATGCTGAGTTGGAGATACATTTATTCAGTGTTTAATAAACTAGTTGGGAACAATGTTTCAGATGAGACGGTAAAAAAAAAAATCATAGTTTGAAATTGTTTCATTTTCCCACTAGAAAATTGGCAGTTAATAACTACATTATTTGTCAAAAAATCTTTCAAGCAAGAAACTGAAGTCAGCTTTATTTGCACAAAACTAATGGTCGAACATTGTAAACAATTTTTAGTTACTTCTGTCTTACATAATGCATCCCAGAAGCAACATACATTTGAATGCAAAAGAACTGCACTTTTAGGAAAGTGAAGATAAAAGACAAAAATAGAGATTTCTGCTGACCTTTCAAGTAATTATTTAGTATGAAAAGTTTGGCAGTGAAGCTTTAAAAACCACATTTTGCATTGAGGTTTTCAGTGGAACAGTACAGTTATTGAACACAGCAAAAAGAATAAACTTTTTTAGTAACAGGAAGCAACATTATTTTTTAAACTGCTTTCATTCTGTTATGCATAACTGTTTCAATTAGGTAGGAATTTTACTAAATAAATGCAACTTTATATTTAATTTCTTTTGGTTTGTCATCAGTTTAAATTTCACGAGTCCCACAGGACAGTTCCCATTCTTCATCTGCATAATCCCCATGGAAGGCATCTGGATTCTGGGCTACCAAAGCTTTGATCATATTAGAGATGGTGGATGTTTCAGGTGTTGGGCAAGAATGTGGGCTCCCTTATGCTCACACAGAGAAGTATTCCTGCAGTTGTACGTGCTTTTAAGCGACTGACTCCTGGCCTTACATACTCTGGCTCTTGAGGAATACACTCAGTGCTGGTAGCTTGGTGAGCAGCTGAAGTTCCAGCTCTGGGTTCAGCTTTGGGTGGTGAGAGCCAGAGACAAGAGGCCATGAACTGGAACCAACCTTTGCACAACAAAGGACGCGGGGACCTGTGGTGCCAGCCAGGGGACCGGACACTCAGAGACACGGCAGGAGCTGAGGACCCCCAGATCCTCCTGTGCTTTCACTGTGAGGGTATAAACCCCCAGGTTTTCCTTTGTTTTTGGCCCCTTCTTGGCAGCACTAGCTTGAGCTGTTATTCTGTTGTTGCACCATGATTAAAATATTTTAGGGATCCAGACGTCTGAGATTGCTACGGGAAACCTGGAGTCGAGCCAATAGGGAAACCTGATCTGACTGTGTGAGAGTGGCATGTGTAGCTGCAAAGGGACCTCAGTGCCAGCTTGGGTGGTGTAGGAGTAACTGGCACAGTGGCTTCTGAATGGTCAGACAGGAACGTTTCTTTAACACATCCTTTGGTGGCCTCCAGTTGTGTTGTGTCAGAGCAGAATGGGACAAGGTAGCAATAAAGTCCATTTGCACTGTTTTGTGCCTTTTGCACTTTTCTTAACTGGTGTATCTGCACAAGTGCTAGGGCAGTGAAATGTCTCGTATAGCCACAAACTGCCAGTTCATTTTGCACTAGAAAAATTTCCTCAGAGGTCTGTCTTTAGATGTGGACAAAGGAAGCAGATGCCAGTGACTGCTTGGAGCAGTCACTTTCTGTTCTATCTGTGCCGGAGCTACAGCAAGTGTACAGCCTGTGGTACCTTCTTTTTGCTGCTTTGCTGATGTTAAGGGAGGAAGGTGTTGGAAATCACACAATGGCAGTTGCTGCAGAGTTGTGAGTGGCTCTTCCCAGCCATTGATTTCATGGGCTCCTCCTTTTCCTCCTACTTTATGTATCATGCAGCCACAGATGTAATACTTGTTTTCTAAGAATTTTCTCTGACTTTCTAGGCACAGCTTATTTCATCACCCACCCTCTACCCCTTTTGTATGACAAGCCCTTTCTGGTTTCTGGAACCTCAGACAGTATAGAAGTGTTATGAGAGATGTTTTTTAGGGAAAAAATGCTTGCAGCAGTAGTAGTAGGAAGTGCTTGTGTAGGAGTATGGTGGGAATTAAAATTTGCTTTGAAAAACTAGTTGTTGACAGTGAATGATGTTTTGAGTGACCTTTTGTACAGAAGTGGAGTTGGGCTGGTGGTTTTGCAACAGTGGACATTTCCAAATATTCCACCAATTTATGTACAACTTCAAGGTGACACCACTGCCGAGAATTAACAGAACAAGAGGCAAGGAGCACAAACTGAAATAAAAACCAGGAAAGATATTTTTAACCACGGAGGTGGTCAAGCTCTGGAACAGGTTACCCAGAGAGTTTGTGGAGTCTTCATCCTTGGAAATACTAAAAACGTGAGCGGATATAGCCTGAAGAACTTGCTCTAGTTCAGTCTCCTTTGATCAGAAGGTGGACCAAAGACCTCCAGCAGTCAAGTCTCAACCAATCTGTTATTCTGTTGTAAGAAAGGCATGCAATAATCCTTTCTAAAGTGAAGGTAGTTCCCTGGAATATTGTTCTGACTTCCCGCAATTTGTGGTTCACACACTTCTCAATACATTCTGTTGTCACTTTAGAACCTGTAATTATTACACAGAATGTAAGTGTAAATTACACATGCAAAAAAAACCAGACACCAAAATTGTTGTTAATGAATAGCTCCAGTTTTATAGTCACTAGTCTGAAACATTTTAAACAATAAAGAGACAGATTTTGGTTTCTTTGAAGTCTGCAGTCAAAACTTCCATTGGCTTAATGGGACAAGGGACTTTACTCACCACATTTTATAGCTAACAGAAAATACAAACTAAAGCAAAATGAATAAGTTATTTATATGTTTTAACAGTCTATAAAACCAAAACCTCTGGTAATTAAAAGTTCAAGCTACATCTGCTTCCAACCATCAAGCAGCTACCTCTGGTCTGCTCTTTGCGCAGTGCACTAATTGTTGCACACCCACCTTGTGTGCGTTACTTGCTGGCATCATGATCTGGCTGCTTGGCAGAAGGGAAGAGCTGGGAAGCTTCATTATTCTGTAGAAGGGCTTTTAAATGTGTAGAAGCAGACTGGGAGTTTAGGAATGGGCTCTTGTATGTGACAAGACACTTTGTACTTTGCTGTACAAAGAAATCTCTTGATTTCTGATGTTTGAAAGTGGAAAATATTATCGTCCTATTTGATAAATGAAACTGTTTGTCTGTGAAGCAAGCATATAAGTAATAGAATAAACATATTTTCTCACTAAAGGGATAGTTTCAGGAAAAGAGGATTAAAATTCTTGGAAAATCAGTGAGGCAGCTACAAGTGTCAGGTGATTATATGGCCTTATGTAAGTACAGAGCTTGGTGTCTAGCCAAGTATTTCTAAAACTTATAGGGTAACTTCTGTTCACATTTAGGCAAGCATAAATCTGAAAGCACTTCAAAACTCAGCAGTCTTTGCTCCTATGTTAGAGATTATTTTTAAAAAGAAAATAAAAATATGTATTAATTTTTTTTTTTTTACTACAGGGAATGCCTAAAGGGGATGTTGTGGTTAAAACAGGGACTTGGAAGAATTGAATTTTATTCCTGCTTTTGTTGTGGATCCCCTGTACTGTAATGGACAAGCCATTTTTGTAGCTCGGTTTCTGGCATAACCATAGCGAATGTGTTTGTGTATATGACATTGAAAAACACAGTGGGTGGTGGTGGGTATGGTTGGTAGGTATATTATCTAGTTGTTGTGTGGCAGTGTATTAAAATAATTTTGTTACTGTTTTTGTTTCATGAAGAAAAAAGTCCTAATTGGAACTTACTGGGAGAAAAAAATGGGTTTTTGTAAAGAAATTTTACTCCCATTTAGTCTAGTAGTGCAGGTCATGATAACCTGCTTCTGAAGGCAACGTCTTGAATGAGTAATTTATTTGTATGGTTTGGTAGGTTTTTTTAACATGTACTAATCTTTCAAAGTCTCTTTTTTCCCCCACAAGATAGCATTCAGAATGCAAATTGTGTCCCATAATGTTACTTTGCTTGCATGTTCACTCTTTTTTTATATCATGCTTACTTTTTGTGCAGTTTATATCACATCACTTTTCCACTTCAGGTTTGATTTCTCTTTAAACTTGTTGAGAGACATAATACCATTGAATAATTCTCTCAGACTCATGCAAATCTTCAGGTATTTAGAATGAGAGAAGGAAGACCTTACACTGGCAGAACATTGCTTGAAGTGCTGAAGATGACTGGCTAAATCTGGTGAGTACTAGTTAGGTAGAATTTGTCAGTCTGTCAGTCAGTCTTACAGATTTTCCTGATCACATACTGAACATACAAAAAGCAAGAGACTAGATACAGTGAATTCAAGAAATGTCTTCAGAATGATGATTCTTTTGAAAGAAGTTTATGTACTGATGTTCAAACAGAAGCATAAAATGTTTCCATATGACAACAGGATGAAAGATGGCAGAGAGATCTCAGAAAAGGAAGTTAGAATAGACAAGAATGCATTTGGAAGTGTGTTAGCTTTTGCTGAAAGTGTGAATTTGGACATCAGAGAACTCCTGTAATGCCTGCCAGGCTGTGTTCTCTGTCCCCACAGGGCTTTTAGCACTAGAGTTGCCCACCAGGCAGCATCAGATGAATCATCATGAAAACCAAACAAGACAACTTTACTTGAGAGAGAGAGAATATCGAATATAAACAATCCAACTGCCATCTGTATGTTTTCCTGATGAATGGCATTATCACATCTTTTTGTGCCAAATGAGTAAACTGTTTTCACCACACAAATACTGTCTATTCCAGCACATATTACATGCAAACTAGCAGCACAAATTTCAGGGTGATGTTTGCAATGTGAATTTACTCTGCCAGTTGGAATCCTATCCAAAAAGTTCTGGTTAGCAAAGTAATGCCAAAAGAAGTGTGGGTTTGTGATGAGTGTTAGGTCATGAAAACTCCACAGCTTTCCAGGGGCTTATAAAATGCAACTGAGTCCGTCACTGTCACATTACTTACTAATGTGCTTGCAACCAGCTGACTCAGTTACAGAGAGATGTACAAGCTGAAAATGTACATGAAAGAAAAGAAAAATGGAAAATAGGTACATGTATGCAGGAGCATTTCAGTAAACTGGAAGAGAATGAAAAGACAAATTACAATGTTGAGGTATTCTCTGCTGTTTCACAGGAACCTTCCAGTACATCTAACCTGGTTTCAGTGAGGAAGGTAACATAATTGGTTTACTGTCTGTTTAAGTAATACAAATATGTATTCTGTGCTTGTAGAAAGAACCTATCCTTTATAAAACAAACTTTTTTCAGAATGAAATAGTTATCATAGCTAAACTAGCCCTCAAATAAGGTTTTCATATTAACAAATCCTAGAGATCTAGATTCTCAAAAAGCATTTGCTAGTTTAAATGTAGCAACTTTTAAAATCTTAAGTTTTGGCTCATTGAGGGTGTTTCTTTGTGCAGTCTGTCTTACATACAATAAAGCCTACTCACAGGTTTCCCAAAGCCTCTGTGCAAATCCACACTTTCTGGCAGCTCATGTTTATTTAACGATAATGTGCTTTCAGTAGAATAATTTCAGTAATGGACCAGTGGCTGCCTGGGCAAAGCTCTGTGTAAAGACAAAAGTCATAAAAAACCTTCAACTTTTCATATTGATTAGAGGAAACTAATTTACAGCAACTGAATATAAATACAATCAGAATTCACCCTGTAAGATGAGTATGTAAGGATAGCAGTGTGACATGTTTGACAGTTGTCCTTCCTGGTCATGGTGCTATTTGGTGTTTCTCATACAGCACTGTATAGTACTAAATGCTTTCAGACCTAGAGGATATCAAATGGTGTTAGCAATGGTTAGGACAACATTGAAAAATACTGCCATTACAGAGCAATAAAAGTAATATTTACCATGAAGAATATCTCCATTACACAGCTTTCAGGAGTAGTGCAAACAGACTTCCTGGAATTGTGTTTGTGAGAATGACCTCAGTCTTTGAAGACCCAGCTAGGATTCAATTATGCTTGTAAACAGTACATACTGCAAGGTGTTGACAAAAAGTTACACTTCTTTTTATTATTCCTTTAAGATGTGTATTTATCTTGCATTCTGTATGTACCTTTCACCTCAAGATATATTTACTAAATAATTTATGATGCACTTCCCCCCTCGCCACCTTTTGTGATAGAACAAACTGCTGTACGTCAGCAACATGACTTGTTAGGACAAGAAGTAAAGCACAATACCTAGTTGATAAGGCAGTGCAAAGATTTCAGAGGCAAAAAATGCACCTTTGCATGAGATTCTTGACATTGAAATGGACATCTCTACCAAGAACTCATTAAAACTTACTGAAGTTGTTAGGACAAGAATCTCAGTGTCATCTGAAGAGTTCTGGTTTCTGAAATATTCTTTTAGTAGAAATATCTGACCCTGATAGAGTATAGGATCAGAGATTACCTAATGAACTACTTATGTCACTTCCTGCTGCACCTTACATTTATATGCCAGCTCATATGCCAGCTCCTGAAGTTGGGTATGTGATCAACTGTTTAACTCTGGGAAAAATAAATAAGAAAACTAGAAGATTACAAGATATAAATTTAAAGTCTAGAAAAGGTTTTAGTAACTTGAAACTCAATCAAATTCGGAATAGTTCTCCTTTATAGTAAATAAAGCTAACACAAAGAATTTTTTAGTATCTCAGACTCATATACAGTGATTTGGGTCTTGGAGGAGAGAGACTTTTTTTAAGCATTTCCTGATACTATTTGCCAAACTCTGTTAAATGATTTACTGAGTGGCTTCAGGGCTCAGTTATTGTACAGTTCTTCAGTGTTAATGTATCACTCTTTCATCTGGAATGGAATTACCAAGGAAATTATTTCTCTTGATATTTTCTTGGAAACAGTAATCATTTTTTGTGTCTCATGACATTTGAATTCCATGATGGTTATTTAAAAGTGTTTAATTTTTTTTTTAACATCTTTAATCATTTCCACATCATTTCTTTGTTTGTCTTTCACAAGAATCTCTAATACTACCAGTAGCAGTTCTGTTTCTCTGTGTCATTCTTTGCCATATTAATTACCTCATTAGCTCTCCTTTGCCATAGGGGAATCACATTTTTCTTTCAAATAGTGCAGTTTTTAAAAATAAGTAAAATAAACTGGGATCCATTTGTTCAAATCTTTATTCATCCTTTCAAACCAAAACAAATAATGGTGTACCCTAAACTTGTCTTTTTTATCCCAGCTGTGTCAGGTGTTCTTGTAGAGGGTAATACTTGTCCCACCAAGCTTGCCTTACTTTCCTGTTGAGTGATCTGCGTTCACCAAGGCTGTGGTGTGGCTGAAGGAGGAATGTGTCTAAAGAACTAGGGGTTCTGTAGCACTTGATTCTGATTCTTTGTTAAACCTGGGAGATGAGCAGGAGCTCACATCCAGTAATTCAGTGCCATAGAGATGGAAGACAGAATGGGTCTTTGTGGCCTGCAGTTCCCCTCTCTGCCATGGAAGGCTGGGCTCTACTGTGAGTAACTCGGCTTTTGAGCTGTGAACATCCTAGCATGACAGTTGCAATTGTATGCCTTGAGAAACTGTCCCTTAGCAGAAGTCCAAACATGTGAAAATTTTTTCCTATTTTTCTGACTAAGAATTATCTACTTAATTTTTATTGAATTCTTCTACTTTTTTTACTGCCTATAATTCTAAATGTTATATCTGCAAACATGTATGACCTTGATAGTTGTTGCTTAGCCAGTTGCCTTGTGACAGCATATTCAATGTCCAAAAAAGCCAAAGGAAAAAGCATATTTCATTAGTTATTCTGGTTTTGCAAGTCATTTTCTGAAATAACTTTTGGTGAAAAAAATTTTGAAACAGAACCTTTTTGTGAGGTATAAAATGCAGTAATAAGAATTCATATTTTTAGTTTATTGTAACTTCTCCAAAATGTCTGCTGTGTTATTGACTCAGAATAGCTTTCAAAATAGAACTGGATCTCAGCCATGATACTAGCAAAATAAAATAAAATAAAACAAAACAAAATAAAATAAATTTGTTGATCTTCTGTCCTCTGACTACCTAGATTATTCTCATGATAACCTTTGTAATCTTTGATTTAAAAATATTATACAGAAGAAAGTCTACTTGTTAACAACGTCTGACTGCTTTTCAAACCAGAATAGTGAATCATGTTACAGCACTGAGAAGGTTGATACATAAAAGGAAAGCAAAGCCAAACAAATACATAAATAAGAATTCTTGAAACACAGATTTATTATGATACATGGTAGGTTTGTTAATTCATCAGGAAAGAATGTTTGGATTTTTTTAACTTAATGAGCACATGAGTCTATTTATCACATGCTTCTATAAATAAGTGTCTTTGCAGATGTTTTCTCTTTATTGAAAATACTTTTTCTCTCCTCAGGGCATGCTCCACTATTAATTAAACTATGAATTTCTTTGCTTATTACAGAAGACAGAACACTGTGGCAGGCATAGCACTGGCATAACTTTTTGATATCAGTTTAAAGAATTATTTAGAGATTAGTTGTGTAGCACTGATATATTTTATCTGGCGAAACTTTTACACATAAATTCTAAGAGCTGTTGGCATGTTATTCTAGTATTTCATTGATGCTGTGTCTGGGTAATCAAAAATGATCACCTAATTTCATTGAGAGTGATATCTCTTATAAATACCATGAACTTCACTGACAGCTAAATGGTCTGGGTCACCTAGGATAATTTTATCATCCTAATTAATTATTAATCATTTGTCTGCCCTATTCATACTTCCTGTATCTGCAACCACAGTTCTCTCATAGTGTGGTTCAAATTTACAGTTTTTCTCTAGTGTCAAATGTTGTGTTGTCAGTATCATCTCAGCAAACCCAGCTGTTAATGACTGGACAGTTTCTTCAACAGACAAAATAAACACAAAACTAATTCTGAAGAGCCTTTATAAAACTCTATAGAGGAAAGGATGAAAGAAAAATAAGGAGTTACTATGTAGGAATTTCGAATTGCAATGTACTCTGATATACTCCTATTTATATTACATTTCAACCTGAGATAATTCATTATTCCCGTCTTTTACAGTAAAATACTGAAGTCACTTGGAAATGTAACAATTAGTAAGGAATAGTAATAGCTTTTATTTGCGTGCCCTGTTTAAATGTGGTACCTGCTGACTACTTCTCTTTTTTTTTTAGCTTAAAATGTTCAAATCTGGGTCTACTAACTGAGCTCATACTTAGAGAGGTAAATATTACAAACCTAGAATCTTTGCCTTCCAGTCAAGGTTGGCCTATCCTGATACTTGCAAAGTTAAGCAGTTGTCACATTCTTTAGGTATTATAGCTATCTTGCCTAGGCATAAAAACCATTCAGCACAGTTTGCATACACTGTAAATTACTTTGGGCTCTTCCTAAGGAGAACTTTCTTGGCATAGTTTCTAAGATGCATGCTTCCCTCATTAGAAGAATAGCTTAAAGAAATGCAATATGAAACTACAAGAGATGACAAAGAGCTGTACAATTAGCTTTGTATTTTGTGATAATGTCCGTGAAATCCTCCCTTGTGTGATGTGATACAGAGTGGACATGATGTAAAAATCACATTGTGTACAGGATTGTAACAGAAGTCCTGACAGGGCACTGTTCTAGCACTCCATTGTATATCGGCCAAGGATGTAGACCTCTCTTGCAAAGAAATAACCCAAGGAGGTACTGCTATGTTGTCACGTAACATTCAGTTCCAGTAGTTTGCCTTAGTTTGAATCAGTCACCAAGAGAGGAAGGGGAAGGAATGTTGGGCATGTATATAGTTGTGATAAGTTATTAGTGCTCATGCACCACTAACAGCCATCAGACTCTGAAGGAATGGAATGCAGTGCATCTGCAGGGAGGATATGTTTATGTTGGATTAGCCTGTGCTAATGCAGAGTGTGATTTTCACCATTTTACTTATGCCACTATTGTATCTCTTGTAGGTGAGCCACATTATAGCCTAATTGCAGTGGGCTGTGGCTTGAGTGCTTTTCAGATGTGGAAATGGTTTGCTTTGTGTATCTATAGTAACCAACTGTTGGCATTTTCACTAAGTGCTGTGCATAGGCTGAGGGTGTGTGACTGTTATTATTATCTGCTTTATAACTTATCCCAGAAGGCAATGTAGTATGTGAAGGCTAAATTAGCTTGAAATAAAACAGTTCTGAAGTGCTTCAGCTCTGGCAGCAGAGATGCTCATGAAGTTTAATTGACCCTGCCAAAAATAACCTTTAGTTTGTATAGAGAGACCTTTGGGTGTTATAATTTGTATTTCTTGATCTGAGAACAGATAAAGTACAGTAGCTGTGTGGGCTGTAATGCTCTCAGCTCCTATCACTTCCCTGTATAGTAGACATGCCTTTTAGTGGTGGTACAGCAATCAGCAGGTGAATTTATGTTTTATCCAAAACATTGCTTCTAATTAAATATCTCATCTTCTCAGTGGTGCCTAGCTCTGCTGAACTGTTTTTACTCAAGTAATAAACATTCCTTTGCACACTGCAAATACAGCAGTAAGTGCAGTGGCAGTTACATATGGTGAAGGATTACTCAATGACAGCATCTTATCTTACCTATGTGTGAAGGGCAAGAGGTTTCATGATTGTGAAATTGCCCACTGAGCAAACTTTCTTAATAATTCACTAAAGAAATTAGTTTGAAACAAAGCTATGGGTAAAGAAATAATCAGAAACCAAAATCATTACATCATTTTTCCAAACAGAATTGTTTGAGCTGCCACTGCTTGGCTTGTGCCATTATGCCCGTTCCCTAGCACCCAGCCATGTGTGCTTAGGAGCTGTTGATTTCCTTCTCATATGTTTTTTTACTACCATCTCCTTAGGGTTGTGGTGGTAAAACATGAAGTAAAAATCTTGGGGGAATTACAATCACGGAATCATAAACTGGTTTGAGCTGCAAGGGACCTTAGATATTATCTATTTCCAATCCACCTGCCATGAATAGGGACACTCCACACTAGATCAGGTTGCTCGAAGCTGCATCTAACCTGGTCTTGAACACTCCCAGGGATGGGACATCCACAGCTTCTCTGGGCAACCTAATAGTGATATCATGATATCAAATTACTGATACTATGATATATTGTGATATTAGTGAATTAGTGATATTGCAATCGATACTACTTTGTTGATGTCTTTGCATGTTTTCCAGTGAAAGTAGTTATGAAGAAATTCTGTCTCTCACTCTATGTTTCTTGTCACCCTCTCTCTGCCACCATTTTACAACAGGTAGTTTGCCATTAAAGCCTATTTCTTAGTGGGTAACATATTACAGAGCATGGAGTAGCATGTTACAGAGCTTGGTGTGTATAAGTTTCATACTGTTTCTTCTAGGATGTGTTATGTATGTGGAGAACTATCGTAACCTAAAAATACTTTATTGCCTTAAAAACAGACAATATAAAAAGTCTTCCTGTATATTGTGAATCAGAAGTCAGGTGGAATTCATGTTACATCACTTTGTAAATGATGTGGTTTTAAAACTGCGGTTAGCAGCTTGTTGTGATATTGGCATTCCATAAAAAAGTTAAATGAGTTTTTGAGAACAGGACAGTATGTTCCATGCCATGTCAAAAGTGAAAAATGCAGCTTCAGATACTGGAAGTTCCTGCCAGATGACGCAGTTTTTATTAAATTGTCCAACCCTTACATTGGTACTTTGCTATGCTGTTCTGCCTTGTGCAGGGATGGTTAAAAAAGATTTGTCCTTGTAAGAGAAGGTAAGTAGGCTAAACACAGTCATCCTGCTTTATTGCTGTAACATCAAGGCACTATAAAATCTGCAGACAAAGCAGATGGGAGAGGAATCTACAGCTTTCCTAATTCATTTACATAATCTTCAGCTTTTCAGCTCCATTTTTACATACAAAGATAGTTCCTCATCACTTGTATGTACAGTCTCTTACCTTTCCCATGCACGTTGTTTTAGAATTTTTGAAGCGTCAGGATTCCTTCACATCTTCAAATATTTTAATTATGAAATCCATCTTGATTGGTTGAAATTAACCTGCTCCTAAACATCCACAAGTAATGATGGTTGTTGGCTTATTTTTATACCATTGCTGATAAAACAGCAGATGATGAGTGATCTGACAAGTATTGCAACATTCTGGCAGCAATTATTTGTTTAATTAAATTATACATGATAATGTAGGGTATGGGCTGCTCTGCTGTGAAGCCTGCCTGTATAGGTAAGTCTCAGTTTATATTCCCTTACTGCATGCAAAATTCCTTAAATTCAGTGAAATATTGGATAAGAGTTGCATAACATATAACAGCTGGCCTTTTATAAATTCATACTCTAGATTATGCAGAGATAACATTTTTGAGTTAAAATATCAAGCGATTTCCTGGGTTTTTTCAGTCTTGCCAGAACCCACAGTATCAAACCTATAGTTCTCAAAGGCATGGAAAAGAAGATGGGTATGACTTTTAAAACCTGCTGCCTTGCTGAGAAGGCATTAAGCATAAAGTAAAGAAACACGGTAACGCCAATCAGCAAATCGTCAGCTTCTGGCTCCTCCCAAGTTTCAGCTGACTTCCTACCAGACCTGTGAAGCAAGCTGTAAGAATTGTCTTCCTCTAGGCGCTAGGCAGCAGTTTCCAAGTCAGCTTGCACCACAATGCCTGCAGAAACTTGGTGGAAACAGCAGATTTTATCTTGCCTGGGGATTATAGTCTGCTGCCTGAAAAGATGGTGTTGACAGTGTGTTCCCTATTAAAAATGCAGTAGTACAGTATACAACTTACATAATCATCCACTCAGTAATAGAACTATTCAAAGCACATCCTTACCAATCTCCTTTTAAAATCAGCAGGGACAATAACCCTGGGGTTTATCTGAATATGTCTGAGGAACAAATTCTGCTTTTAGGATATGTTTGACTGTTCACTTATTCATTCATATTTGTATGTCAGATAGGTAGGTTGGAATCATCTAGGCTAATCCCCATGCTCAAGCAGCGTCAGCTAGAACCAGTTGCCCAGGACCATGGCTGTCAAATTTTTAATATCTCCACAAGTGGAGATTCCAGAGCCTCTCTGGGCAGCTTATGCCAGTGTTTGACCACACTCACCAGTAAAGAAGTGTTGTCTTGTGTTCACACGGACTTGCCTGTGTTTTTTTGTGCCCATTGCCACTTGACCTGTTGCTGGGCACTAATGGAAAGTCTGTCTCTCTCATTCTTGTTTCCTTGCATCAAGTATTTATTGAATGATAGAATAGTTTGGGTTGGAAGGGACCTTTAAAGGTCATCTGGTCCAGCTCCCCCTGTGATGAATATGGATGATGCTCTGAGCTATACCCTTACCCAACCCATTAGACCCATTGATGGACCTGAGCTTTCTCTTCTTCAGGCTGAAGAGTCTCAGCCTCTCTTCAAACAACAGATACTTCAGTCCTTTAATCTCTGTGCTGGACTCACTCCATTAAGTCCATGTCTCTCTTGTACTGGGCAGTCCAGTCCTCGTCGTGCAGTGCTCCAAACTGTGGCCACACAAGTGCTGAATTAGAGGGGGAAGATCACTTGCTTTGACCTATAGTCATTGCACTTCATATTACCCAGGATGATGTTGGCCTTCTTTTCTGTGAAGGTGCATTACTGCTTTGTGATCAGCTTGTTGTCTACCAGGACTCCAATGGCCTTCTCTGCAGAGCTTCTGTCAAGCAGGTTGGTCCCCAGTGTATATGGTGTCTGTGTTTATTCTTCTCCACAGTTCTCTTCAGGACTTTGTATTTCCCTTTATTAAAATTCATGAGGTTCCTCTTGAACCAATTTTCCAGCTTGGCAAGGTCCCACATGGTAGCACAACTATGTGGTGTTTCAGCTGCTCCTCCCAGTTTTGCATCATCTGTGAACTCGCTGAGGTGCACTCTGTCACATCACTTCAGATCATTAGTGAAGCTATTAAACAGTATTAACCCCAGTAATGATCCCTGGATTACAGCACTTGTGACTCGCCCCCAGCTGGACTTTGTGCTGCTGATCACCACCTGGCAAGCCTGGCCATTCAGTCAATTTTCAAGCTGTGTAATTATCTAGCCTTTAATTTGTCATCTTGTCTTTGAGGATGTTACAGGGTCTGCCTTAACTCAAGTTGAGGTAAACAGCTTGAGCTGCCCTCTCCCCTCATCCAACAGGCTGCTCACTGTGTAGAAGGTTATCAGATTGCTAAAGCATGATTTTCCTTCTGCAAACTCATACTGATTGCTCCCAATCTCCTTTTTTCCCTTCATGTGTTTGGAAATGGTTTCCAGGATGATTTTCTCCATCATCTTTCCATGGATATAAATTGCTGCTATATTGTTTGCCTGTGGTTGCAGAGCTCAGATGATAGATTTGATAGGAGAGCTGTCCTATTCATTTTATTTTAGACACACTTAAATGATGAAATCTCCAGATCCTGGATTTTCTTAAATGTCTCTCAATTATCTTATGGAGATTAAATTGAAATTTGTCTTGTGGCCAGTGGATGGGAGGAGGCATGGAAGAGGAGTGAGTAGAAATCCTGTAGAGCATTGCAGGCAGCGAGGCTTCAGGGACTAAAAGGAGTGGTTGGGATGTGTGTGCAAAATACTGTATTTGCAATTAATTCAAGATTATATGTTTTTTCTGCTTTTGTAATCTCCTCCTTTTAGAGCAATGCTACATTGCAATTGACTTGATTAAAAAGAAGTCTAATATTCCCAGTTAATGCCTATATTTATTTTATAAGTGAAACTCTGAAGAGTGACACATAATCAGTGGCCTTGCAAAGGTTTGGGAATATTGCTTAGAACTTGTCTTTCAAGATTATTTAGTTCCCTTTTGGCTTTTCAAGACTGTGGATAGACCAACAGGAATGTGTTAGGCCAACTCCCTTACTCCATTCAGTTGGATATCACCTTACCAGAAGTGGATCTGTAGGACACACTGGTGGGTTTGTGTGGGCAAGTTAGATATTGCCTACCAAACCAACCATGGCAGAGAGGGAGAGAAATTGGAAATCTGTCAGAAGGTGCCTCAAAACAATGCATATTCTGGTAGCTAATTTTCTTTTGCTTGCTAATCAAGGAGGACAAAGTCATTCCTGCTACTCAGATGTTTGGTTTTTTTTCTCATCTTTGCCTTGAATGTAAGTATTTCTTCTCTTTTTAGGTGTGGGTAAATCAGAGAAAAATCTAGGTGGAAAGGCAGTCAGACAGAGTGAAATTATGAGGCTTTATAAATAATCCTGTTTTGAATATACTGAATATACTCAGAGAAGTTGTGTGATTGGATGTGGTGTATGTAAAATAAAAGGTCTTAAGAGAAAAATTGAAGACAACTGTCAAAAGCTTTTTGCTCTTGTGATTGAAGGCTAGAAAAAATGAGTTTCATATCAGCACCACATTGTCAGCAGTGTTGAATGGCCTGATTACTGCAGCAATTAAAAAAAAATATTATGAAAATTAGCTTTGCTGGCCAGATAGAGAAAATACAATTTTAATTATTATTATGGCTTGTTTGTGAAAATGCTAGTAAGAATTCATTACACTTACACCATCAAGCCTCCAAATTCTTGCTTACTGTTCGTAGCTTTTAGGTCCCTCCTTGCAGTTTAGAATTTTGCCAAAGAATTGGCCCATGTATTTTCAGAACGGGTTCCAAAATTTTTTCATCCTATTCTGTCCTATGCTGATAATTATCTTTGTCCTGACTTTTTTTTTTTTTCAGTAGTTTACAATTTAGCTCAGTATTCCATCTGCTCTTCCTATAGTACCAAATAATATAAATAACAGATTTGTCATGTCTTCCATGAACAATTCTGTTCTGTTCCATCTCTTGCAAAGTGAGTGCAGGCACAGAAGTGGGAAGTTTATCACCCTGATGAGGTTATTTGATACAATAAACAGCTGGGAGATGAAAGCTCATCTGTTATGAAAATGTTTTATCTTATGTTGTGGGACACCTAGGATTTTGAATATGGAACAGTAGCTGGTAGTTTAAGGTCAATCCCTACTTGAAAGTCAGTGGCTACCAGGAAATGCCTCAAACGTGCAAGGCTAGTTCGACTCCTTTTTCTGCTTGTGCTCAGAGCTGCTCTGTTTTAAAGAGTGCTGTTAAGGGATGCTACTGGACTCTCTCACACTAGAAAATTGTAATATAAAGTTTGTAGTGTAAAGAATCAGCTGAAATTCTACAATTGCACTGGAGGATTTTTTAAAATAAGTTCTGAGCTGGCATAATGTGCAAGTATTACTTTATGTTTCTGAAAGGCTATCTACCTTTGATTCAATATCATTCTGAGTCTTAAAATTTGGTGTTGTCACTACTACCATGCTTGCCTATCCCTAATTTGATTTACCATTAAGAAACTTAGTCTATCTCTTTCGTGTGGCTAATTTATATTTTCACTCTAGCAGAAGAAGAAAGAAAAGGAAAGAGGAAAGAGAAGAGAGAGTCATTGTTTTGTGATGACAGGATAAAAGGTGTTGCTTTAATTCTTCCTCTGCAGACCTAAGAGTAATTTTGGAAATATTCTACTTTTAAGAGTTATCTCCACTGATTCTCTGCTTGTAATAGTGCTTAGCATTTTCAGTGTTCAGCATTCAGGTAAAGAACAGTATATATGGATCTCTTGGGATAGCATGTTCTAACTGTAGAACATCCAGATTCGTAATTTCAAACTTAATGGATAGAGTCGGCAGTTTTATTTTCTGCTTTGTCTCGGTGCTTTTATTTTCCTGTGGAAAATTCTGATCTCACAGTTCCACAGTCAGTTTTGCTTTGGCATGTAGTTTGTGTTTTCCCAAGATGCATAGTTAGTTCTTGCTGATCACCCCTCATGGCTGAAGGAAAATGCAATGTACATTTTAAGACCTATTCCTGAAAAGTAGCTTCTGTGGGATGCTTATGTAAGCAGGCTGCAGTGTACTCTGTTTTTTGAAGGCATTTCTGGTACAGTGGACAAAACCATTACCTGTCATTGTTTGTAATACTGTTGGGGTTGGGTTTTTTCATTATTTTATTTCTTTTCTTCATTACATGGTACATGTATAGCGTCCTTTCTGGATCCTTTTGTTTGTACTGGTTTAGGAAGATACTGTTTCTAGACATTCTGCAATATTTTTCCTCTTGTATCTGAGCATCCTCTGAAGATTTTTTTTTAATAGAGGGACTTTGAGAACCATGGTCCTAGCTATCTCTAATGTAGATTATTTGGGATTTTTCTAATAATTGCTTATGTCTTAGCCCCATATGCTATCTTGTTTCAGCTCGTACTTTTTTCATCTCCCATATTCACAATGCAGGATTAGACCATACAGGCCTGTTTTAAAATTATTTGCTGATTTGCCTTTATTTTGATGTGTGAGTGAGTTTGTGCATTCTCAAAAGTCACACTGTGGTGTGGCATAGAACTTAGATTTTATTGAATAATTTTATGTAAGCAGGTGTAAGATTTCTGGAGTAGATGTCCTCTAATGCACGGCCCATTAGATGCACCAGGGGATTCCTTTGTCTCTTGTTGATCTAAACTAGGTATAATCCCTAGGGTCACATATGCTTATTCAGCGTGATAATCTGTCACAAGAGAGGTTAGCTAACATGTGGCCCTTTTGTTATTGCTGTCTTTGGCCAAATTGGTGTCACTCTTTAAGGAATGGGACTGATGCCTGTTGCTGAGTCTGGCCTTGACAATATGCCTATATTCACTGCTTGTTTCGTCCTGAACTCATTACAGTGCTCTTTCTTTGATCTTTCTGTGCTTTTAGGCCTATTGTGCTTCTATTGCTGTTTCAATTCTAGGGCTCTTCTAGCTAAATGAGAGCTCTGGCTTGCCTGATTTTTCTCCTATTTCCTTTTGCTAGAAAGTCTTGTGTGTCTTAGATCCTTACCTGATCTGATTTCTAACAAATGAAGATCAGAAGGTCAAGAATAGAGGCTCAGTTAGAATGAATACAGGAACCTTTTTCCCACTTTAATGCTCTGTGATGTTCACCCTGGACAATGCATTCTTCACAATTAATGTATTGAATTTTTCTTTAGAAGTCTGATTGGTAAAAAAACTTGGATTAAAAACATATATGACAGAAAGGAAGAAAGGCAAATGCAGAGCCCAGTTTCTATTCCCACTCCCATCCTGTATTTTTTGTCTTGCTTAGAGCATGAGTACACAATTTATATACTGTCCTAAGGAACCAGGACCTTGCAATGCCAAAGTAAAGAGGATGGAAAATATATGTATTTCATTGACATCATATCCATGTTCAGAGGCCACTTCCTCTCATCTCTCCTCTTAATCTGCCTTTGAATCTGTCAGTCTGACATGGCTGCTATTTTTTTTTGTCAAGGGTGCTGTGCCTTTGACATTGACAGATATATGATTTTATCATATAGATTTCAGAAAAGCATGCCCACTAAGTGCACTTACTGTTTGATTATTTCTTTGAAAACCTTTCCATTTAAATGGAGAGAGACATAATTTGTCCAGCTGCTCAACCTTGCCATCAGGGACATGTTCCAGGGATAAGCAGGATTTAGCAGAGGTTAAGGGGGTACATTTGTACAAGAGCTACTTGTTAGTATATTAGTGACGTATAACAGAAGGATTCACTTCAGGCAGGACCTAAGTGTGGTCTTGGTACATCAGCTGATCTCTTACAATAAGCTCCATTCTAAACTAGACAGCTTGATCTTTTGAGGCTCATCCATTTCTAGGACAGTATTTATTGTTTTTTTAAATGTTCAGGTAAATACTTAATCTGATAAAGATTTAATGGAGAAAGTCCTTTATTCATAGTAATTTTTTTTATGTCAAGCAAACTGCAGTGGAACTACAATGTTAGCTTTTACCTTGACAGCTTCTTCAGAAATATGCTTTCTTTGGCATATGCTCTTTCACATAACCTGTGCCAGTTATGTCTTGCATATTAACTGCAAACACAGGATGTGCTATAATGAAACCCAGAGCATATCTGAATTAAATTTGGCATTGCTGCAGGAAAGAGCCAGTTAATGTCCTTGTGTAATGCTTATGTAATAGATTAGATTCTCTGCCTGGCTGTTCTAGTTGTCTGTGGTGGTATATAAAAAGCTTGCCAGCTTGCTAGTACTCAATTAGCTCATTCACTACGAGTAAACTAGCTTTCTATCTTACCGGAGGAAAGCGCTTCCAATCTTCTAATTGGTTTATGCATATAATCTTTTCCACACACCAACAAGTGCAAAAGTTGATGTGGTAATAGAATCAGAGAATAAAGTAAGAGGGGGGAAAAATACAGAAAGATCATAACTCAATCTGTATGGGTTTATTAATAGCACCATTTTTTAGTCCTTCAGTTCTTTTTGGTTACTTGAGACAACAGATAAATCTTAACAGAGAAGAAAAGGTATCATAGTCACCTAATGCATAAAAATGGGGTTTTTTTCCAAGATATACAGTTGCTGTCAAGCTCTCAACCTAAATTTGCTTTAAATATATTATTTTAACTTTCTACATACTTTCTTTTTAATGTTTTTAGAGGATACAAGTAGGCTTTAGTTGTTACCTGTTAGCAGTTTTTTATAGTAATTTTATAAATTTTATAAAATTTACAAAACTGATAAAAGAGGAAATTTTCTCTTTAGAAAGCATGTTTGGAGATACTATGTCAATGTTAGTTCAGGGTTTTTGAAAAATTATGCCGTGTAGCCTATTTTATGGCATAGAAGATGACCTTTTAGGACTTTTAGCTGAAAGATATAATAATCTCATGATAGTATTTTTAGTGGACCTACAGAGTAGGGGCTCTTGAAACAGAATTTCTTCAAAACTTTTACCTGTGAACATTGTCAGGACAGAACCAAGACAGTGCTGGGCTTTTGTTGTTTTCTGGTTCCTCCCAGGGCAGAAGCACTGTGTCTGATGAGAGAGATCATCCTGAGATGGGACATATACCTTCCAGGTTTCAGCTGCTTCTTCAGCCTTATGACATTCTTGTGACTTGTCTTTGTGACATCAAAAAATGCAGCAATACCTCTTCTAGAGTTAACCAGGGCTATGGCGTTGCTCCACTTTAAATTTTGTTATTGTAGCCCCTTGTCTGACTTGTCATCCATACAGAGTCCTACCATGAATGAAACGTTGGAAATTCTTGATCCAAAGTATCAAACTTTCAATACTAAGGAAAACTTGAATGTTTTGCAAAGCTATTGGTGACATCTACTTCACAGTCTGCTTTATTTAATGTAAGCTGTTCTTAAAACTGCATAATTTTCTTTTGAGGTGCTGGGATGTTTTATAGATATTTTTCATCTGAATGTACATCTTCTATCTTGCTCATCTCATAGCTATTGCATGTTTAGAAATTTTTATATATGAACATAGCCAATAATATACTTTATAGTTTAAGAATCAGTCTAACAGTAAATATTAACTGAAAGCTTAATTCTCCTACTAGATTTTAAGCAGTTCCTTGCTACATGCAGAAGAGAAAGTAGTTTTCCTAAAGACTTTTGAGTCTTTAATAATAATTCAAATTTGAAAAATTGCATCAAGTTGCAGTTGAAAAGCTTTATGTAGGAAATCAGGGCCATGGTTTCACTTGACCTACGTTTTTAGCTTCTTTTAAATTTCAAGAGAATAGCTCAGAAAATAGGTTGTATTATTAAAATAATGGCCTGATCAAAGAAAATATGTACGTTCCTGTTGCAGCATGACTAGGTACACTTTATTCTGCCAAAAGCTTTGCTTTGTGCCAGTGAACCTCTTCTGTTCATTGGACAATATCTTTCACAGAGGCAATTTATGTAACTGATTTCCAAGATACCCAGTGTAACTCTCTGAAGGAACTGCACCTTCTGGGTATTCTCAGGCTGGACATCTGGTTCTGACTGTTACTTGATAAGAATAAAATGTCTTATGGTTTGCCTGTCCCTGTGAGCCTTTTTGAGCCCTTATTATCCTAAAAACTTTTCTCAAAGAAGCTGGATGTGTTGATTCTCCCCAAGCACACCGAGTCTCAGAGAAAAAAGAATGGCACCTTGGGGAAGAGAGGCCTCCTGGGAGACCTCACTGCAGCCTTCCACTACTTAAAGGGGACTTAAAAAAAGAGGAAAAGTGACTTTTTATATGGGCAGATAGTGACAGGGCAAGGGAGAACAGTTTTAAACCACAAGATGAGAGATTTAGATTAGAAGTTAAGAAGAAATTCTTTACTATGAGGGTGGTGAGGCACTGGAACAGGTTGCCCAGAAAAGTTGTGGATGCCCCATCCCTGGAGGTGTTCAGGGCCAGGTTGGATGGGGCCCTGAGCAACCTGATTTAGTGGATGGCATCCCTTCCCATGGGGCTGGAACTAGATATCTTAAAGGTCCCTTCTAACTCAAGCCCTGCTATGATTCTTGATGGGTCTCCTGGTGCTGACCTTGTCAAAAAAACCAAATCTCTGAGAGCTTCCATTCCATCTCAAAATGCAGGATACTTTATTTTCCACAGAATGAGAAAGTAACTGGAAGTGGTGATAACCTTAATAGTGCTCTTTTGACTGTGGTTTACTGCTGTGGCTCACCCCCTGTCCCATGACTCAGGGTGGATGTATTCCTCAAATGGGAGCAACCAGGCTGGTGTGTGTAAGCATAGGGGAGGGAAGTGCCTGGATAGCCAGGGAGCTGTGGTGTCTGGGCACAGTGGGCAGGGCAGGTCTGGTCAGACACCCAGGGTAAGGTACTGCCCAGCAATCACCAGGCAAGGCCATAGACATGAGGCAGGGCTGAGGCCGGGCTGGAGGGGCAGCCTGTGGGTCCATGGGGCTGGTGGCCAGGCACAGGCACAATCCATAGCTCATGTGGGAGACAAGCAGTTGTGGCTCAGCTTGAAGACAGCTTGTGTGGGAAAGGGGAATCAGCACCAGTGGAGCCTCCCCACAGCACCATCGGGAGGGCTCTGTCCGGGGTCACCAGAACCCCCCTGCAGAGGGATATAAATGTATCTCTAGGAGAACATTTCTAGTGATGGATGCCTTTCCGTGCAGTGTCCAAACCTCATCGCTGTTTAGCAGTTTCCAGCACTGATTCCATGCTCAGTTCCTACTGCTAAAGGTTCAGGCCACTTTCTGGATGTGACAGAGAATGTCTGTTGCTGTGGCAGAATGCTTAGGAGAGAAACTCTTGATGACTAGGAGTTCAGTTCTGCTGATAGACATGGGAGAAGTTATTTGAGAGACAGATTCAGTTTTCTGTAGACAGTTAGTCCTTTGTAATGCTTGTCATAAGGAAGAGGTCAGATGGATTTTAGGAGCCTGTATTCTGCCAAGCATTGTGAAGACCACTCAAGACTGACAGAAACTTTTTTGGACTGCCAAACCTCTTTGGAAGGTTCCACTTCCTCTCATATTGTTATAGTTATGATCATCTATTTATCATAGTTTATCAGACATTCTTTCAAGAATGGATGGTGTAGTTACAACAAGAAAAATTGTTAAAATACATTAAATTATAATAAATATTCCATTTAAATAATTAAAAATCGTCATCAAAAAATGAAAAAAAGTGTGCAAGTTCATGATGCAGAGACTTCTGTGATGCTCTCTTGTGGTACAGGAAAGGATAACAAACTTACTGTTTTTTGATTATCATACCTCTGTCATTTACAGACAGTTGTTTGGGTGGAAGTCAAAATAAAGAGACTTTGTTTAGTGTCTATGCCCTGAAAAAAGGGATTGGCATCCATGAAATTTTTCAGAGACTCTGGGAAGGAAACCCCTTTATGAAGACAAGACAAAAGTGCTAATTGTGGGAATAAGAATATTTCCTGTTTATTACAGAGATTTGCTTGAGGTTTGTTGTTGAATCTTAAGCAAAGTCCTACTTACCACAGATACAAAGCATTAGAAATTTACAGTATGTTAGATCTTACGAAAAGTTGCTCGTCCTCTTAAATAGTACATACTTTAAAACTGTTTTCTTTGAAGGAAGGTTTCCCAGTAGCTACAACAAGCTGTCATCAAACTTGGCAAAGAAATACAATAAATCTTTGCTTGACACTCAGTCATTGAAATTGCCCCCTGATGAAAAGGAAGCTTACTGATTAATTATTTACCTCTGCTCTTGCACTTCCTCCATATCCTCCTGTTCCTGCTAGGAATGCTAGGAAACGGGGCACAAAATGACTGGATAAGTATGGGAAATGAGCAGTGGCCCAGTCTTACGTAGATTTCAAAATCTAGTCTCAACTTGCTATAGGGCTTGTCACTATTAGATTTGTGGTGAGAGAGGTAGAAAAGGTCAAGGTGAGGATTTTCTGTGTATCCTTAAATATCATATAATTATACAGCTGTGTCCTTTTCCCCCACATTCTTGACAGTTTGTTCTTGAGAAGATAATGCATCTGCCAGTATCAGCATGTACAGGGATTTGTGGATTAACGTTTTTAAAGTTATGTTTTATCCCTAGAAGCCAGAAAGCCAGAACTATAAGAATTAGAAATTAGTATTCAAAAATACTTTTTAACAGTTCTCTGCTTTGCTCAGAAAAAAAAGGCTGCACTTCGCCCAAACTGGAGTAATTTTTACTCCTTTTGATTAAAATTAATTGGAACTTCAGTGATATATTTTGAATATATTGTCACATCTTTCAGGCATTTGTGGAAGAATAGTAAAATAACGGTCACCAACATCTCTGGTTTGCTTAAGACTAGAATTTTGGACCAGCAGTGTCCATTTTATTGCATTTGCATTTTTGCTTCTGTGTCAAAAACTTGAGGGTGAAAGATGTGATTGACTTTCAGCCAAATCCTTTTCATCACACCTACATTTAGAGGAACTCATTACTATCAGTCAGGAATTTCTGATTTTTTTCCCCCTCCTCTTTCAGTTGTTAGTGCTTTTATCCATTTCCTATCTGTTTAATTAGATATTTGTAGACCTGCAAATCCCTGTGCAGACTTGGTGTACTGCAGCTAAAGGATCAAATAAAGTGGATTACATTTATAATGTAAATAGTTGTTTTCCAGTTTAACACATATTTATGGTTTACCTTAGTTAACAAAACGGTAGAATTTCCAACAGATTATAACTATGGCAACAAGAACAGAGAAGATGGAACAATTTTTCAGGGGGTAATAGGCAAATGACTCTCAGGGTTTGTTTCCACTGTTGGTACTCTGTTCACAAGTCAGAACCATTAATGTGTGATATCTGAAACATTTGGCAGTCTCACTTCTATGAAATGAATACAATGTGAAATCATAGAAGGAAAACAGTGGATGTTAAACAAGCTTGTGATTTGGAGAAATAGTCTACAAAAGATTTGGTGAAATTTGTGAAATCACAGGGAATGGCTCCTTGTTATGTATCTGGTTGAAAATGCAAACAAATAATCAGTGCCAGGTTAAGTTTTTACAGCATGAAAGTAATTATATTTTTCATAGCAATTAACAATTAAATATTCACAAATTCAAAGTTATTTTAATGATAATTATAACAATGTGTATACACTTTCCACTGCATACAATACAAAGGTCCATCTTCAAAAATAAGAAAATCTAGTTTCTCACTGAATTGCTCTGGTGAACCTGATGAAACTTTAAGCCCTTTATTTCTTCTCATAGTGAAAAGTGTCAGAGATTATTGTCATTATTCATCATGGTTTCAGTTTCCTCTTTTAGAGAGATTTTTCCTCTACTGAAATGTTCTGTAAAACCTGGGTCTGTCTCTCCCTGCATGCCCTCTGTCTGCATAGGTTCTTTTGGAAGTCTGTGGATGAATTCTCCAGCAGCAATTCCAGGTTCAAGGGTGACTGTTCAGTGAGTTGGCATGGAGGAGAAAGAACTTACAGTTCTGACTGCTGGTCATGAACACTTGAAATCCTCTGGTGCTTCATCACAATTCTGGTCTCACTCTCAAACAAAATACTTCTTCCATTCACTTCTCTGTGACTGTTATTTTTCTTTCCTTTTCTTATCACTGAGAAAACAAAAGTCTCACTCTAGTGCCTGACAGCTCTTCTGTAGCCACTGCCTGTGGCATTCTCTGTTTCCCAGCTTATTATGATTATTTAGCAAAGTCATAAGAATAAGTCAGAGCCAAAGTCATAAGCCTTCCAGAGTCCAAGTCAGACTGAATGCATCCTCCCACTGGAGGAGAGAAAGCTCAATGCCTCAAGCAGAGATTCCACTGTCTCGTAACCGCTACCTCTGATCACTCCCTGTGCAGTCAGCCCTTGCCAGGCTCAGCATGAGTCTGAGCTCTACCTGGGGCTCAGGGAAAAGTAGGACAGTTGAAGGTTGTTCATTCATAGCTGGTGCTGCAGTGGAATGGCTCCTTCTCCCCAGGAACTTCTGCCAGCCAGGTAGCATTGCCACTACGGCTGAGCAAAACGGCTTTACTGCAGGCCCCAGAGAAGGGCTGACCACCTCTACGACCGAGAAGCATTTGATTCACCTGTTGAGCAGTGCCAAGGGTCAACAGCATGATTATTGTGATGAGTCATCGTCATTCAGCTGAAGAGGATCATGGAAACTCTGTGGGAAAGGAACCCTTTTGAAGAGAATAAATCAGCTCTTTTTAGCTACTGATCTTCTGTTCAGACTGTTTATGGTGTTGGAGAATAAGCTGGTCATCAGAGAGCACCAAGCGGTGGGACAGAAGGATGGTATAATCTCAACAGTTTGTTGAAGTGGAGATGGAGGAGGCAAGGAGAGGCCCACAGGCAGATTTAGAGGCTGATGATCATTTAACATCTCTACAGAACTGGTAGCTGAGAATAAGGTGGGGGATGCAGGTCTCCCACAGGAAATACTGCTGTTGCAAGCAGTAGTTTTCCTTATGCCGCAAATCTCTAGGTTTTTGCAATCTCTCATGATAGGATTTGTGGGGTGAGAGTGCAATCCCAGCAAGGCCTCCTGGTGAACAGGACATACACAGCAGTCAGGTGGATGGGTACTTCTTCACTTGTCTCCAAACACAGTGTCCAAAGGATAGCCAAACAAGGTGACTCTCTCTTTCTTCTCAGGCGGTTCCTCCAAATAAGTGCCATAAGACCCATCAACATTCTAGTCTACACATTTCTATCCTTCTTACACATGTTGTGTCTCACTGCATTCACCTAGGTCTGTTCTCAAATTCCTGGTCTTCTAACACTGTATCTAGTCTTTATGTTCTTCTGTGTCCCACTGTTTCACCACTGGAATTAAGGACCTTATCCATGTTTAAAGTCAAGAGCCTGGATCTAGTGAATAGTAGAGGACTGTGGCTTTTATACTTGTGGGTGAGTGCCATTTCTGTTTTGAGGACTCCTTCCTGGAGTACCTGTAGCCTCTTCTGACTGGGAAGGTTTGGTTAAGGATTAGGGGAATGAGTAAAAACAGTGTTTGAGAAGAGGATCAATAGCTGAGACAGAGCAGGAATAAATGTACCAAGTGTGAGTGAGGAGGCTTGGTGTTTGGGCTTTTTTTGTTTTGCCAAGGTTGTTAGTAGGGATCTTGGCTGTGACTTCAGCATACAGTCAAATAAATATGCTACAATTCAATTTTTTATATAATCACACATTTTTTTAGTTTGTTGCAATTAATCTGAAGTGCATGTATAAGGAAATAGCTTTAATCTTACATTGAAAATCAATCAGTTTTAGATTCAGAAATTCAGGTGCTTTTAAAAAGGGCCAAGATAGGTTTGCAGTGCAAAAGAAGTTTCTGGTAAAGTAGTTTATTTTGAGAGTGTTTAAAGGATTATAAATGTGTAGAAGTGTGTACAGATGACACACGTTTCCTGTTTTGAAATTAGTCTAAGTTAAATATATATGTATGTAGGTACTTCCTGGAACTGGAAGAACAAAATGCATAATTTTGTGAGTTTTATGTATCTGTACTGAAAGGAGATACACTATGTATTTAATTAGTACCTTTAAATTAAGAAATAATGGCTAATGGGTCTGCTGAACCTCCTGACAAATCTGTGCCTCCAGCTTCCCTCTCAGCTGGAGCCTGCCCTCCCACCAAATCTCTTGTGGAGAAGTCCTGGCTTCTGTATTTTGTTTGCAGAATGAGTAGTGACCTAAAAGCTTTTTTTGTACGGAGCTGTGTCGCTTTTCTCAGAAGATGTTGCCTTGTAATTGAAAACGTGATCTTATCAGTGGTACCCAAAGTACTGGTACTTAATGGTTGTGCCTGACTATTTCAAGGTTAGTTTTCACAGTCAAAGAAAAAAATTATGGAAGCTTTCAATTAATCCACCTGCTCACTCATGGATGTTATGCATTTCCCATTGGAACAAAACCAAACAAAAGCAAATGGAAGGAGGGAGACTTAAAATGAGCCTTACTATGCGTTGAAAATGCTGATCCGTGATAAGCAAGAGGAGCGCGTCTGCTGCGGTCGCTGGGTCGCTGCTGCCACCCGCTGGCGCTGGGCTGGGGCTGCCCGCGGTCCCACTCTGGGCTTGAGGAAAAGCCAAATGATTGAGATGCAAGTGACGTTTTCTGGAATTCTGCAGGAAATAGGTGTAATTTGTCTGAAGAACACTGAGTCTCTTTAACATCGACGGTCTTGTCTGACAACTGCCACGTTAATACAGCTCTAATAAGTGTTTTGAGTAACATTTTCTGTTTAGTTTTTTAATAGTTTCATTCCTTTTGTTGTTCTAATGACTGCAATTATGAGAATAGTATATATTAAGGCTAGTGATATTTCAATCGCAGAAAGCTCCTTACTGAGAACTGTCCCTTTTAGTAATGCCTAAATATAAAATAGCACTTGTCTTTATAAAAAGACTCCCAGTTAATACCTGTTTAGACAGCAACAAGAAGTCCACCCCAGAGCAAAATACCAGTGAGACCTGAGAAGGTTAGTTATCTCAGCTGTTACAGAGACCTCTCCCCTTCAATTTACCCAGATGCCTCAATCTCTCTAAACTCCAGAGCAAACAGATGAGCTTGAAAGGATGTTTTGAAGGCCAACTTGTTTTGAACTTTTCCGGTGAAAGTATTGCAAAATCAGTATCGAACATTCTGCCAGGATCTCCCATTATTTGTAGGCTGCAGTTGATTTTGCTGGGCACTGGCCTCGTTGCAGCACAACATCACTTATAAACATTTTAGGCCTTAATTGCCCTTTAAAATGTTTTTTTTAGTATGTCTGTGGTTTAATACAAAGATGCACATCTATTTAACCTGAGCATATGTCTGAGCTTTGCGACTCTACTGCTTGTTATGTAACCCATTTTAAGGTGCTGCTTTTTAAAGGAAAGGTTGGCTAAGCTAGGACAGAAATTACACAAATGTGAGTTACTAGATACCATAATGATTAACTGCCAAGTTTTAATTAGCAACCTTAAACTGTCTTCTCCTTTATTGCATTAAATGTTTTAGCTTTCTCAAATTTCTTGGTCTCAGTGTCTGTCTCAAATCTCACATTTGTATCCTCTATCCCAGACATGGCTTATGTTACAAGCATCCAGAACTCCATTAGTCTCTTGTAATATGAGTTGTTATATATATGTAACAACATATATATATATATTCTTGAAGGAGCTCACTGTAGGACTGAGGTTACTCTTCTTTATTTCTGTTTCTGGAAGATAATAAGCAGAGGTGAAGGATATTGGACAAATAATTTAGTTCCTCATTTAATGGAATTATCATTTATTATCTCTGCTGACATGATCTCTCTGGCGTCCTTTCAGTGTGACATAGATGGGGGGAGTTAAAAATTCTCTTAGCATATCAGTAGGAGAGTTCAAGGTGGAATTGGGGTGGGAGTTGATTTATTACTCTCCAAAATAAATAGATCAGATTCTGGGTGTGGTAGCCTGTTACATCTCAGTATAAAAGATTTGATCTCTTGCACCCATACTGAGTGCAACTGACAACTGTGAGACTTCTTACACAATTTTACAGCACATCTGGATCTGAGTGGCAGAGAGAGGTGATAGGAAGTGGTCCAGGAGGGCTTGGCAGCCTCCCAGCCCTCGCACGTGGAGTGACGTGCCAATGGAGGGGAAAAAGATCATCAAGGTGCCCCCTGTATGTTTGGTTGTGTTTCTGGGATGGGTCTCCCGTGGTTGGAAGGCAGACATTGGTAAGGAGTGTGTTTTGAGTCAGTATATTTGGGAGAAATGTAATATTTTTTGTTGTTGTTGTTTAAAAAGTCGTGGAAGAAGCCCGTCACGAGGAAATAAGATGCAAACAAGTGACAGAAACGCAGGCTAAGAGTCACATGCTGTAGTTTGGCGGTGGAAAGGTGCAGTGCTGCCTTTCTCCCACGGTGTGGTGCTGAGTGAGGGAAGCTGCGAGTCCGCAGCAGAAACCCGGACTGGCTGCGCTGCCTTGACTTGAGTTTCTGAGCCTCGAACAGGCTTTACGAGAGCAGAGGCATCATCTCCCTCAGACAGAAGAGCAGTTTAATGCTCATTTCTATGATAGCCTCTGAATTTCTGCCTATGCTGAAGTATATTATTAACAAGATATTAAGTCATTTTAGACTCACAAGAGTTACTTTTACTCGAGTCTTTCTGATAGTTTTGTCACTTTATGATCCTGTTTTTCTGGTTTTGTTTTCTCTTCCGTTCCGTGACCGATCTTTGATCTTTGTTTGCTTGTTTGCTTTGTGTCTGTCAGTCTGAGACTGTAGCTTTACAAATTATTTTACTAGTGGCTGGTGCAGGGACAGACCCTGTCCCCCCTCTCAGCTGTGTACTATGAGTGTTTACTGACTGTTTATTCTGCTATAATAGCATTTACTTGATTGCTCTATCTGCTAACGCTTTGTAATAGAAAATTCCCTTTTATAATGGGGATTTTACCCTATGTATGTACCTTATGCTACTCTTCTGTTTTTATATTTATGATAATGTCACAGGTCTGTTTAAGGGAGTGGTGAAACAAATACTAGAGCAGACCTGAGATAATGGTAACTTCAGCAGCTGGCTGAACGGTTAATTATGTGATAACTGGAGGCAAAAGGACATTTCTATTCCCTGTATATGACCCTATAAATTTCCTATATATTCCCTACATGGGAATTTTTTTTTTTTAACAATATGATGTTCTAGTTCAAGGCTAAATTTTGGCAAAGGAACCTTACAGCTCTTCACAGGAATTTGCTCCCCGTCAGAAACATTTGTTCACTTTCAGAAGCTGCCATCCACATGGGACACTCTGTGGTGTTGGTCATGTCTTGTAAGCCTCATGGGATAAGTATTTGAATTACCTCAGTGCCTGCAGACAAGAGACAGCCTTTCTGAGCACACTGAATTGCTCATGCACTAATACTGTTTTTCAGGAATGATGAGATAACAACTTTCACAGGTTAAAACTTCATGTTAGAAATCACCATAAATTCAGATTTATGGCAAATACACACATGTAGTGTCAACATTAAATATTTATCATGAGCAGTGAATAACAAGGTATTCCTCTGCAGTTGTGATCCAAATAACATTGACTATGGTTAGGAAAACGTATGGTTGGACCAAGTTTCAAGGTATGACTTTTCCAGATATCACTTTTTCTTTTGGATGTACACTTGTGGAGCAAGTGAGAGCTGTTGAGTTGTTAATTATTTTTTCATAAAACTAGGGGTTTTCTTCTTCTCCAAATTAAAAAGACCATGTAGTGATTCCTAAGACAAACATACGATTTTTTTAGCTATGAAAACATGTGGGTCTTTAAGATACTGTGAAAATACTGACTCTTCTCCATCCGGTCACTGACAAATGTGTTACTGCCCATAATAACATGCACTTGCAGCTGCATCTGGTAGTCAGCATAAGCTTCAGAAGAACTCAGATATCAGAATACTGTATAACAATTGTTGCTGATTTTTGTTGCTCTCTACTGTTTTTCTTAAATCTCCTTTAAATTATTTATTTGTGCTCCCTGTTGTTCCAGAGCTTAGTAAAGCTGTTGTAACAGGAGTGGGTTAACTCCTGATTGGTTACTGCAATACTACAAAGCCACTACAATCTTTGGAAGTGGATTGACCACTAAAGCAGTTTCAGAATGTTCTGGTTTCTTTGGTCACAAAGAATATGCTTCATCCTTTACCATTCTTCAGCTTTTTCATGTTAGATCCAGAAATGATCTAACCTGTCATGGAATTTTGTAATTTATTGTTTTCTTTTTGGTTTTTAAGTAAATTAATTTTTTAGTAAATTAGATTTTCAGCCAATTATGTCATATACTACATCGGATCTACACTTTTAGCTGTTGCATTAACAGGGGAGGCAAGGTTGCTGTTAATCAAAAGGTAGAAATATTGTAAATGTTTTGTGAGCCTAATAATAATCTGAAAATAATTCCACTTGGTCTTTTGGCACTTGGGTTGCCTTGGGATCCAGCCAGTATTTCAGAGCTTCAATGACTGGAACAATTGAGTGCTGCAGGCCATTTTTAGGATGTAAAAAATACTGTGGGCGGCTCATCTTTGTGTGCATATTCAAGGGATATACAATGTCCTGATCATTTTCCTTCAGAATCATAAATACAAGAAACATCAGTAGCAACTGCTCAACATGGATTACAATTCATGTGAACAGTCATGAGGTCTTTCAGAAAATAAGGTTTTCTTTGCTTGTTTAGGACCACTACAAAAACATTCCCAGGACACTCTTTCTGCAAACATATTTCATATTAAAGATAAGATTTTATCAGTAATTACATTAATTTTTTTACCCACTATTTGTGTTGTCCTCAAACGAATTTGGCAGTAGGTAGCTCTCTGTCTTGAAGGTTATTTGGAATTACATGTTAGATCAGAGGACAGCGGGTTTAACTCAGTCAACAAATTGAAAATATCCAATGGGAAATAGAATGTGATAAAGGGAAAGCATTTGTTTATTGTAGATTGTACTGGTCTTCCCCTAAAATAGAAAATCTCTTGTGACAGGAACACTAGTGTTATTGGTACATGATTATTCCCTGTTTCAATTAAAATCAATTTCTGATAATGTCAGGAGCCATCCCTTTTGTAGCTGAACACCTTTCCTGGTACACCTCATTATTCATTCCCATGAAGCTTTTTCTAAGTTATTTACACAAAGGGCTATTAATGCTAGCACTGTTGGGAATAAAAATACTATTATATTTATGTAGTCCTTTCAGAAAGCTGTGCCAAGGGGAACCATAAGAGAAGATAACCTATTTGATTTCATTTCCCTTCTCCTGGTTAGGCACTTGGCTGCTCACAGCCAAGTGAATATTCATTTAAAGTGAATGAATATGCTGTGGCTGTGAATAATGGCTGTGTTGTAGCTGGAACAGAGTCATATAATTTTTCTAGTTCTGGTATTGCAAATATAGCTTCAGTTCAAATGTCTGCAGTATGCTTCTATTTTTTGCACACTTAAATAGAACTGAATCAGCTGAGGAGCATATATATATAATTTGGGCATAACTAGAAAAAACAGAGTTGCTCCTCATATTCTCTTTGAAATTATCCATAAAATAAGATTTTGTATTTTTTAATGTGTAGCTTTACTGTTTATGCTCTTTGTGAAGTTGTTTTACAGAATATACTGAAAGTTGTAATCAACAAACTATTCGTTAAAGATGATACAGAATTGCTTTTGCACTAATGAAATGTTGAAGGTCATCTCTCAGAGCACTCTTTTAGTGCATTTAGGTATAGGTTCTAATTCATAAAACTATGCTGTGAGACAAATAAAATTCCTGTATTATATGCAGGTGTGCAAAAGCAAAAAAGTAAAAAGCTTATGCATGAAGCAGTATCAGCTGTTACCTTATTTTGAAGCAAAATTCAGGTCCATGCAGGTTATCTCTGTCAGAAAAAGCATGAAATCGTGTATCTTAAGGGCAATTCCCCCATTTATTGACAAATAATTAAAAATACCCCAAAGAACAAAATCACAATTCTTTCTTTAATTGCAAGAAAATAAATTAATTTCTTAGGATTTCGAGAGTTCCAGTCAACACTTAAAATACATAAAAGTAATTTCATATGGTAATCATGTGAGATCAGTCTTACAGGATGATTGGTGGGAAAGTCCTTTCAGAACTTTTTGCATTTGTATACAATTGCCCACCCTCTCAAATTGTGTTTTTGAAGCCAGGCTATGTAACAAAGCCAGTGTATATGATAAAGATGCAGATAGAAATGAGCAGCTGGGGGCAGCAGAAACAAAGCAGGATTGCTCTTAGCTTGAAATTCATGTTTTAGTGCTTTTATAGCTGCATTTTGATGTTACCTTTCTAGAGTTTTGTTCATGATTTTCTACCTCCCTCTCACTGAAACAATATCCAGAAAAGCCCCCATTATTTTAATGATGTTTAACACAACCTACCTGTACTCTTCTATACAAGACTCATTTCTCTTTGTTAATGTTAGTATTGCCACTGCCCGTTGTAAACAATGCTCTATTTTCCAGTAGGGACCACGGCCTTCTAGTAGCTACTGTTCACTCTTGATATTCCAGAACAGAGCATTGCTCATTTCAGCTGTACCCACAAAATCAAACTCTTCATATCAGAGGAGGAAAACTCAGGTTTTGAATAGATAACATGATGACAGGTGGGTGAAGATTAATATCTCTGGAAGAAACCCCATGGCCTTCAAGTCGTGGAGTATGTTGTTAATGATGATTTCCATTAGACAGGACTATCTGCATCTATGTAGGAGAATATTCACTGAATGCATCTGGTCCCTCTGGGGATAGAAATTTAAAGTTGTGCTTTTTCTGCTGAAAATGTCTGCAGTCAGATGAAGGTTGTCTCAGGGCTGCTAGTGACATTTCTATAAGATGTTAACAGGATTATGTACTGCATACATGGAGCATGATATGTGAGTATATTGGGTTTGTGTGGCATGGTTTTGGTAGTGGGGGGACCTACAGGGGTGGCTTCTGTGAGAAACTGCCAGAAGCTTCCTACGTGTCTGACAGAGGCAATGAGTGCAGGCTCCAAGATCCACCTACTGCTGGCCAAGGCTGAGCCCATCCACGACAGTGGTAGTACCTCTGGAATAACACTTTTAGGAAGGGGTGGAAAACACCTGTGTAACGGCACCTGGGGAAAAGAGGAGTGAGTATATGTGAAGAAACAGCCCTGCAGGCACCAGGGTCTCTGCCCTGGGCGCTGGAGCAGAGATTTACCCCAGCCTGTGGGGAGGACACGTTTGAGAAGTTCACAGAGAGCTGTCTACAGTTGGAGTGATCCCACACTGGAGCAGGGGAAGAGTGTGAGGAATCCTGCCCCTGAGAGGGAGGGAGTGACAGAGACATGTGATGAACTGACTGCAGCCCCCATTCCCCATCTCCTTGTGCTCCTGGGAGGTGGAGGTAGAGAATTCAGGAGTGAAATTGAGCCAAGGAAGAAGGGAGGAGTGGGGGAGAAGATATTTTAAGACTTGGTTTTCCCTCTCATTACCCTGCTCTGATTTGATTGGTTATAAATTAAACTAACTTTCCCAAGTTCAGTCTATTTTGCCCATCACAATAATTGCTGAGTAATCTCTCCCTGCCCTTACCTTGACACACAAGCTTGTTGTCATAGCAGCTTTGGTGGGCACCTGACAACCAGAGAGGGGCCACCCACCACAGCCAAAGGTGTTCTAAACATGTTTGAGAGTACTGTTCTACTGAGAATGGGTCTATTGAAATGGTTGTTGGGGGACTGTGTAAGGGGAAAGAGCCAGCCCTAGTGATATCTTGTCTGAAGGAACTTTAGCTTGAAATCCTTACCAAAAATTACCTCTGGCCTTCACCTAAGCTTTGTTTTGTTGAAGAATACACTCAGTGCTGGTAGCTCGGTGAGCAGCTGCGGTGCCACCTCCAGGCTGAGCTCTGGGTGGTGAGAGCCCCAGACAAGAGGCCATGAACTGGAACCAACCCTTGCACAGCAAAGGGCACGGGGGCCTGTGGTGCCAGCCAGGGACCGGACACTCAGAGACACGGCAGGAGCTGAGGACTCAGCTCAAAGACCCCAGACTTCTCTGCACTTTGACTGTGAGGGTATAAAAGCCCAGAGGTTCCTTTGCTTGGGGTGCCTCCTTGGAGGCACCAGCTTGAGCTGTTATTCTGTTGTTGCACCATGATTAAATTATTGAAAGGATCCAGAGGTCTGAGACTCTGCTATGGAAACCTGGTCTGACTATGTGAGTATGGGGTGTGTAACTGTGAAGTGACCTCTGTCCAAGTGAGACTGCCAGAGTGGTTCATGGATGGTCAGGCAGTCCTTAGCAGTTTTAGGGGAACTTAGGCTCTCATTTCATTCCAAATGAGAGCCTAAGTAGAACTGAGATGTGTGCAGTATGAATCTTGGGAAGAGCTGAGAGCTTGCATCATTTGATGACATTAAGTCTGTGTACACCTCTGCCTCTGATTATCCATTATGCATATATTTCATCTGTGAGAAATATCTCTAGTCTTTTCTTTATCTGCGAGTGCAAGGACTGATTAATAAAGAGCGTCTGACAAAGTAAGAGATATTTTTATGAAGACAAGGATGTTCAAAGCAAAATGTGTCTAGGGAATATTCAGAAAGATCAAAAGCTTGTTTTCTTCATTATGCTACTCAGGACTGAAAGGAAAACAATACATTTTGCATCAAAGTAGCACACTGTCTCATTGCAGCACAAATAAAAACCAGTCTAGTTTATAGCAAAGTTCCTGAACTGCTGGCCTGTGAATTGTATGAGAAGAATGGATAAATTTGTCTCAGGTATGTAAAATTTTCATACAGTTATGCTGAGCATCTAGTTCCTCAAACTACTATTGAGCCTGTCCATCTCCAGGAAATGATGAATTTGATTTCTGGAAGGCTCAGAACCCATACCAAGCCACAGTTCTTAAAATGCTATGCAGCATGGCAGCCTATGATTCAAAAATAAGGGATTTAATTATAAACAATCTAGCAACTTCTTTTGGTTTTAAATGAAAATAATACAAAAATAATATAAAAACAGAATACTGGACCATTTGGTATGTCATGATACAGTATGACAACTTGATAATATAAATAGTGCTATGCACTGAGAACATCCAATAACATATATGTAGTATTTACCTGTAATAGAATAAGATAAAAGTAATAAGCATGAAAAAAAAAATTTAACACAGCATTTTTAATTTTATTCCAAAGGAAATATTGAGAGTACTCCCATTTTTTCTGAATTGAAATGAGGTCAGATTTTGAAACGCCTTTGTTTCCTGTGAAGTGGAAATTTGAAGTGCTGATCAGTTCTGTTTCTAGGGGAGCTTTGTAACTGATTAGACGTTGGGCTAATTACTAGTTCTTGTTTTCAAAAACCCAGAAAAGGAAGCTGTCACTTGGAGTTCCTGAAAGTATTTTCTGTATGTGTGTTGCAGTTTGTACATCAATCTACTGTTCACTCAGTTGTCTCTATGCATATGGAAATTTCTTTTTGTTGATTACCTTTTTCCCCCAATCATCAATAATAGATATACCAAACATTGCTTTCATCATTGCTTTTCCATCTACCATCGTACAGGAGAAACCATGGTAAAACATGTTTTTTGAGAACTCAGAATCCTGTATTAGGCTGTAGTTACTTTGCTTGTCCATGTACTGTACAAGAGTAAACATGATTAACAGTTGGACTCCATGAACTTAGAGGTCTTTTCCATCCTAAATCATTCTATGATTGTATGAGTAACTGAAAATTATGCTGCTAAAATCTTTTGTTCTGACCTATTTACCTGATTAGCCTGCACACAATTTTCAAGGTTGGCCTTTCAGCTTCAGCTTAGATAATTACATTGACAAAGATTGTTAAAGCTGCTACTGTGCAGTTTTCTTATTATAGACAATGTCAGAATGAGTTAGGAGACTCCTGTTTACATGCATTCAAATTCTGATTAAATGAACTGTAAATCTCAAAACTTGCAACCAGTATTTCAAGTTGTAATTTATCTTTGCCTATATTATGAGAAAATAACACACCTCAGTCTAGTGAAATACAGGCATGTCTTGTGGGTATTTTTACATTATTTCATCAGCACATCTCCACTGATCTTTTTATTGCTGTTACACTGAAAGAGCAACAAGAGCCCCCTAAGAGACTCTGAGTGAAATGTAGCCAATGGGATTTTACTTTGGAAATACTTGCACAGTATTTAATGAAAAATGCCGGTATGCTGTGGATTCATTAACTGTTGTATGTTGCCAACAGAGGAATCATAGCTTTTCCTTTCCTCCAGGCCACAAAGGCCAACTCTATGTCTTTATCTGACAAAACAATGATGTGTTCAGGCTGTGAAATAACTTGTAGTAAAGTGTTTTATTCAACAAAGACATACTAGTGAAAAATCTGCTAGTTTTTTTGACCTGAAGTTCCACACTCTTTGTCCTTTGAAATCTTTTTAAAAATCATAAAGGACATGTCACTTAACCATTTGGAAGTACATCACATACAACCATTTTTCATACAGAGTAAACTCTTGCCAGAAAATTTAATACAGTATTTTTCTGAAGTTGAAGACTGTTGATAATGCACTCAGCAGATCTAGCCAGCATACAACACTGGCAGCTAGATCTTCTAGATAAACAGAGGATTTTAGATGTAAATATCTAAGTGATTCCTTTGTGCCTACATTTAAAAAACCGCAGCATTTAGGATATCATCACCTGGCAATAAGAAAGAAATGGATTCTCATGGTATCTTACATGGCATCTTAGAAGATTTTCTGTTTGCATTCTCATCATTCCAGATTTTCATCTGAAATGGCAAAACAGTGTTATAGAAGTTTGCCATCAAATAGAATTCTGTGGCAAATGCCTTATCATCAGATAATATTCGTTCATGAGAACCAAAGACTTTTTCTGAAAAAGTTGTTTTCTTGGCTTGTTTAATTTTCAGCTTCTTTACAATATTACTTTTTGAACACTGGTTTTATTTTAATTAGAATTAAAGATGGTGGAGACTCAGAAGATCTGATAAAATGTTCAGTTTAAAATTTTAACTGAACAAATCCCATTACCTATCTAGGAGATTTGGAAAAAGAGGAAAGAGGGAGGGATTTCTAAATTTTTTCCCCTTTTTACTTTCAGATTTTTTATCCCATCATAGTTTGAAGTTTCATTTTTGTGTCAAAAATACTTTCAGGACTGGCTTGAGGTTTCCAAATGATCTGACAGCTCTACCTGTGGAGCTTTCTGGCCACCAAAACTCTCAAGGAATAATTGCGGTTCTTCTGTTGTGGTATTATCCTTGCATCTGTATAAGGGTGAGCTGATTGAGGAATGGCATATGTGAATGTTTTGCATGAAACTTTCTTGTGCAGGTCAGATAGAGTCATAGCAGCTGGGACATGTAAGGGCCATGAACAATGAAGAGGCATAAGTTCAGATCTGCTGGGCTTTCACAATTGATGTAAGGTCCAGATCTTCAGGTGGTACTAATGTACAGCTATAATGACTTACTTGGAACTGTATCAGCACTATATTGGCACCATATATAGATCTCAGGGCATAATGGTATTTTAAAATCCCATCACTGTCATGAGAAATAACTGATTTCTGCTCTAAAATCTGTTTAGTAAGGAAGCTGCATCAAAACTGACATCAGGATTTGAAATAATACTGGAGTATATCGTTATACCTATATGGGTGGAATTGGAAATCAAGATTAAGAAATTATATAACTATACAGTCATTGTGATTACAAAATACGAATATGGAAACATACAAGAAGATGAGAGTTTTAATGTGTTTGTTTTTCTACCATATGGCTGTGGTAGACACCTATGCCATAATAAGCACAAATGTTGATTTAATATTTTCCCTCTTGTGCAGGGATGTATGAAGCACAGACTAGAAGTCAAGTGTTTCAAATTTGACTTAGCTGATGTAATAGCAAACAAGTGTGCTGTATCCAGATTTCACTAACATGTAATAATCTGTGTAGTCATAATGTATTTTCAAAGAGGTATTTGTTTTGAAAATCTGTGGCAATCCAGCTATTTTCTTAAGAACTTAACTCTGGTCTTTCAGGTAATTGATTCATTTTTATGACTTTTTTTTTTTTTTTTTTTTTTTTTTTTTTTTTTTTTTTTTTTTGATGGTGCTCTCTCTAGTGCATTTTGATATTATTACTGGAAGTTCTCTCCATTGAGGTACATTTAAGTTTTATTATGTAAATTATATGTATAATCATGAGCTGCTTTAGAGTGTAATCTTTTACATGCTACGACAGCTGGCCACCAAGTAGAAATGTTTTCTAAGGCAGGAACATGTGAAAGATATCCAGTCAAGAAAAAGGAAGAGAAATGGCCTTAGACAAAAATCCCTGAGAGAAGCTGCTAAGCCTCTGCTTTGTTAGTCTCTGTTCTTCTGTTTTGTTGGACTGTAGGTACAGTGGATTTATATCTATATGCCTAATTAAATTGTGTCAGATTAATTGTCACAAAAGTCTTACATTAGCCTTTTACAGTTGTAATCTTCTCCTGTTTTATGTTGGATGATAATTTGGTAAAATGCCTAGTGCTTGGGAAGGTTAGTGGCTTAGGTGCTAACTTGAGTATATCCAGACTATTAAAATCTTTTCTTTCCAGTGATGAAATAACCTTGATAGATTTAAATAACCTTGAAAGAGTTTGTCAAATTGACAATTGTAATTGTTCATCAAGTAGTTGGATTGCTATGGAAGCACACTCTGCAAACTTTGAGAGAAGGCTGATTTCATTGACATAATTTCTCACTCCTTCAATTGCTGGGATATTGTGAGCACAGGGAGGTGAGTACTTGTTTGAGCAGCTGCTGCCAATAATATCTCCATCTGAAGGCTGTGCTAGCTGCTGGAAATTCTGTAATCGTATTACCACAGTATGTGCTTCTCTTTGGAGGCAAGGAAGCTGTAAAGCCTTAAACATTCAATCAGCTAGTATTCTATTTGCTCTTGCAAACAGACTTTGGCCAGGCTGAATTTGTTGTTTAAAAAGCAAGACCTGGCATGATATTTTCACCACATCCTTTCAGATCTGAAATAGAATAGGCTCAGAAATGGGTCTCAGTGGTGTAGTAATTTTCTGTACAAGAGAAATTCAGAGTTGCCTGTTACATCGCTCACACTGTGAGTGACTAATCCATTAGAAGGTGTTTAAATCTGGCTCTTGCCTACTTCACTCTTCTGAAACTATAACACACTGTCTGACCAAGACCTTTTGCCTAACACTCTTCTTGGGACACAAACTGTGCAAAGTCCTCTGGAGCAGGGTTTGAAACCATCCCAGCGTTAGAAGAACTGGTCTCATTCATGCTCTTTCAGAGTTCTTGTTCAGTTCTCTGAAGGACAGTGTAGAAGTAAAGTAACTTCTCAGCTAAAGCTGTATTCCTCTCTAAGGACTGGAAAACCTCAAAAGAAAAAGAATTTCCAGTCTGATAATAGTAGTTTTGGATCTGTCTGTGGATTTTTCATCATCAAGTTCATTTTCCTAATGGCAGTTACATAGAGCATAATTGACTTGCTCAGTGGAAAAAGCAAACCATGTGGAAAAACCACCCAGTGGATTCATATTCTCCTTCTTCTTACAGATGTAGTGTTAGTTTGTGTGACAGCAGCCAGTTAGTCCAGGTACAATGTTACGCTAAAGTAGTGCTTTTAAGCTCTCTGGGTGTCTCTGCCCTGCTGTGCTTTGCACTCATACCCTGGCAGGAATGCTAGAAAGCAAAGGTCTGTGAGGTTGATTGCAAACTGTACTGCCCTTAGAGTAAGAAAAAGAATTGCTGTCTCAGATTTCTTATTTGCATGGTCCTGTTCTTTCACAGGCTTGTGAGAGGAGAGGAAATGGCTGAACTGCTTGCATTCAGTGCAAATTATTTTGTAGTTGTGCCAGTAGGCTCCAACTGAAACTGAGCTGTGCTGTCCTAAGGCCTGTAGTAGCTCACTTCTGCCTTCAAATGGTCTTCAGATAAGAAAATCAGACAGGGTTAGAAGGAAGTAGGGTTAGTGAGGTGAAATTACTATGACTTTTCTTCATTTGTGGATCCAGATTCTCCCACTGAGTTAAAGTCTTCTTTCAGGACAGTAGCTATGTCAGTTCTCTCTCTTTTTTTTTTGTGTTCCTTAGGTAGTTAAGACTAGGTAAAATCAGGGGATGAAGCTTTTAGGTATCTTTTGGAAAAGTGTCATTACAGAGGCCTGGTTATGCAAAACTGAAAAGAAGATTTTTCCACTTGGCAAATACCAGTTAGCTTTTTCAGTGGCTTAGTGCAGGAGTTCAGCATGATTTCCTTATTTTGAAAATAAGAATTGCTGAGAGATTAAAACAACATGGATTGCAGAAAAACAGGTATCATGTTCTAAAAATGATTGTCTTCACAGTTTTGAGTTAACAGGACTTACAGGAAATGGTGTTATATGAGTGTTTCATTTAAGAAAATAGAATTGCAAAATCAAGCTTCTTTTTCCTCAGTTGTAAAACTTGCTCATTTTTCAGTTTTTTTGTGATTTAAATATTTTTCTTCAGGAGCTGTCAGATGGAATTAAACGAATCACCAGTGCTATGCGTTTCACTTAATGTCATGTCCACTGCATCTCAAATGAAATCCACCTAGTGATTATTACCATTCACTTGCAAAAACTGCTACATTCATAATTTATGTTTCCCAAAATGTAGCCAGTGAAAGTGTGAAATGCTTCTGTGCTGATGTGAAAACATGAAATGAACTCAGAATTTTTGGCATAGATTGAATTTAAATATAACTCAGCATGACTGAAAATCTCAGTGTCCTAGATTTGCACTTTTAGGTTTCAATTTATACTAGGCATGAGTAAGTGTTAGCTGCATGAATAATGCATAATTTTCTTCAGCTCATTCCCTACACATATTTATTCATATCCGCTGTTTAAATGAACCTAAATGCCTGTATTGGTAGGTGTTCACTGGTGTTCTCATAAGCTGTGGGATAGAGCAGTTTCCTCAGGCTTGAAACAACTACAGACCTACTTACCCAGAGACCACCTCTTCAAATGATCGTTTATTCTTAGTCATCATCTGAATTCAATGACAGAAGCCCCCTTTCATACTTCTATGTCATTATCTTGAATAAAATTCTCGTAAATTTATATGTATTTTTGTAATATATTTCTGGTGTCCGGTATACTAATTTGTGGAAATGAGAATGTCATCTTCTATGATAACCCAAATGCACACAGGGTTTGGGACCTGAGGGTGTGTTTTTCCTTTAGACACAGGATACCACAATCAATCCACACCTTTTCAGAGCTCAGGGGGTCTGTGAACAAGGGATTGGATAAACAGAAGGAGGCAGTAGAGCTGAATTTGTTGGGTTCCATTGTTAGAGGAGCTGCACAGATCTGTTGATGTTGGTTCACAAAAATGAATTTGGTCAGAAAAGAGAGACTAGTATTATCTAATTTTAGATGAATGGAAACTGATTTTGTCACTTCATTGGCAATTTGTGTTTTACCGTTTTACAGTTTAAATGTCACAATCTTAGTTTTTATATTATGTCAGTTATTCAAACTTCTATGGATCTATAGTTTATTACTGCCTGTATGTAGACAATGAGTAAATTTCCTTTAATAAGGTTTAGTAACAATTGTTAAGGTAGCACATTACTATTATGCTCAAAGCATAACTTTAATCTGCAAAAGAAGCTTTTTAAAGGTATTAGTGATAGGTATATGCCACACAGCCATCACCTTCTGTATGGATTTTTCCTCAGTTTCTTACCATGAGTAATATATTTTCTTCATCCCAGTGCTTGTGGTATTTGTTATACATTAGGTGCTGAGAAATGCAAATAACATGCACACAGTCACAATAAAGTCTGCAATAGGAAGGGAACTTAATTTGTGCTTCTTGAATCCACATTATTGCCTGGATGCTACAGTACTGCCCATCTTTTTTGTACTGCAGTTGTGTCTTGGAAAATTATCTCTAAATGAGGACTTACTAGCTATTTGAGTTATTCAAATGAAGAAGATGAAAAGAATCTGCTTGTTATTAAATCTCATCCTCAATTCCCTCTTTCTGTAACTGGTAGTCCATTAAGACTGTTTAAAAAAAGAAAAAAAAAGAGAAAAATAATTTAGTGAAGTTTATTTGTGGTGCTGGGTAGAATTTAATTTTCTGTATTATGGAAAATGTAGATGCATGCATTACAGAAACATTGCAAAATTTTGCAATTGTGAAGTGAGATAAATCTAGAATGTTTTAAAATTTAACCCAGAATGAAAATGCAAATAATTCCTTTAATTTCTGAAGCAGAATTTCTTTGAAATTACACAAGTCATTTACACTGGTATGGGACAGTTTTTTCCAAAGAAAAATTCCTGGTTGATTTATATTAACTTTCCATCTTCCTGAGAACCATGTAAAATTCTTTAATCAGATCTAGAAACAAGCAGCTGTTCCATATTTATGAAATAGCAAGACTTCATGAAATAGTAAGGCAATGAGAACTTTGAGGTGTGAGCTGTTGGCAACTGTTACTGTCTATCAGTTTAATAAGACTTTCTCAGGAATGAACAGTCTTTTCCAGTGCAGAATATAGAGTTTCTGTCAGCCCAGGACAAATAGAAGTACCAGTAATCTTCAGAGAAAATTCTATTTCACATGCAAAATGAAATAACACAACGGTCATTAAGGTTCATAAAATCCAGTGAAATGACCTAAGGAATGATAGAGCCACGAGCTAGAATCCCATAAAATTGTCCCATTTTGCATGTCTTAGCTCTCTTGCATCAGTCAGCTTAGACCTTAGAACACATTTCTGCTGCTTGTTCTATTTCTTTTCAGAGATGATCCCAGAGAGCCAGTGTATTGGGTTTGCGTGGCTGGATTTTGGTAGCTGGGCAGGGCTACAGAGGTGGCTTTTGTGAGAAGCTGCTGAAAGCTTCCTCGGGTCTGACAGAGCCAATGCCAGTGGGCTCCAAGATGGACCTACCACTGGCCAAGGCTGAGCCCATCAGTGATGGCAGTAATGCCCCTGAAATAACATATTTAAGAAGGGAAAAAAAATCATTGCAGAGAAGTAATTGTGGCCACAGAAGAAAGGAGTGAGAATATGTGAGAGAAGCCCTGCAGACACCAAGATCAGTGAAGAAGGAGGAGAAGGATCTGCTCCAGGTGCCAGAGCTCAGATTGCCCTGCTGCCTGTGGTGAAGGCTATGGTGAAGCAGCTGTGACCCTGCAGCCCGTGGAGGACCACAGGGGTGCAGAGATCCACCGACAGCCCATGGAGGAGCCCCACACCTTCCTGAAGTACTGAACCCTGTGAAAAAGGACCCACGCTGGAGCAGTTTGTGAAGAACTGAAGCCCATGGGAAGGACTCACACTGGAGAAGTTCATGGAGGACTGCCCCCCATGAGAAGGACCCCACACTGGAGCAGGGGAAGGACTCCTCTCCCTGAGGAGGAAGCAGTGGCAGAAACATGTGATAAACTGACCATAACCCCCATTCCCCATCTCCTTGAGCAGCTGAGGGGGAGGAGGTAGAGAATTGGGAATAAAATTAAGCCTGGGAAGGAGTGGGAGGTCAGGTGAAGAGGTATTTTTCTTGGCTTTCGTTTTACCTCTCATTATATATCTCCGATTTTGATGGGTAATAAATTCAAGTAATTTCCTCAAGTAGTGTTTCTTATCCATAGTGGTAACAATGAGTGATCTCTCCCTGTCCTTATGCCAAAGCACAAGCCTTTGATTGCATTTTCTCTCCCTTGTCCAGCTGAGTACGAAATTGACAGAGCAGTTTTGGTGGGCACCTGGTATCCAGCCAGGGTAAAAACACCACAGCCAGTTAGACCTGTGTGGCAGCATTCTGCATGATTTGGATCCCTGCACTTTGGAAATAACTCACCTGAACTCTGTGCCTTTCAATATCTGGATTACAAAAGAGCCATTGGGTGACAATTACATCTATTTGCTCTTAGCAAAGGTTGGATCCAAAGCAAATGGTTTTAGGAAAGTGTGCTTCACTAAGCTGCCTACATAAACTCCATGTTTTGTTAGTCTCAGCAGCAGTCCCAGACGTTGAATGATTCGTTTGCTTCTTCCTCCACACATGTGCTGCCTTTTCATCAGCATTGGCACACACTGCACAGAGTGTGGGGAAATGCAGATGTCTGAGATAACTGGCAGTATAATAAACGGGAATTAACTGACACTGAAATGGGAATGCTTGACAAGTAAATCCATGAAAAAAAGGAAGACTGACTGTCATGAAATAGTAATAGCATGAAAATAGAACTTTTTAGCAAAATCATTATCATGACTATTTCCTTTGATAGAAACTTATTGGAATAGAATTTATTTCTGGTAAATGAGATGTGCAACTACCCTGTTCTGTAGGGATATAGTCTTTTCAGTGCTTTTAAGGCCCAGTTTCCCAGCTCTCCAAATGTATTAGCCATGTGAACATCTCTAGTTCTTCCATGAGAGCACTCACCTGGTGTTCCTTCAAGTGCATCTAGTCCATAATGTGCCTTTCAGGGCCCATATATGCATGGTGCTGATGAGCTGCCTCATAATTGACTCTATCTAGAACAGCCAAGTCTTCTAGCACCTACCTGCACAGCAGAGCCAGAAACATCATTACATGCACCAATGCCCAGGCTCTCTCACCCACTGCATGCTTCTTTGGTACTGATATCACATGCAGCAGTGATATCCAGCAAGGAAGGAGACTGTGATGGTGTGCTAGATCTGTGATTTTTTTCATCAGCTTATGTAGACTATAATGTGTCAACATGAAAACTCAAGCATGGCAGTAGAAGATGTGGTTATGTCTTAGCAATATTTAACTGTACAGTACTTAAGGCAGAACAAATGAGAGAACTGTGAGATAACTTTGGTGGTGACATTGAATAAGCATAACTATTTATGGAATAAACATGAAAATGGCAGTGGATAGCTATAACAGACATTAGCAGCATTAGTCTTCGAACCATGAGCAGCACAGTGTTACACTTAGGGCAGCAAATCCCTGAATTGTCCCAGTCCAGCAAGTCCTCAATACCCCTTTCTTGGCATTCCGGGCCCACACTCCTGGCACCTGGTATGTTGTAGTTTTATCAGTGTAACCATCGATTCTTAGATGCTGGGATCTTCAACACTGATCCTCTTCTGCTGATCCTACCTTGGTAGTCTTTAAGTTGTCTTTTTATACCTTCAAGGTGCTGTGACCTAGGACCTTTGGTACTTCTCAGTATGTACTTCTGTACGTTCTCAGAGAGATTATTCATTGCTTCTCTTGAGTTAGTTCTATCTAAAGTTCAATCTAAAGACAAGTGGTCATTGTTGGTCACCATGACCTCACCCTGCAGCTGTTGTCCAGCAGTGACAATATCATGAGACTGTTTCTCTGTCCTCATGCCACAGCAGTCTTAATGGCACTGTTATTGCAGCATTTTCCTGTATTTTATTAATGGCCCTCATCAGAAATTTGTTAAATTACTTTGTTTAGTCCAGCATTTCCTATACAGAGGTCTTGCATTTGTGACCAGCTGTTTGGTTAGTCCTTATCTTGCCACAGTGCCAAATATGTTTGTTCAGGGTTAGTGAAGTTACATCCTAGCCAGTCTTGGCTTACAAGTTCCCTGTACTTTGCTGTGATGATTTGCAATGTTATGCTGAGCTTGGCTCAGAGAGGCCTGGCTCAGCCAGGTTTTTCTCAGCTCCCTGACATGTATCCAAGACCCACTTGTTGTTTTCAACTGTGTGAGATACTCCTCTGCAGGTGAGGAACTTTCCATTTGTCTTTGTTGAGCTCTATGATGTCCTGCCAGACCCCTTTTCCAACCTCTCATGATCCCTCTGAAAAGCAGCCATAACTTCAAGCATATGGGCTGCTTTCTTCATTTTCTGTTGCTGCTGCATTGCTTTTTTCTCCTTTGTCCATTTTCTACATTTTTTTAGGGTGTGAGACCTAAGTAATAGAGGCCAGTTTGCCTTTATGGCAGGGAAGAGTCAAGGGTCCCTTTAATGTATTGGCATAGTGATATCCCCCTGTTCTAAGGTGGAAGAGCAGCACCCTGAGATAGCACTCGGAGTAGCAGTGCAAGATGGTAACGTGTGCTCTGGAAAAGCACGGTGTGGTGTTGGATGCCACCTTCACCGTGGGAGCTGTGGCTGCTGTGGAAGTGCTCCTGTGGTGGGTGCTGGGCTGTGGGCATGCCCACCTGTGTCCTGGGAAGAATGCTTTGGAAGCACTTGGACAACGAGCTCCTCTGCTGTCTGTACTTGCAGTGACTGTTGAGGGCAGGGGAAATAATGGGAGCACTACCCTCTCTGAAGCTCCCTTGCACTGGATTGGAAATGGGGCTTCTTGATGATCTTGGTACATTTAGGCATATGATTCAGCCAGAAGGCTCTGATGTTTGAGAGCCCAGACAGGGTGTACCCTGATGGTATATTGCTTAACACAGCTCCACTGTGATGATTCTGGCAGTGAATTTACTGGCACAAAGCTGCTTGTGCCACGGATTCAGTTGAGAGGTATAATAAGATTTCTTGACATCAAACTGACCCATTTCTGGGACAAGATGGATATGTAAAAATGAATATTCTTTGGCACAAGCACTGCTGCCTGGACTACTGCCATCACTCAGGACCATGCAGTACATTCAGATATTAGTGGCCCAATAGAGGTTATTCTTCAGCTGGTGGATAATAATTCCTTCCCCCTCCACCAACTCTGCTCTGACTACTGGTGATCTGACATCTGAACCACTGTGCCATGGCTTTGGGAGTGGGTGGCCTTGGCCTGTGCAAGGCTGGAGCCAGCAGTGACCATAATGGACATGGCAGTTCAGCTGCCAGAGCATCCTCCAGAGCCCTGCTAGGGCAGCTGCTCAGTACCACCAGTCAGACCACCACCATTTCATGTAAAAGAGCCTAAATTTTTCACTCAGAGGAAATTAATGTAGTAGTAAGACCACTTTTTATTTTATTAATTGATGGTATGTGATTAATTATTATTAATTATAAAACATTAATTTTGTTCTGTTATTATAACAACCCACATACATAAATGCACAGCATATCAATTATTTTAATTATGAAACCTTAACAATCTTATTATTTTAAAATGATTGCAGGTTTGGTAATCAAGAAAAAAATGGAAATTTCTGGCTTATTCCAGTGAATAAAGATAGTTTAGAAATGACACTACCCTCCTTAGAGGAATTGCTTATTCATTAAACATTATTAAAAGCTGCATTTCACCTTTTGAGTGCTTAAAAAAGTGAAAGTGATGTTTAAATAATACAGAAACTGGAAATCTATTACGGAAGTAAATTCTTAATCTTGCAGCCGTTAGGAGTGATTACTGAGGAAGTGTTTATGTACTGCTATCAGTATATCGTACATAATACAGATTCATAAATCTGTTGAAGAACGTAATTCATCATAACTCTTCTTTATGTAATACAGATGAGCTGACCAAAGTAAAAAATAACCCTACAAATAAAAAAAATCTGAAGTATTCAAACCTGGAGTAGTTCATTGATCAGATCTGTCACCTCAGCCCACAAAAAACTGTCTGGTATCATGATTTGGGCAATCCAGGGTCACCTTAAGTTTGCACTAATGGAAAGAAAAAAGTATATGGAACTAGCTGGCATTTGTGGATTAATTAGTTAATTTATTATCATAATACAATTAAGATCCTGATTCAGCAAAGTATTTTTTCCAGCAAAACATGTCTTAACTTCCACCATTGTCACAAAGTAGTCACTACAGGTTCATTGCACTTTTATGTATATAAACACCTTCCCAGAGGACTCTTTATTTTTGATGAAAATATCTTAAAGATAGTAATTTTTCTGCTGTCATGCTTTCGACAGAACAGCATTATGCCAAAGCAAAAATGAGATTAAACTGTTTATCTTCTTCTATCAAATTGAATAAAACCAAATGAACCAATATTACATAGGACAAGAAACAAGTTTGGTTTTCAAATGTTTCTGCTTTAATGAGTGATGGCAGCTAAAGGAGCAAATATGAATATTTTTACACCTTTTAACATACCAGTAATGATTTGTAGACATTGCATTATACCTTTCCTGTTTCAACCTTCATTGAGCATCTCTCATTTTTCGGCTTATACATTCTTCAGAACAGGATATGTTTGCTCAGAAAAAAAGGGCTCTTGAACTTAATTGGGGCCTTTGGCTTCTATGGTAATCTAAGCTATTAGCCTACAAGACTGTTAGCAGTATCAGCAAGGACATTTCAAAGGCCAATAATGCCAGTTAATGTTTGTGTATCATATGAGAGGCTGCTACTACTATGAAGTTAAAAATGGCAGTAGCAAGATATTATTAAACTTACAAAATTCACTTTGCATTTGTGGGCTAGGATTTTAATTACATCAAATTACTAGTTTACAATCTGCATCTTCTGATAATATATTGGATAGTAACTTGGTAGAAGTGTGTGGGTGTCTAATGTCACTTCTGTTTATCCTTTCCATCACCAGTGACCTGCAAACTCCAAGCATAGAATCCTTTAGGGGATTCACATTTCAGAATGAAATAATTCTTGATACAAGGAATCACCCTCTGCTCTTTAGGGCTGTATCTAGTGGTTTAGGAGCTGTCATTGAGGCAAAGGCAAAATGTTGTCCTTCTTCCAAAAGGAGCAGACAAATGTAGGGTTGTTAGCATTTCATCCCGTGTGCTCTGTTTCTTCTTTAGTTACAGGAAATATCTAAAATCATAGGCACTGTGATGGGAAATTCAATTTGAGATGGGCAGTACAGTGTACATTAAGATTAGAAAAAGGAAGAAAATATAAATTAATTCAAAGGTAATGATGATAAATAAGCAATAATGGCAAAATGATTGTCTATAAATAACAGTTAATCAAATACTGTTGTATATGCATATGTTACTTTGTGTCTTTACTGTCACAAGCTGTTGATTCTGTGACTGTGTCCCTTCTGTAAGTTGTTCCCTACATGAAAATGCTCTCAGTATTGTTTAAAAGTCTCCAGCTGGGCTACACGAAGTTTGTTAGCTCAGGTTAAAGCATGCACATATTATCTAAAAATTTGCAAATCTTCCAACAACCTTCTTATCATTTTTCCAGATAGGTAAATAAGTTCTCATGTTGTTGATTTAATTCACCTAGTGTTCCCATAGAGTGGACACAGTGCAATTGTGCAGGGACTTAAACCAAAGAATCTGTTACCAGGCTGGGCAGACCCTGGAACTCAGATGCTCTGTGATGCACACATCATCCCTACTCTAATCAGGGTAATCACAAAGGACTGAATTTCTTCAGAGTTAGTGGCCTTATTTTATCTACTTTTTAGTGATCTTGGGTTTTTATCTCCTGGTATGATATCTTTGATCCTTAGAAGAGTTTTCCTCCAACTTCCTTTCCAAGTTTTACTCACATCTCTGCTCTTAAGTCCCCTTTGAAGCACCACTTGCCTAGGAACCATGCCTTGTTGTGAGAACTCATTTTGAGTTCTCTTTTTCAGTAGCTAATATAATGGTTATTTTTTAAAGCAATCTTTTTTTTTTTACCCCACCCCTGATATTTCTTTTCTTTTTTTTGTAAGGAGAAAATGTAATTACTTGAAGAACACAATGCAAAAAATCTGGCACTACAAACAGGCTGGGATTTATGAGAAAGCTCAGCTTCTAGGTGATATGACAACGTGTGATTTTGCAGCCCTGAACTGATCCCCTCTACTCCCTATTTTGCTGTCAGTGATATGTGACTGTGCCCTCTGTCATCATAACTGCTTTTCTGTGATGACTGTAGCTTTTTGAAGGTAGAGCAGTAGTAGCAGATAGGAAGAAACTTCCAGACTTAGACCTGTTCAGAGACAGCAAGCTAATACAATGAGGGCCAAATTTATTGCTAAGAACCTATTTTCCAGTAAAGGGCTCTGTCTTGTGCAATGCAGCTTATCTGGGTACTTGATATATTCAACTTAGTTAATGAGGAATGTCCTGTGAAGGATGATGCCATATATCTTTTCCTTTTCTTGTTAAATGTGTCACCCAGAGGTATATTCAGAAGTCATGTAAATTTGATGAGGAGGAATTGGCTCCTTTTTTCTCCTCAGTGGTCCAGATAAAACAGCTGGGATGTTATTACTAATGAAGGAATTGAAGAAGAATTTTGTCTTCATGATAAGCTAGCATAAAATAAATGAAATACTATTTAGCTAGAGGTTTATGCAAAACTCATAACTGCAGTATCTGAGTATCTGTTTAACAATGAAGGCTGTCTTGAAAATGGAAAGTCCTCTTATAATGATTTACAAGGTAGTAAATGAGTTGTTTCTTGCTAAAATCAGTGCCCAGAGCTATAAGCCTGCACATAGCACAGCAGGCTGGCTTGGATATTGCATTCACAGGCTGAGTTCCCGTTGGAGCACTATTAACTCTGAGAGTAAATAACTGGAAGTGTTAACTCTGAGAATAAGTCATTAAAAATGCCACTACATGAGGTAGCCTCTTGTTAGTGTACTCCAAAGAAGTCTATATGGAAGAGTTACCACAGGAATTGTGAACTAGGCTATGGAGGTTGGCTTCCCAAGCAGGTTTATCTTTAGGACACCCTAAAATGTTTTCTATCTTTTATCTTGTAGTCTGAAATTCATCCAGCTTCCTCAATTTTTCTTCTTTAAGATCAAATTAAAAGAGGAGATACTTCATTATAGAAATAGCTGTAAGCTTTAGAAGTATTGATGTGATATCCTCAGATAAAATTCATAAGAATCTGACATGATTTTCAAAAAGGTGCCAGTATGTCACTAAGGCTTACTCCATATTGTTTTACAAACAAGGCATTCGTATTCTCACATATAAGTATTGTCCTTTCAAGTTCATGTTTCAGATATCACATTAATAAGATAAATTGTAAAAGAGATTAATTTTATGCATATTAGGGACATTGTAACTGTTGCCTTCTTTTACATAAAGTCATGTCAGTATGATGGTTGTGAAGCCCGACAAGCAGGAAAGTGAAATGAGTTCTCTCCGACTGTTAGAGCTCATTGAGCAATTAGATTAAAAATAAAAAAAGGTATTCTTGCAGGTTCAGCTTTTCTTTGGTAAAGAGAGGGAAAACAGAAGAAACTTTTGAGAGCACTGATTTGGATATAAAGTATATGAGTAAAAGTCCATCTTTTGATATGATTATTTAATGGGTTTACATGAGGTGTTTTCAAACATTCAGTGGAAGTTTTTAAACTGGAACCCTGACATTAGTCATATAATTCTTTACTCTGAAACAGAGAGCCAGTAACTGCCAGGTGAATACAGTATTTCAGCTTACACAGGATGGTCTAAGTGAAATGACAAGACTTAATGCCAGAATCTCCTGAACATTTACTTTTCTCAGTTGGGTGTTGAAAGGAGAAATTACTGTGTGAAACTCATCTAGATGAGGAAAAAAATGCCACATGTCCTAAGGCTGATATTTCCCATGATTGGAATTTTCTTGTCAAAAATACTCCTTTAGCACCTTTTGTTGTGGCTTACAGAAGTTAATGTATTTGTCCTGTCTGTATTCTTGAAAAAAAAATGATGGTGTTCCTTTACTTTGGAACTGATATTGGATGATATTGTATATAGATCAAGTCTAATGAGTTCTTTTGAGGCAGTGTAACAAGAAGCAAGGTCACAAGGATGCTGGATTTCGTAATTGAATAGCACCGTCAATTTTTAAGGCACAATGTGACATTGCTGTTCCAGATTAACGGAGGATCCTTACAGGAGAGAAATAAAGTAAAGGGAAGAAAATATTAAGCTTTTGGATGCCTATAACAAATTAACTGGAGTTCCTAGAGGCTGCTTTTTTTTTTTGTCAGCGGAGTTCACACCAACTGCCAATATGTCTGATGAATGATTTTCTATTATGCACACCAAAGTCTGTGAACCAGAGGTGTCCTTTTAATATTTATACAGAAATTATTTCATTGTTTCCAAGGCAATTTCCTCTAAATCTCTGTTCAGTCTTCAGGATTATGCCATGTAAGATGTTCGGAAAATGCCAAGAGCAAGTAAAATTTCTTAGTGAGAGAAAGTCTTTCTTGGGGGAAATCTGTCCTGCTTTAAGAGAAGACTTAATTCCCTCCTTTAGGTCTGTACAATATAGGGAAAAAAGGGGGGGGGTAGATGTTGTGGAAATACAGGAGTAGTTAATTAAAATTTCTCAAGATAAAGATAAGCAATGTATTTTCACAGAATTAAATTAGATAGGTAATATGATTTGTCTTGGAAGACAAATGAACCATTCTGGATGAGGTAATTGAAAGGTGAGTTGGCAATAATTATATGCCTGCTGAAAGGTAAATAAATAATGTATAAACATGCAATTTAAAAAATCCCTCCTGATTTGGGGCTAATACTGTATTGCTGTTGAAAAGCTAATAGAATAAGTATCCTGGGAAGAGCACCAATAAAGAAAAGGCTGGTGAGTAGCCAGGTGATGAATACATGTAATGTTTGCAGTGTTTGTGATGAAAGACAAACTATCTTCTGGGCATTAATCCTAAAGCAGCTGTTACCTTGACAACTGCAGGTAATGGATGGTTGTAGTGTTCATCTCTCCAGATTCACTTGTAACTACTATAAAAAATTAGAACAGCTTCCCTTTTAAATGGCTTCATGTGGCTTTCCAAAGATTTGGTGCGCAAGTGATTAATTTGTTCCTGAATGGCAGTTTTGCATATAGAATTGCATTTGGGGAACCTGACACATGGGAAAGACAAGCAGTTATTTATGAGGTCATCTAACTTTTTGGCTGCCTCAGTGGGAAAACTATTGTGGAAATAAAGCACATTCTGTTTCTACGCAGTATTTTCAGTGCAGGTCCTCAGGCTGTTTCTGAGCATGGTGTGGTTGGTCAGCCCTCAGAAGGGATAGGGAATGGCTGTTTTGAGATTTCATGCTACCCTAACAACTGACTGCTTCCTCCTGCTCCTGCTCACAGCCCCACAGTTAGAATACAAGCCTGTGCGTGTTTCTGGCCCTGCTTGTGTGGAAGTGTAGCCTCATTCAGATGTGAATAATGTCTTTGTGTACTATGAAGGGAGTGTCTTACTTGGAATTACATCCTCATGTGATGTACTAATCAAGTAACAGTGTCTGTACCTTGATTGTGCTTGACAACTCTGTTAAAGGAAATATAATATTAAAGCTTCAAATTTTCTATGTGCAAACTGGTCCTTGAAGCTGTCCTTAGTGCTCCAAATTGGATTCCCAAGAAATTCATCAAGGTTAGCAAGACTACAGTTTCCTATTTACATTGCAAACTAATATTTTTGGATGTGTTGAAGTTTATAGTCAGCTTACAGACCTCCTAAAAAGAATTGTTCTTTCAAAGGTCCTCAGGATGTGTATGTGTTTTGTCAGTTTGTTTGTTTACTGAAAAGGAAGTTCAGCAATAGAGATTGGATTTTGATAGTGAACTCATGACAAGTTATACAAGTATCTTTCTGGGCCTTTTAGTAGATTTTCCTTTAGGGAAAATACTTGTTAAATCATGTACGTAGTTCTATCACACTCTGATATGTATTTTGATGTTTATCTTCTCTAGCATTGAGGTGTTATGTTTTCAGCTGATGTACATCCAGTTACTTAGCAATAGAATTTAATGTCTTCTATATTAATAGGATTGTTGCAAAGTGTGAACGGTCCTTTGACAGAGCTATTAAGTCAGCCCAGGGAGCTACAGCTATTTTTATACATGAGAGACAAACAGAGAAAAGTTTAATATTGATACTGAAAATTTTATTCTGATATGTAGCACCTTGTGATCTATGGCATAGCCTCAGGGTATGAGCTCTACAAGCTGATCTCAGAAAATTGGGTAACTGCTTGCTCAGTTCAGGCTTTTGTCCATATATTAACTTCTTAGGGTTTTGTGCATTTTGTGCACGTGTGTAAGTGTACCCATGTTTTCAGTTCTTGTTGTAGAAAACATTTTTCAATTTCCCTCTTTTTGACAGCAGAAGAAAAATATTCAAGGTGCAGGACTGTGAGATTATTAAAAACCCGCAAGTCTTATTCTTGGCAATGAAATGAAATTATGTAAGTAAACACTACTGACATATTCATCAGTTTGATTTGTTCTCTAAAACTTTATAGAGCAGCAGAAAGGCTTCAACAGCATTTGCCTATTTAATACTGCAGCTGTTTCTGGTTAGGAGAACTCAACACACAGAGTTATCAAAAATGACCAAACAAAAATCAAGACACGTTCCAAAACATTGTCAAGAGAATCAAAAAGGATGATTTCTGCTTTCTGCCCTTCTCCTTGTCTCCTGGGATCATCTGCCTGCCATTATCATCAGCTTTATCTGGCCTTCCAGGTCTACTAGAGATCAAATGTGCTTTGTTACCAATGGATTGGAGGTTCTGGTCTGTCAGGTGACGACAACATCTATGGGTACTGAATAGCAAAAACTTGGGCATACACTGAACCAGTTCAAAGGAAGTGGGATAACAGCAAGGCTCACCCTGTGTTGTAGCAGGTGTTGGCAAGCTTAGTACAGTTAGGAAAATATACAATTAAACACATTACATTATATCATTTGATACAGAGCCAGAGGAAGAGATCTTCCTCCGTGTTACAATGCAGTAGAAACTGTGTAACATTTTCAGCAAATTCCTTTGCAAGAAAAAAAAAGTTGAAGAAGTAGTTACAGTATTTCCACTGGCCTTAATTCATTTAAATAAAGAAAATTAGTATTACCTCCTTTGCCGGGTCACTGCAGAATGCTTTTTGGCAGTCTTGCAAGAGCAGTTGGGTTGCCAGGAGACAATAAGTTAATTTTGGAAGGTAATGCCCTCCAAGCAAGTAATGCCAACATTCCACATCAGAGTAAAATCTAATGCTCTGTAGCCAGAAGATTGCCTTTTAAAAGGATTTACCTCTCTACCTTACTGATAATAAACAAAGTGTGCTGCTGCATTGTCTGTTGCTGGCAGAACAAAATCCTGAACAGTAAAATCTTAGGGTGCTGTTAAGTAATCAACACAAAAATAATGCTGCAGCAGGCTCATCTAGGTTAAGCCATCTGCTAACTATGCTGGTACATATGTCAAATGACAGACTGCCAGAACTATTTTTCATGATCTTAAAATACAAGGGAGACCAATGTAATGTTACAACGACAAATTCAAGATAAGTCCGCAGTTAATGTGTGACATTAATTTCACCATATGGGACATGGCAACTAAAGACTTTTGGGACACTAAACATTTACTGATGCTGTTGAAGTCTATACACAAAACCATACTGACACCTCAGAATGGAAATAGCAGCAGAATAACATAAAAGTAAGAAACACAAGAAGCTGTATCTCTGATGGTAGTGCCAACTATAGCAGTGCAGAAGCATTTCTCTTCAGTCTAGCTGCAAAACTGAATCCTCATATATTCAAGTTCAAAGTTGTCAGAGTTATGGAGAACACATGGAAGATGAATATTTGAGACAGGAATCACTCTTGAAATCGTTTGAGCTTTTCTGGATGGAGATGGGATACATAATCATAGGGATTGGTCTGAACTGAAAATCTTTTGATTATTTGGGAGAATGGGTAAATAGGCACATGGATTGCAATGGTCAGCATGTGGTCAACTCTGATGTTGAACAATTTTGACATATTCTGCTTAGAAAAAACTATAGAAAATATCTTGCAGGATATGTGAACTTCTTAATCTATTCACATTTCTATGTTCTTACCTGTTTCTAAAGATGAGTTGGAAAATGACAGGATTTTATGGTATCCCTGAAAATTAATAAGATTGTATCAATCCAGTGTTCCTATTGATATTTTCCCTAGATATGGAAGGATTTCTGAAAAAAAAGCCTCCTCAGCCTGAAGAAAACCTCAGAGTGTAGCACACAGGCAAGGAATCTAGACACTTCATGGAATCAAGCCTTTCCAGCACCAGGAGATGTATGAGAGGAGAAGGCCTCCCTTGCTCCACTATATATTTAGCTATGCAGTGCAGGAAAAGGAGATGGAATAAGGAAATAATGTGAGAATGTGAGAAGAGGGTGGTGGCAAGATTAAAAAAGCAAAAGAGTACTAAATATAAACTGGAGAAGGGCTTAAAAGGTAAAGAACAAGAGAGATGTGGAGAGTAGTGGAAGAGGGAAAAAGTATCTTTTGAAATGGAAAAGTAAGTCCAAAATCATTACTTTCCTTAATTACCCATACACTCTGTAGGAGAACAGAGACTAACCTCTTCTCCTGCTTATGTGCACTCTGTATTTTCCATTTAATATATTATTTTTTCTTTGCAAAACCCCACAGCCCTACCCCATTTTAAAGAAAAAATTTGCTAAAAGCCTAGGGCAACAAAATTGAAACTGTGTTCTGCCTTTCATGCTATTTCTACTTTTCTAGAATGTGACAAAGATGTGTATCTTAGAAAATAGCTTTCAGAATACGTCTATTTAAAGCTATTTTGCCCAGTCTCATTAGTCTATCCTGATACATTTTTGTTCAAAAGAAAAGGTTTTTGGAATTCATTGGCAATTATGATTTCTTACTGTCTTTTCAGACTGATATGTAGGGCAAAAATGGATCCATTGTGACTTGTGAATCAAAACATTATCACCTGTGACAAGTTCATAAGTCAGTAGAATAGACTGAAATAAATTACACTGGTCTGAAAACCAAATTCTTTTCTCTTTTCTCGTTTCTGTCCTTCCCCTCCCCTCTCCCCTCCCCTCTCCCCTCTCCCCTCTCCCCTCTCCCCTCCTCCCCTCCCCTCCCCTCCCCTCCCCTCCCCTCCCCTCCCCTCCCCTCCCCTCCCCTTCCCTTCCCTTCCCTCCCCTCCCCTTCCCTCCCCTCCCCTTCCCTCCCCTTCCCTTCCCTCCCCTTCCCTTCCCTTCCCTTCCCTTCCCTTCCCTTCCCTTCCCTTCCCTTCCCTTCCCTTCCCTTCCCTTCCCTTCCCTTCCCTTCCCTTCCCTTCCCTTCCCTTCCCTTCCCTTCCCTCCCCTCCCCTCCCCTCCCCTCCCCTCCCCTCCCCTCCCCCTCCCCCTCCCCCTCCCCCTCCCCCTCCCCCTCCCCCTCCCCCTCCCCCTCCCCCTCCCCTCCGCCCTTTCCAACCATTGCCATGTTCTTCTGATGAAATTTTGCAGAATTTCTGTCAAAAATTAAAAAGGAGTGGGACCAATTTGATCAAAAATCAGTGACCTTGGAGATCATTAGACTAAACGGGAGTAAACTGGAAAAGCGTCTTCGTGACATAAAACTCAAAATGCAGAGATAATTGTGTTACCTGTCACAAATAGGATGACTAAAGGTTAATCACATTAAAAATGAAAACCTAGTAAGGATGGAAGAAACAATGATGGGCAGAGGAATGCTGCTAAACTGATCAGATGAAACAGGATTCTGCATCAGCAAATTCCAGAGGACAATCAAAGGAGATTGATTTACCATTGACCCTGGCCTGAAGGCCAAGAAAAGAAATCAATTGAAATGCCTCTTCGTAGAAAGCCATGAAACCTGAATAGAGTAATTGCCTAAAAGGTAATGGGTCTTGCTGTGGGAAGTAAAGGATTTTACTTTAAGAACTAAGTGAAATAATAGAATCATAGAATGGTTAGGTTTAAAAGTGGTCTCAAAGATCATCTAGTTCCACCCACCTGCTGTGAGCAGGGACACCTCCCACTAGACCAGGTTGCTCAGAGCCCCCCATTCAACCTGGTCTTGAACACTGCCAGGGGTGGGGCATCCACAACTTCTCCAAGCAAACTGTTCCAGTGCTTCACCAGTTTGACAGTAAAAAAGGCTGTGTTTTAAGAAAATTGTAGGAATATGTCAAACTTTTATTTTTTGTTTAGTGGGAGGACTTAAGGCAGGAGAAGAGAGTGATGAAGGTAGACTGGAGAACAAATGTAGGAAAATAGAAGGAAAATGAGGTAAAAGGGCCTTAAATTTCAAAGCCTGTACAACAGTACTATTATGGAATAGTACAGGCCTTCTGTACAGTGTGAAAAACAGTAACACTTAAAAAGGTGTAGTAGATGAGGAACACAATGAAAGATCCAATTGTGTTGCTATGAAAAAGTCTAGTGGAAGTTTTGAAGTGTAAATTAGTAAGTAGGAGTAGAAAGTTGGTATTACTTCTGTATGTGGCATTTGGTACTTCCCACAAAGGAAGGAGGGATATGAATTTTATATAACAAGTCTTAGTCATGAATGCTTCTTGCTGAAAAGCATTCAGAATGAAGCACCTCTATCAAGCCTATCTTCCACCTTCTTAGTGTGTACTCCTAATATCCCTTTGCACTTACTCAACTGCACATAGATTATTTTGTTTCTCTGACACAAATTTTTGCTATTTAAGATTACTTCAGGAGAGTTTTACAATCAGTGACTCATGCAGTACCTGAGAAAGTTCAAGTGAGTTAAGTCAATAAAACCTACCTGACTGGTAAAATGACTGTAAACTGACAGTGGAATTACAGTATTTGCAGAGAAAAAATTAGTGAGACCTCAGAGAACTGAAACAGTTAGAACGTTAGAGAAAATGTCTTATAATGGCATAATTAAAGATAATAAGATAACTGAGAGGTGACTTGATTATGGCACATAAATTCCAGGAAAATGTAATCAGGTAGTAATATTCTCAGTCTAAAAAAATTACACCACAAGCCTCAGCATCTGGGAGTAAAAACCAAACAAACCTGTAATCAGATGTAAAAATCACATTTTTACCAGTGTGGGTGATAAACTTTTGCCATGAACTGGATGCTTGATGAAGTATGATATTTTGTGAAACGTAGGTAATAGGGCTTGTTAGAGATGTAAATGAAATGGCTTAGCCTGTGATGTCCAGAGGGGTGTGATCAGATTACTTATGGTCTCTGAACAGTACACCATAAAATATTTTTAAAGGTGCTTGATCTTCAGTTGAAAAATTATGATGGTCCACACATCCAGAAAGAATGAAAACTATCTGACAGAATGCTAAAGAAAGCCAAGTTTATAGTGAGGTAATACCTCACTATGGGAGAAAGTATTAAAAATGGGAAAGTACAGTTGTGTCTATATATCATCATTTTAATGGATAGTCTAAAATACCCATTTTAACTTCAGAATCCTGAAGTCTGAATCTAGTAATTGCATTTTCATTCTTAAAATTATTAACATTTTCACAAATAATGTGGCAATTTTCGACATTAATTATGATGCAGTTATTTAAGCTTCTGTTCTATGGTGCATCTTGTGTTTCAAACACATTAAAATAAATAAGAAAACATTAAATTTCTATTTGTAATAGACTTGTGAGTTTTCAACATCTGATTTTTGAACTAGTGTAACCATGGTGGCTATTCCTACATGAAAAAGAATAAATTTATGATTCTTGTTATTAAAATGCCTTACTCCAGCTAAGGCTTTTAGCCTAGAAATTACCAGTGCACGACAAAGATTGCCCCTGCAGCTAAACTGACAGCTTTGATAGAAGAGATGGAGTTTGATAGATAGCAATGAGGTTATTGTAATGATGCTATGTGGTCTGCTGGATGAAACAGGACATAGGACTGTCCTGAATTATTTCCTGTGTGAACTGGGGGGAGTAGGGGGGTGTGAGATCCAGTTATGAAGGTGGACTACAGCCTACAGGAAATGCAATGTGAGTACTCTCCAGCATTTCTTTATGGTGTGTGCATAAGCACTTTTGGGCCCAGACAGATGAATTATTTTACCTCAGGCACCCAACCAGAGTGTTGCTGTGTCAGATGTTACTGGGCCTGCTCACAAGCATTGCTTGGATGCTGTTTTGATTGTGACAGTACATGTTGTGTGACCACTTACACAAGAGCTGGAAGCTTACAAGGTTTTTAGGAGGAATAAAGAGTCTAATACCCTTTATATACCCTATCAAACTAAAACCAGTTTCCTTAACTTCCACTGTGGATTCTCCCCAGTGTGAAACCTAGGGACAAATCACCATTGAATATACAATCACCTATTGTCCTTGTTCTACCAGAAGAGAGAAAACTTAGGCAAGCTGAGAGAAGTGGCTAAGCTTACATAAAACTCTTATATTAGAGCAGCAGTTGATGGTGGACTTCAGGGTGGCTTGCAAAGGATTTTGTTTTGAAATTCAGCTTGTCCTTATTTCGATGGAGGGCTTTTGAGTTGAGAAAGGGCAATCCCATGATAAATGGTGCTACAAATTGTGCTCTTTCTGAAACAGTCTAATCCCAGGTGACCAGTACAGTCTCTTGGCTAGCTCAGCTATCATCAAGTCTCACACTTGAATGAAAGCCCAGGACTTGTAATACTATAACAAAATACTCATGATGTTAAACGGATATTAGCTAAACCTCCTCCACTCCATCTTTCATCTCCTTCCTTTCCACTTTGTGTCTTCATTATTTTTCCAAATGTTATGGTTCTTACAGGCCATATGGTTCATGTTTGTAGGTGTAATGCCAAAGATAAATTTCCCTGTGTTTTTAAGTACATTTTAGAACATTTTCATAATGTTAAAGAAACCTAATAGGGCATAATTTCATCTTCCCTTTGAAGTCACTTTAGAGCATCTAAGTGTTGGATTTATTTGGTCTTCCCTTCCCTTTTGGGTGTTATATCCACAGTAATTTTTAGCTTCTTCCATCTCTTTTTCTCATTTACTTCTTACAGACTACTGTAGAACCAAAAAAAAAAAAAAGTTGAACATTCAGAACTGCTATTATTTTATTTTATTTTATTTTATTTATTTCATTTTCTTATTTAAAATTATAAATTCCTATATATAAGCAGATTAATGAGACCAAACTCACCTTGAGTGTAAGTGTTCTGTAGTTATAATCGGAGATTATATTTCTATTCTCCAGTTATACTGGAGAGGAATTACTTGCCATGTCCTCTGTGTTGGGTTAAAATCTGTTACCTTTAAAATTGTAAAAAGTTTACATTTGACTTCAATGGAGGCAGGATATAATTCATTAATTACTGAAAATTAAATACTTAAAAGTAAGATTTTTCCCTAGGAATGTAGCACCCACCAAAATCCTGCCATGGAAATTATGTGGCAGAACAAGCCCAGAACGTAAAAGAAGTTGTGGGTACTAGGAGTTATAAGAGCAAAGTTCTCTCCTCTGCTCTAATATTGAATGATAATTTACAAAAGAACCCAAGAAATTGGTCTTTTCCTGTTAACGTGTAAATTTCTAATGAAAAGCTATATAAAATAATTAGAAAATCTATAGAAACTTGAATATCTGAAGCAATTTTATTAGTAATACCTGAGTCATGTACTATGGGGTAAGAGAGTTGTTTTGCAATGGGAGTGGTCATTTTTGATAAGATGAAGTTGCCAGTAGAACAGTAATGAATCCTTGTGGAACGGATTATTTCATTATGATCTGCTAAATTTTGCTCCTTTGACTTGTCTGGATTTAAATTTCCACATGACATGATTTTGTTCAAGTATTATCCAATATATTTAAATTAATAAAGAGCTAGTTGAATATTGGTCTTTCAGAAGAAAATAAATATCACTAGCTACAGTGCTTTAAACAGTGAATCAAGGCTTCCTCAGCTAGCATGAAATAATACTAATTATCATTGGTTATTTTTTTACATCCTCCTGACATAAAAATTGCATATTAAATAAGAAGATGGTAGATAATATATAATGACCTGTTAGTATATTAGGATGGCTATTGTTTTAGGTAGCAACAAAATTAATGAATAATTTTTTATCATATTAATATATTTAAAGATATTTCTCCTGCTGATCTTCAATCTTGTACTAATCATAGTTTGTCCAAGTAAAAGAATTTATTCTTTTCAAAGTGCAAGTAGAAAATTTAAGAGATAAATCAGCTTGTCTTTGGCTTCCACAGAAAGCTGCTTATTTTGCCTCATGCACAGTGCTGGACATGAAGATGCAGTTTGCTTTTGCCAGATAATGCCAAGCTTCCAAGAAAAAAAAATTTTACAATTCTTATTTAAATTTGATACAATTTCCATGTTGTTATTCAAGACACATTTAGAAATATTGCTGACCCCAGTGTAAGATTTGTGCAACCTAAGAGTACTTTGATCCAAATGTAAGCTGATGCAGAGAAGTTTTGTAAGCCTGACAAGTGTAGGGTGTAGGGAAATTCCTGACCCCCAAATTCCAGCTTGATTATGGAACCACTAGTTTTATGACAGCCAAGGAACTACAACAGGAATGAGTGATACCTTGATTTATATTGGAATTTTCTGCCAGTGGTTGCAGCGTTTGGAAATACTTTGTTCATTAAATTTCTCTGAAGTCTCCCTGGAAGTCGATTGAAAATGAACTCATTCTTTAAGCTGTTTGCAAAAAAATTATACTTTACTCTGGGTTCTACTTGATTCTTGTATTTAGGGGTATCACCAGAATTTTAATTTATAAAAAATAAAAATAGAGAAAATATAAGGGTTTCAAGGATTTATTATAATTATTGAGGATCCTTATGTATATAAGCAAAAATAAGTGACTAAGTTCAGTAGAGGAACTGAAGACAATTAATGTGCTGTCAACTGCAGTATATCAAAACTGTTGTTCAGTGGATAATTCTTTTGACAATTTTTTTTTTTTTTGCCATGGAGCTCTGGGCAGCAGGTCAGAAACAGCAACACTTACTTGTCTAAGCACAAAATGTATTTGTAAATTGTAAATTGTGTTAGGTATTATGACAAAGGAAAAATGCCTGTCAATCACACAAATACACACACACGTATTTATCACACTGTTCTCAGTGCAGCTCTCTCAGGTTTACAGAGGGATAGGTAGGGATACAGGTGCTGTAAGCAGGATTAACTCACAGGAATATCAGACATTAGGCCTTCTGTCTTCTTGTTACTTGGGGGCCTAAGGGAGCCATGTAGGTATAATGAGAGCAAAGACACTAGATAATTTTAATATGCTTAAGTATCTCCAGTCCAGAAGAACCTATTTGGTTTTATTATGGATACAGTATGCAATTTAGTTGATAATAGCAGCATTGAGCCTTGAAATTAAGCAGCACAGCTAAGGAAGGGCTGTGTGGCAAAATGTGTTTCATGTCTGTAATTACAGACTTCAAAAACCCTCTCTTCCCTTGAAATCCCTTAAAGATTGCCATCTAAAGGGAAATTTCTATAACTGAGTTGAATATTGCATATTTTCAAAACTCATGCGGGAGAATCACAGTAATGTAAGCAACAGTAACTCTAAGATTGTTGTATTTACAATTATTTTGCAAGAATCACCTTTTCCCCCAGGAAGGCAACAGTGATCATGATGCATTCTCTAGAAAGATATCCAAATGTTTCTCAGTGCATATCACCTGCAGCTCTAGGTCTAATTACACATTTTCACTATCTTCTTGTAATAGCATTTGTGTTTTGTAGAAGGCTGAAGATAATTCATGGAGGAATTTTCTTCCAATCATGTTAACATCCATTCACACAGCTGCTTAAAAGGATTTTAGCAGGAGATGCTATTCACTAGGATGCCTCAAAAAATTGGATTCTGCAAAATGTACCCATATGAAAATCTTTATGCACATGAGCAGCTTCACTTGAACAGTGACTATCATTCAACAGTTACAGAACTAAGTTCATGACTGAAACTTTTTAGTCCTATAAAGTTGATAGTTATTTCTCTGGTGTTGGTAGTTATGACTTCAGGGTGGTTGAAGAGGAGCAGAGCATAAATCTAGGCTTTCAAAGCTTAATTCTACAGCTCCTTAATTCTTTCAAATACAAAAATCAGCAAAGTATTTCCTGATGTGTTTTGATGTTGGAATATCATATTTTCCTCTGGTCATTAGATGTGGCCTTGTGCTCATACTGTAGGACTGCAGGACATTAACCAGGAGTTTAGTGTGACATCTTGGAGAAGCAGTAGGAAGGAATCTGCTGCCTCCTGCCCACTCCTTCAATGAAGGTGTTCTGAAGCCCAATACAGTATTTCATTTCTATTTATGTATTCTCTCACTTTGCCTGGGAAGTTGCTCTTAGATCTGTAGGAGGAAACAGACATTTTGTGACATACACGTCTTCCAGAAAAGCCATGAGAGCCTATTATTTCTGTACAGTGAGTATAGACACAACCAGAAATGGGACCTAAATCCCATAATGTAGCCTGAGGCCAGTTCTTTTTAGGGATGTATATGTCAGAATATGTGGCAATAGGGAGTTGAGATGAAATGCTGTTTACAGTTGTCTCTGTTATTGACTGCTGGTTTGGCTTGCAGTGTGTCTGTGCAGGCACTTTAGTTGAGATGACAGTCACAGGAGTACAGCTGTTCTGCTTTGAGGGACAGCTCATCTGAAGTAGACAGATGCTCTGAGCCTGAACTGTGGGCCCAGCTGGATGCTAGCTGGCTTCTTGCTGGTCAAACATCTCAAAGTCAGGCATACTGGGAGGTGCAGCGCAGAGACACAGATGTCTGAATAAGCTCAGTCAGGCTCCAACTTGCAGTATTAGCTGGAGTTCAGGGCTGCCCCTTGTAGACCTCCCAACAGAGCATTCATTAGTGACAAACCTGAAGTTCAAAGAGAGACAAGAACAAAGTTTCCTTGAGGGAAAGGAGATGACAATTTCTTTTTGGGCACTTTGCTTTTTAGCTTAAACAGTAATGTGTTAATGCCTGGAACAGTCTTGAGGCAGCACTGTGGCCCCAGTCAGTGTTCTGGGAAATAAAAAGCCATGATGTCCAAGTGACTCTGTGGCATATCTGAGCTTGTGTGTTACTCATGCACATCTGTCCTGAACTCCTGAAGCTACCCAGGCAACTCCCTATGTAGGTAAAAAGTAAAAGATTCTTAAGGGGACAAAAACTCTACAGCAAATGAAGGAAAGGGTTTTCTGGTTATACTGGTTGTGGATGAGGACGGAAGGTAGAGTTTTTTTAGTAACTAAAATATTTTAGAACAAATGTGTTTGTTCTTTTTAAGCACAATATATTGTCTGAGAAAGCCAGGTTGGCTTCTGTGTAGAAGTTACGTGGGAGACCTTTTCTTCTCATTTACCCACAGATATTTAATGGCATTAGATAGCATTCAGACACAATTGTCACTGATTTGCTTACATATTCTGGAGACTAGAGAAAGTACCAGATGAGCAGTGAGGGTTGTAGTATGTAGTTGTTTCGTATTTGCCTTCCTGCTTAGCTTGAGCACTGCCAAAGTTTCTTTCACGACTTTGAATAAATTGCTAGGGTATGTTATAAAAAACTTTGATATGAACCCGTTAATAATCCCCAGGCAATGTCCAGTGAGGGAAACCCCGAGGATTTCTTAAAATTAAAATACTGCACAGAGGATTGGATGACATACTGTAAAAACACTTGGAATCTATCAAGAACTTTATGATACAGACCACCTTATGATACAGACTACTGACATCTTTCTTTTTTTCCTATGAAAAAACATTTCCTATTTTCATGTAATAATTGAATATAATATGTAAATTTGGTCCTTTATTGTATGTTTAGAAGTGGCTGTGTAGTCTCCATCACTAGCAGGACTCCAGTAGTTCCTCATCTGCCAGAAACAGAAACATATAGCTCATACCTGAGGTATGGTTTAGAAACTGAGACATGTTTCCCTGTAAAGTTCATTTTTGCCACGAGTTAGCTACAGCTTCCTCATTATCTCCTGTTTCTATAACCCTTCTTACCACTTTATTCTGTCTCCATTCCAGAGGACTTTTTGAGTATAACCTGTGAGACCCTTTCCTCAGATTCAGAAACAGCTGCTTCACAAATTAGTAATTGTCATAATTCTTACTGAGAAGTTTCTGGGCATCAAAAAAAGGCTCCCACTCATTGTTGACATGCAAACTATAGGATATTGCAATTAAAACCTTCCCCACTGCTTCTCTCCTGTGAAAAATGCTGTGTGTGCAGCAGGTAGGCTATCAAGGAAAATCAGTCATATGAGGAGGTTTGTCTGCTTTAGTTGAGACTGGGCAAAGAAAATTTTGGCTCGAATGGCAGATGATGTGTAACATACGATTTCTTCTTTTGTTTAAGGAAAAATAAATCCTAGTAACCCATCAGTTCCAGACTAGTCTCAGAAAAAGGTCTAAGGACTTTCATGTCTTCTGTAGTGAATTACATATTTATGTTCAAATCTATTGGACATTAAGAAGAAAAAAAACCAAAACCACTTGTCAGAAATGTCAGTTTCTATTCAATAAAGCTTCATCACAGTTGTTACAATTCTATTACTCCCCTGCATGCCAAATCAACAGAAGAGCTTGAAAAAACAATCAAACACACATTCCTAAAAGATTATTCTTGTTTGAATTAGCATCCAAGATTTTTCAAATAGCAAAGCCCACATTAGGATTTTTATAAATTTCTGTTCATGAGGCTCTCTTGTGTTAGATTTAAGTAGGCTACATACAATAGCTTTTTATTTTTGTAAAGTACTGTGAAGTCAGTCAGAGCCAGACGATATAATTAGTATTTCTTATTCCCTGGACAGTCCCAGTAAGGCTGTTACTAACTTTGATAACATCATGGAGAGTGACTCAGATACACTTCCAGATAATTTTCCATTGAAATTGTATGCATAATTTCTATTATTAAAAAAAGGCAGATAATTAATGGCTCTGATTTGATTTAAAATATTTAAACCTTGTTAACTCTTCCAGATAATTTTACAGAAATAATAAAATGAAAATGAAATGTAAAACTCTTAATTGCTGGATATCAATTATAAAATGATTAATTTTTCATTAGGATGCTAATGTGAGCTTTAAGAAGCAGCTTAGGTAGGGGGCAAGATAGAAAATTTGACCAATACTCTGGCAGAGAACAGTGTGGAGACAGAAGGCTATATCACTTAGTAAAGGGACTTTGGCTAGGAATGCAGATGGGTTTATTCCTTAAGACAGATACGGTGCTTGTCATTGAAAGCTCTGCTCTTTTAGACATTTATCTGTCTCATGGCACTAACAGTTTGGCATCTGCCAAAGCTCATCCATATGGTGAGATTTAACCACATAAGGATGGCATTCATGGAAGATAGCACATGGCTCTTGTCCTCAGCTGGCTTCTGGAAAATGTGAAAAATGGCATTTGTGGTTTTAGGAAAAAATAATTCTACCTTTTTCTAGGAGTTAGATTTCCAAATCTGAAGTATTTGGCTCTTTGTCTACAGAGAATTTTCTGGAAAAGTCTAATGCTATTATTTCAGAAATTTAGCCTTATATTCAGGCATTCAATAAAGCTGTCTTTCAATGCTCTTGTCTGACACAGAGAGCTTGTGCTCAGAGTCTCCCTGAGGTTCAGTGCAAAGTTTCCTAGAATAGAATTTAAGTGAGCTAGGCCAAATGCTGAATGTGGGCTACCTAAGAGTGTGGATCTCCTTGGTAATTAAACTATAACCTCTTTACTGCAATTCAGCTCAGGATGGTGAACAAAAAGGTTAGATACGGGTGTCAGAGCTGTTAGGGACTTAAAACATGTCAACAGGCAGACAAGGCTAAAAGAAAAGACTCGGATCCCATGAGTAATCACCATGCCTGAAAATGCAACCTTACACATTTGTGGTAGAAAGCAAGGGTTGAAAAAAGTAGCCTGAGGCTGTAGAACAAAAGGTTGTCTCTAAGAAGGCACCAAAGGGATGGGAAGCTATAAGACAAGTATTGTCTCAGATGTTAAAAATAGGAATTTTTATTTGCAGCTACAACAGAGCTTGCTTCTCTGTTCAAAAATTTTACTGAAAACTCACTAGAAGATGAGAAAACTCACATTCTTTTGTTTCTTTCTTTCTGTCACTGATGCTTCATGCTTAGTGAATGTCTACAGTGAAATTACTCATGTATCTGTAGATTGCTTTGTAAGGGGACGTCTTTCTGACTAAACTGCTTTGAACACTAATGACCAAAGAATGTGGTATTTCAACATGCTTCTGTTCTTTTCTTTTATAGAACCACAGAATCACTGAGGTTGGAAAGGACCTCCATGGTTGGGTCCAACCATTAACCCAGCACTACTATGTTTACCATTAAACCATATGCCCAAGTGCCACATCCTCACATCTTTTGGACATTTCCAGGGATGGTGATTCCACCACTTCCCTGGGCAGCCTGTTTTAATGCTTGACCACTCCTTCAGTGAGGAAATTTTTCCTAATATGCAATCTAAACCTATGCTGGAGCAATTTGAGGCCTTGTCTTTTCACTTGTTACCTGGGACAAGAGACCAACCCTGACCTTCCTACAATCTCCTTTCAGGTGGTTGTAGAGGGTGATAAGGTTCCCCCGAGCCTCCTTTTCTCCAGGCTAAACACTCCCAGCTCTCTCAGCAGCTCCCCATAAGACCTGTGCTCCAGACCCTTCACCAGTTCTGTTGCCCTTCTCTGGACTCACTCCACCACCTCAATGTCTTTATTGCAGTGAGGGGCCCAGAGCTGAACACAGCACTCGAGGTATGGCCTCACCAGTGCAAAGTACAGGGGGACAATCACTGCTCTGGTCCTGCTGGCCACACCATTGCTGATACAGGCCAGGATGCCACTGGCTTTTTTGGCTGCCTGGGCACACCCTGGCTCATGTTCAGCTGCTGTTGACCAGCACCCCCAGGTGCTTTTCTGCTGTGCAGCTTTCCAACCACTCTTCTCCAAACATGTAGTATTGCATGGGGTTATTGTGACCCAAGTGCTGGACCCGGCACTTTGCCTTTTTGAACCTCATACCACTGGCCATGGCCTGTCAATCCAGCCTGTCCAGATCACTGTGCAGAACCTTCCTGCCCTCCAGCAGATCAACACTCCTGCACAACTTAGTGTCATCTGTGAACTGAGGCTGCACTCGATTCCCAGATCATCAGTAAAGATGTTAAACAGGACTGGCCCAACACCGAGCCCTGTGGAACCCCACTAGGGACTGGCTGCCAGATGGATGTAACTCCATTCACCACCACTCTCTGGGCCTGGCCATCCAGACAGTTTTTCACGCAGTGAAGTGTACATCTGTCCAAGCCATGAGCAGCCAGTTTCTCCAGGAGAATGCTGTGGGAGACAGAATCAACAGCTTTGCTGAAGGCCAGATAGACAATCCACAGCCCTTCCCTCATCTATTAGGAGGGTCACTGTATCATAGAAGGATATCAGGTTTGTCAAGCAGGACCTAATCCCATGCTGGCTTGGCCTGATCCCCTGGTTGTCCTGTATGTGCCATGCAATAGCACTCAAGATGATCTGTTTCATAGCCTTCCCTGGTACCAAGGTCAGGCTGACAGGCCTGTAGTTCCCTGGCTCCTCCTTCTCAACCATCTTGTAGAAGGGTGTCCTATTTACTAAATTCCAGAAAATGGGGCCCTCTCAGTTAGCCAGGACTGCTAGTTAATTGTGGAAAGTGGCTTGATGAGCACTTCCACCAGCTCCCTCAGTACCTTTGGATGGATCTTATCTGTCCCCATGAGCTTGTGTGGGTCTAAGTGATGTAACAGGTTGTTGACCAGTTCCCTTTGGATCATGGATTATGGGGACTTCATTGTGCTTCCTCTCCGTCTCCAGCTTTGGGGGCTGGGTACCCCAAGGACAACTGGTTCTACTGAAGCAGTCACTATGTACATCAGCCATTTTCTTATCTTTCATCACTGTGTTTCCCTCTGCATCCAGTAAAGGCTGGAGAGTCTCCTTAGCCCTCCTTGTGTTGCTGATTCATAGAAATGTTTTTTGTTGTTTTTTATGGCAGCAGACAAAGTTCTAGGTGAGCTTTTGCCCTTCTATTTTTTTCCCTACATAATATCACAACATCCTTGAAGTCCTTCCAAGTTGCCTGCCCCTTCTTCCAAAAGTGACACAAATGAATATTTCAACAAAAGAATAGACCAAACTTGCCACATCAGCTATAATGGCAGCAAAGTCACTTCTTTAGGTCAAGCAGCAGTATCCTTCTAATAGCCAAGGAAAACAACTTCCTCTGTCTAGCCTTTATGGATGTTATATTTTCTTTTTTGAGATGGTCCCTTCTAAGAAGTATATATGTACCACTTCCCCTTCCTTCTTTGCTGGTAAGCCTATGTTTCTTATAGAGCAGAGCCAGCTCTTCAGGATCTATAAAGAGGCGTATTTTACAAAGGCATATATTGGCTTATTGAAGGTTCTGAAAGGATTTTTGTTGATCTGAGTGACACATTGGTCAGAGATGGCAAAGAACGCCTTCTTGTGTTGTTGTAAATGATTTATGAACCCTGGGTTTTCATGCCACGTTAAAAATTCATATGAACATTAGATTTAAAATTTAATTATCTGAACTAGCTGAAGCACTTCTTCAGGCTTGTAATTGGGCAGATATATAGCACTATACACAGCAAGGGAGACCTGGGACTTGTGTCCAGATCATCAGATGTATTATGTAGCCTACTCTCATTGACAAAGAGTCTAAATTTGGTACTTGAATAAACAACTTGGTATCTCCCTTTAATCATCCAAATACAGAATATGTCAATAATTTATTTTCAATCTCAGACAACCTGATTTTGCTAAATTTCTTTAGACACATTTGGATAAGTAGCCAGTAACAACTTACTTAACTAGAAAGCACTACTAAATGTGAGTGGTGATAATGAAATCTGACCCTGCATTTGCTCTTTGCTTTCTTTCTGGTTTTGGAAAAATTATAAAACAGTTACCTTTGCACTTAATTGTCTTTCTTACTCAAATCACACAGCTTTGTTGGGCTATATTCCTCTTGACCAGAGTCATCTGAGCACGTTATTGAAGCACACTAAACATGTGCTCCAATTTAATTTGTTCAATTGGCTTTTTAGCAGACAGTACAAGGAACCCCTGGTAGGCAGATCATCCCACCTTTTAAAGAGTGTGACAAACTGCCTGTCTCTCTTTCCCTGCTATCCATATGGGAGTATGGACTGTTAGGTAGATAAGTACACCTGGTCAGACAGGGAGTTTAAGGGGTACCAAGTTAACAGAGATGAGTCCATCAGAGATGTATTTTTTTTTTTTTTAATTGAGAAATCAGAAAGGGACCTATATGGTCCTATTTTTTCTATAATAGCAAAATATTGGCAAGGAAACTGTTAAGGAAAGATTCTGCTAGTATTCTCTTAAATTCCTAACAAAATAAAATTATTGACTGTGGAAGTAAATGGAGTGATCCAATCATCATTTAAAACTTTAACCAAGATGGCAAATTAAATATTTTTTTTATATGTGCTTATGGGATTTAATTAGCTAAAAACTTCTCTGAGATTCCTGGAATAAGAAAGCTGATAAACTGAAAAGCTTCAGTGTTGCCAAAAGGAGTAGCTCTTTTAAACATTTGGTTTGAGAATTTGTGTGGGCTGGAGGAAAACTCAGAGTTATACTGTCTTAATTGTACTTAAATTTGAAATCCTAGGGATACAGTCTTCTAATATAGAGGTGTTATAGCTTTGAAGGACCTGAGATAAAGGAAAATTAAACTATTTACAAATAAAGCTTTCTTGCATAAAAGAAAGCAATAACTGGTATGTGTAATGTAAATGTTTATAATTCAAATGTTCTCTGCCAGACTTTGTACAAAATATCAAATATTCAAAGATATTTAAGTTAATCTTGTTTATCTTGCTGCAGATGGTAAAGAATTGCTCCTTGTGGTAGAGGTGAGAAGGACAATCACAAGTATGCACCTAAGTAGAAAGGAATGCACCCAGTTCTGTAATATAAATTTATAGCTCTTGACTTGATGGTCATTTAAGGCATCTCTTGCTAAGAAGGGGCTGCTTGTGTAAGAGGAAGCTGCAGTTAAAAGGAGGTATCAGATATTGCACTTTAGTTCTCAAAGAATATACTGTGGTTGTCACAAGACTGGCAGTTCTTGTCCTCTTGGTTGATGATGTGATTTTTGATGTGGTCTTCTTCTCCATGGAGCCTTGTTATCTCTGAAAGAAAGTGTAACTAGCTATGAGCCTGTGCACTTACATCTCCTTTGAGGAAACAAGGGTAATAAATGAAGCAGCACAACAGTGGCATGTACTGACCAACCTTCCTGGCAGCAAGAATCAGTTTGTTAGATGTAGCTTCCCTTGTGAAGACATTATAAAGGCTACAGTGTTGATTAGAAGGGCCTCACTGTAGGTGAGAATCTTGTCCCTGTCTTTCCTTATCTTTCAATGTCCTAGTGGCAGCCTTGGACTAGGAATGTACAGTCTGCTCTCTGGAGATCAGGGATCTCCTATCAGGATAATGGTCACTAAGAGTGGAGAATGTTACATGAAGAATGTGTCTGCCACTGACCAACATGAGGTTTGTGTTTCAGACCAATAATTTTTCTCTGATTGAGGCAAATTCTTTCAAAACTTGCCATCACTCCTCCTCAGAGTAGACAGATAGCCATTGCTGAAATACCATTTTTTTCTTTAGAGCCCTGAAAATTCTCAGTAGTAAAAGAATAATAAAGATAAACCCGTGGGGCTTGAGGTATAACACAGGAATAGGTTTCCTTTTCCCTGTGTACAGTCACTTCAGAAATACATGCTGCCTGCACTGTGGGACCAGCCAGTCCTTTTTGAGTTAGGCCTATGCAGAGCAGAAAGTAAAGTTTGCATCAACCTTAGAGTGACCCTTTGTTCCTAAGAGCTGTGTGTCCTGAATGCACACCAGCATGAGCTCTGAAAGGGTTTGTTCATATGATCTTTCTCCATCAGAGTACCACCTTCTCAAAAGACTCCTGCATAAGGTCACCAATACTCATGGAAAGGTTTCAGCGTCTTGAGGATATGTTTAAAAGGTGTGACACAACCTAGCTTTCTGCCATAATGCACAAGTTGCCTCCTACATCCTGGCGTATTGGGCCCTTTGGGCTGGGTGTCCACTATACTGATCTCCAGACTCACATAAGAGGTTGAAATGTGAGAGCTGAGCTAAACAGACAGTGCAGAATCATGGGACTACTGGTGAATCTATACCCCTCATTCTACTCATATGCTTGAAGAGTGAGTCAGATGCTTAGATGATGAGTACAGGTTGAGAGTCTGTGTAGAATAGAAAAGTACAGTTAAATGAACAAATAAAACACATATACAAAGCAAAAACATTTCATTTGTAACAATACCAAAAAGAAATTAGGGAAAATATCATGACTCTTGGAGAACAGCACTGAAAATTTCTGATAAATGTTTGTTTCTATTATTAAAATATGATCTACATATAGATATAATTTAAGCCAAACTGTGGAGTAATACAAGTAAGACAAGAAATACTAATGCTGCAAAATAGTATTAAACTCCAACAAATTACATGTTTCCAAAAATATTTGAAGTTCATGTCCCAAGGAAAGCAAGTCAGATTTCTAGTTGGGCTGATTGTAAGTATTTATCAAAGCAGCACAAGAATCTCAAGGGGCACTTCACATCAGTAGCAAGTGCAAATTTGGGAACAGAGGCTGGTCTTGTGATTCTTACTATGAATCAACCAAAAAGAACACTTTTTTTTTAAAGTTAAGACTCATAAATCCTAACATCCCTATATTTTGCTGTCTGATCTGCTTTCTGAACTCCAGTCTAAATACGTCTCATATTGACTTAAGGGATATCTAGATATTCACTCAAATTAAGACAGTAGGATTCAGTTCAGTGATTACCTAAGGAATCCTGCCAGGCTTCCACACTTCTGCATAAGAGCACAGGTCTTATACAGTTCCTACATTGTATTTTCTTGTCTTGTGGGGATATTTCAGATGCACAGTCCTCTCTCTGTAGCCATCTAAGCTGAGATAGCTTCATCTGTGAGGAAGTAGTTGTAACTTTGGTTATGTAACTAAACATACTTTCAAGCAGATGGCTCAGCAGCATCCATTTGTCTGATTTAGTGGGAATTGTATATGTTGTGCAAGTGCAGACATGTGGTTAGCAAGCTCATCCTTTACTGTGGATGCAGAACTAGTGCGCAGCTATGTGACAAGTGTGATTGGTAGTGGGTGAACTTGTAGAAGCCAAACAACTTACTGTGTAAGCATATCCAGAGAAGCTAAAGAATTTCCCTGCTCCCCATCCCTCTGAATGCAGTAACACTCAGCATCCTGGCCCTTACCAGACATTTTCCTTCAGGTCTTTGTTGCAATTCCTGTCAAAATACAGAGATGGCAACCTAAAGGCAACCTCTGCTCAAGAGCATTTTACACAGCTTTTCTGTTTAAAGATTTTGGGAGTACTGCATTTCAACCACATCTTTTTACTCCTTATGCCAGGTGCTTTTCCTGCCACTGGTCACTCTCTTCAGGCCTAAATGCTCCAGGTGAGATCAATGGAGGAACACGTTCATTTCTCCCTGCTGGCGACAGCAGTATGCTTCCAAAGGAAAAATCCGAATGTTCTTGGAAAGTAAGCTCTATGGGTAAGTCTAAAATGGCTAACCATTTCAAAGTCTGCTAAAGTTCTGTTGTGTATTTTGGGTGATCTTACTGGTATTAGGATCCTTCAGAGGCACAAGGAAAGTGAACCTACAGCTTTAGTGAACTAAAGAAGGTGTATTTTCAAGATGAGAAGTGAAATTCAGAAAGACAGTTTGTTATAAAAAGTGAAAAAAAAGCGTTATAAACAATTAAGTGGAAACCTCTGTTAAAGACCCAGCTGGAAGTTACAGGCAACTCCCTTCAAACTGGAAATAGTTCCATAATATAAAACCAGGATAGCAACTCAGTACTTACTGCCCCTGTGAGAGCAGTGAATCCCCCTGCTCCGCATGGGTCTTCTTGGGAAGTAAAGCTGAGGGAGCTATTGCCTGGAACAAAGATGAGAAATTCCAAGTGAGGTAGTGTTCTTTTGTGCCTGAAATTGCAACAGACTGGAATAACAGTTCAGCAGCCTTGTCAGGATTTTCCCCAAGATTTTTCTCCTTTCTGGAGAAGGAAAAGGAAAGTTATTAAAAAGTTTCAGATATGGAAAGAGAGTAAGATTCCCAGGACCTAGTAAATGACTTAATTCCTATCCAGAGCATAGCCTAGGGATGCTTTTGCAACACCTGCACACCTGCAATTCTGTGGCCTGGAGAGGGGGCACAGGGATTTAGGAGAGTAGATTGTGGGTAGTATATGATATACAGTCTTTTCTTCAGCCCCACACAGCCAAATTTGAAGACTTCCTGATCTTTTAATCAGATATCTTTCACAGCATTGGCTGGAGACCCTCTTTTGTGAACAACTTATTATCTGAAGTTAGAGCTGGCCTTTGAGAAAGATCTTTGAGGTGTGGTCTCTGGAATGCCACATCATTGTTCTTCAGCACTCACTTCCACTTCCACTTGCATTTCTGAATCTGAGTTTCCTCTTGCTCATAGGAGGGTGCAGAAAGCTAGATTCTGGAATGAAGTGGTCGAGGTAGAAGTTTTTGGTGGGACTATGATAAACATGGATAGAGATTTGCCCATCCTATCCCCCTGTGTGGAGACCCATAACAACAATAGGAGTTCTTCCCAGATCTTAAGAAGCTCCTATTATTGAGTTAATTGTTATGGTTGAGAAAAGGGCACATTTTTTTCTAAGTCTGTTCCTCTGGACTGAGAGGACTCTGCAACTCTTCAACACGTGCTTTGCTTGGATTTGTTTTTAGTAATGTTCTCTTCATTTTTTGCAGCATTTTTTTTTCCAGATATCTTTTCATATAACTAAATTAAACTAAAAAAGAAGGGAGAGAAGATCAGTTTGCAATGAAGCATAAGACACTTCACTTTGTTAATTTAACTTAAAAATGGGCAAAGGTAAAGGTCCTGGAATATAATGGATCTATGAGCCATCTCTAAGAACTGGTTCCAAAAAAATTCCTTTCCATCAATCCATTTCTAAATACAAAGGAATAGAAGAAACATTTTCAGTGTTTCACTGGATTGAGTATGCAGGAAGATTACCATGGGAATATGTTTAGAATATACTCTCAGTTTAGAAATACTGAGAACTCAAATTCAGATTCTTTGATGTTAACAGCTTTTCTTGCCATTACAGAATTTTTCTCTGCTTAGGATGGAAATTCACACTATTACACATACGCAACTAAAGTGAGACTTTTCCTAGTTCTGATGCAGTTTAGACAAGTAGGTCTTACTGGAGCACATCATGTATGTTTTCTGCTTCTTGGTGATCAGAAGAATAAATTAGACTAATCTCCTTGCCACCTCCTCTTCCCCCCATGAAATGGGCTGATGGATAAGAAAACAGAGCTCAATGCTTTGGGTCAAAATGAGCACTTTGGGCTATTTGATCCTGAGAGTTATAGGATATGGGTATGCATGGGAAGAATAGGAGCCCTAGGTACTATGGAGAAAAGACAGAGAACTCTACAGCCCCAGAAAAACAGTTTCTGCTGGGACCTTAGGGTACCAGAGATGTGACATATTCTCAGTAGTTCAGGTAGCTAGTTCAGAGGAGAAAGACAATATTTAAGGTCCTAGTCTAAACTCATCTTCCAGCTGAGGAAAGGAAGATATAAGAAAGATGCACATGGTCTTGCTGTAATGGATCTTGGTCTGCTGTGAATACGAGGAGACTGTGGACACGCCATCTTTCAATACTGCCCATGTGGCCACTGCCAGCATGACACATAGGCACTGCCTGCTAATGGTGTGTGATCCATTCCATGGAGGGACTGATGGGATGCTCACTTACTGTATTTCTTTCTGTCTTGTACGATAGAGACTGGTTTAAGCAACATTTGAAAACGTTTGTTGATGGTTCTGTTTTTACAATGTTTAAGTGTTTCTTGTTCAATACACAAAAAGCACATGAGAACTGAATCACATGTACCCATTTCCAAACTGTGTGTGATCATCTGCACAGTATGAGAAATTGATAGCAGTCATTGCCTCTTTCAAGCTCGGTAATCAGACATCAGAATTGCCAACTGTATATTTTTCAAATTCTAACTAGATTTTTAATGCACGTGGTAAATGTCTGCCCTTTCAGAAACACAATTTCACTTCTCCCAAAATAAGCATTAAGAATAGTAATGCAGGTCAAGTAGTTTATTGTTGGTATGAGCAGCACCATAAGTAACCCATAATTTGATTCTTAAATTAGTAACAAGTAGCTGCCATTGTATGATTTAAGATTCTTTAAACAAAAGAGAAGGCAGTAAGGAAATCAAAGAAAAGTTTCCTGAAAAGACAAAAGGAAAGAATGTTACAGCTGAGTTGCTTTTTTTGCTGTTTTTCTCCCATTGTGGTGGGAGAGCAAATGTGGAGGTGAGCCTCACATAAAGGATTGGAAAAGCTCTAAAACCTGTTGAGAACAAAGAAGCCCTGAATCTCGCAAGAACACTTTTGAGCTAAAAGAGCTGAATCTGAATGAAGAGTACTACCTCCAGTTCCCCATGTCTCTGGGGACAGCTGGTCAAAAGCCTGGTAAGACCCTGCTAGCAGAGTGTGCAGAGTCAAATTTGCCACCATACACAAATCGTTTCTCTGAACAATCTGCACCACACTGTTCTAGTCTGTTTTAAGCTGTTCATAAATTGAATATCTAAAGCAGTCTGGGACAGGGGTCAGTGTCTAGAAAGCTAAGTTGATCTCTGGCTTATTCATGGACTTCATTTGTGTTTTTTGACAAGTAATTTGATCTTCTGTGACACAATGATTGTTATTAACTTACTAGAGGAAGCTATGTTTATGATTTCTGAAGAGAAGTAGAAGCATTAGGGGTAGCTTCCTTGACCCAGAAATGGACAAGAATCTCTGTTGTGCAAGTACACTATTTACTTTCTGTTCTCCCTCTTTTACCTTTACTTGTCTCTAAAGCTGAATTTCAGGTCATACTGGAGACAGTCAGTGAATTGAATTTTTATTATATGCTTCAATTGAGATCAAAATGTTAAAACACTGTAGAAAAGTAATCTTTATTTTTAGCCACAGAGAGGAAATGCATATACTTGAAAAGTCTGTCCTTGTGAAATGTCTGCAGCACTTTTGCAGAGGCAAGAAATGCAAGTACTAAGTGCTTTGTCATGAAAAGACACTTCCACTGAATAATAATTAGTCCTTGTAAGGAATAAACCCAACCCTCCTTCTCTGCATGCCAAATAAGGTCTTTGTGACTTCAGGATGCTTGGATGCAGCTCAGGGTCCAACAATATGCCACCCTAACCTCTATAGTATGTGCCTATCAGCAGTCCTGAAACACTTGTATTACTCTGCCTCCAGCATACTTAGGTGCAAAATTATGGTTTTTTTTGTCCTGTTTTGCATTTTTATTTTATTAAAAAATTCTTTGTCCCTTTTCCACCACAAAAAATCCCAATGACTTCTGCTGCTGAAAACTGACATTACAGAACAAGAAAGAGGAAGGTTTGTATCAAAATGAAACCCAACAAGGCAGTTGTATCAGAACAAGATGTTCCCAATCTGACTGATAAAGTCAACAGCCTGTGTTCATCTTTCTTCCAAAATTTTGACTTAAATAAGCTAAAATATGTATGAAGTACAACTTACCAATGTAAAGATTTTACCTATCCCTACTGTCACTTGGCAGCATTTTCAGCTGATAAAATTGATATATTAGGTCCATCTATAGGTCTGGGATTTGGAGTTCTACTTCCTGGAGAATAGTCTGTGGATCTACTTGGGCAAGATAGGATGTAGTAAAAATGACAGTACTGGCACATTAAGGAGTCCTGCATTTTTATGTGAATTTGTATTACTGCATTTCATAATAATTATTTTTCAACTAATTTTTCTGCAATACCACTACAGCTGTATCTCACTTTAGTCTCTGATAGTGACACAAGAAAGATTTCCCTCTTTTGTGGCCAGTTCTGCTTGCTTTACCTCTTGCAACAACTGTACTGAAATCACAAAGAAATCATGAAGACTCTTTCTAGAGAGGTGAATGGGAGTTGTCCTGTAAAGCTTGGTTGTACTTAAGTATTAAATAATAGTGCTTAGCACTTGTGCAACTTAATGCTTTATAATCTTCAAAGCACTTTACAACTCTTAACTAGTTAATCCCCACAGCAGCTTTGCATGGTAGGTTATGAAGGCCACACATTAAAAATCTCCCATGATACAAGCTTGACAGCATAGTAAGCCTATGGGAAAAAATACCTGCACAGTTATGTTCCTGAAGTCATGAGTGTTTAATTTTACTGGACTGTAACATGGCTTATGTTCAGTAAATTTGTTCTGCTTTCTTATCCCATTCAAAGTAAATCCATTATACCCTGCAGCATAGCTCAGCACACACTATTATCAAAATTTTGGGGATATTTTTTTATTATTAGAACTCCTGGAAGCAAATAAGAAGCAGAGGATATGATTTTTATTTAAGAATTTATTTCTATTTCCAATGATTGCAAAGACCATGTATGGGAAAGGGTCAGAAAATCCCTAAAGATTGAAGCACTCAGGAGAGTAACTACCATTTTTAGCAACTTCTGAAAATTTGACTTTTGTGGTATTGAGATTGCCAGGAAAACAAAATATGTTTATACTCAATTTCACTGGGAAGCTTAAGCCTGTAGAGACCCCATTTCATTTGGGAAATAGGATGGTTTTTCTAGCTCAAATTTTCTTTGGATTTTCAGGTTCCAGAAAAAAAAAATTAATAGTTACTGCTAAAGAATATTGTATAGTTATTTCTTTAGCCTTTTCAGATCTAAAATTTCCCATGAAGTGGAAATACTGCTTTTAGTTCACTGTAGTACTATCACAAACACCACTGTTTCCATCTTTTGTTAGTTTTGCTGGAAAACTTTTTAAAACAACTTTAAAGTTTGACAGTAACATTATATGTGAAGACCAAATTCACCAACCAAAGGTGTAAGTCATTCGCTCATGACTACCTCTCAAGCATCTGCATGAAAACAAGCCTCTCAAAGGTGTTTGTTCTTTGTAAGACTTACTGTAGAGAGGAAACAACGTCTTTGACTGATGAGGCCTTCTTCCAACAGAAGCAGACATAAAGTAGAGTTTTTGTCACAAATTAAAAAAAAATCATCAGTTTTGCAGAATATCTACTGAGACACTGCAGCCTCATTTATAAATACAGCATGATCCTTCCCCTCCAAGGCACCCGGCAATTTAATGCCTCCTTTTGCTTTCAAGTACAACTGTCTCTTTGTAAAGCTTGTAATTTGAGAGCAGATCCTTTGTAATAAGGAAGCTCTATGATATCATGAAGACTGACCTCGATTCCTTATTTCTTCACTCCTTCAACCTGGAAACTTTTATTTCCTTGGTTTTCCTTCTCTTTTTTCCCTTGTTTTGTTTTTATTCCTTTTTCTTTTTTTTTTTTTTCCCCCCTCACCTTTGGAGAAAAATCACAAATAACCTTTGAAGGAATAATTAGCAATTGCTGTAGCCCCTATGGTAAAAGCCTTTACCTGACTGACCTCAAAAGGTTATCTAAGGGTAAAGGTTTCAGACAGACCAGGGGAAGAACAATCTCCAGATGAGAGATGGTAAGGGATGAGCATAAAAGAGATGCTAGAAAGTAAAGGAATAAATGAATGGGAACACAAGAGGCAACATAATTAGCCAGTTTTACATGTTTGCCATTGCATAATTTCAGACGTTCCAAATGGAGCCTGGTATTCTGCAGACAAACTCATAATTAAGTACAGGGTTGCAATGCACATGCACAAGAGGTCTGAATTAAAGTTTCATGGGCAGCCTTCTGGCTTTCCCAATGTTTAGTCACTTAATTTAGTGACCTAAATCCTTTTTAATATAGAAAAAATTGATTTTAATAAGGCCTTTTAATTGTTTAGGGAGGAGGGGTTGCTACAGACTGTAATTTATTATGTAATTGTAGATGCATAGTACTTCAGAGGAAAAGGTATTCTATTTTCATTCTGCCTAAATTTGTATGATGAGACCATGATGAGACCTTAATAAATGTGAGGTTTGGTGGTTTTTTTTCCTAAAGTGTATTAAGCTGCATGGCTAACATCTATTTTAAATGCATCAGAAGCAGGAAGTCTGCAGAGAATCTGTAGGACTGATACATAACTGTAGTTTTAAGGAACGTCCAGGAAAGATTAGGTGGTAAGGGAAAAGGCTGTGTGAATTCCCCACAGTAGAGTTTTATGAGTCTACAACAGAATCTTTTTCTAAGAAGGTTGAATTGGAGGCAGTTATTTCAAACTGAAGAGCTTTTAAAATAAGTAAAGAATTACGTCAACAAATAGCATGGACCAGGTGGTATTCACACTTGAGGAATTTTACCTGAAGGAAGAATGAGGCAAATATGGCATCGTCTTTCAAAAAAGGTATCTGAAAGAGTCTGGGAATGGCAGGCCCTAATTTGTCTGTGCCAATTTAGCTGACAGTACATTACAGAATTAAATTAGCAGAATGTACATGGAAGTATGGAATAACAGGGACAAGTCAACACAATGTTTGCAAATGACATTCATGTCTTACAAATTAGTCAGAGCTCTTTGAGGGTGTTAAGATTAGTTATTATCTAGCTGTTGAATTCCTTCATATAGAGACCAAGAGTTTCATCATTACTCCATGACTGTGGTACATTTAATAGAATATTAGGTTTATGTGTTTTCATTACAGTTATTCTCATCTTGTTCTTACAATCTTTCCCCGAATCTTTTAGTTCAAGTGGGATTGTCAAAATAAAGGGAATGCATGTCCTTAAGTAATTTTGGCAGTTTTGAAAATCCCATCAATACACACTCATGTTCCTCATAATCCTGTCTCCAGGTACCTTAAAGGTGATTTGAGCAAAAGACTACTTGTAACAGTAAATAGTTCAATACATTCAGTGCTTTGTGTAATGTTGTCCTCAGTTCCCTGCCTGTCATACTGGCTGGTATTGTTTCATTGCATTCTTCTTTACCTGTAATCTCTTACACATAATTTATAAGTTCTTGGGACAGGACTATCTCTTTAGCTCATGTTTATAGTGCTAATTGAATCGGGGTCCTGGTGCATGGCTGGGGTTTTCTGTACTTGCCTAATAAACACCTGTAGGTATAAGAAAGTATAGAAACAATCTGCCATTTTTAGACTGCTTTAACAGAAATCAGTGCGGGAGTAGGGGAAGAAAAAAATATTCACTCTCAAGCGTCACAGGATAGGAAGACTAGCAGACAGGACCTAGTCACAAAGGTTAGCTTTGGGCTTAACCTTTAAATGAGCAAGGGCTAATCTTCCTTGGCCGCTTTTGCCATCGGCAGACAGCACGGCTCCCATCAACCTCGGCTCAGAGGAGCTCGGGGACCCTGCTACTCCCCCCCGCCCCCAACCCCCCACTTCCTTGACGGAGCATCCCACCGCCACCATCATCTCCATCAGCACCAGCCTCCTCGCAGAAGACACCCAAGGGACGAGACAAGACCGCAAGGAGAAGAGTTAACAGGGAATTGATAACCCGGCCCTTTTTTTGCCTTACCCCGCCTCCTCCTGCTTGCGGGGAAGTGGGGGATCGGGACGCGCCGACCGGGGGTGGCCCCGGCGGAGAGGTGCGGGGAGGGCTCCTCTCCGCGCCGCTCCGCCGGGGGCCCCGCGGCACGGCCCGGTACGGTACGGCCCGGTACGGTACGGTACAGCCCGGCCCGGTACGGTACGGTACAGCCCGGCCCGGTACGGTACGGCCCGGCACGGCCCGGTACGGTACAGCCCAGTACGGCCCGGTACGGTACGGCCCGGTACGGTACGGTACAGCCCGGCCCGGTACGGTACGGCCCGGCACGGCCCGGTACGGTACAGCCCAGTACGGCCCGGTACGGTACGGTACAGCCCGGTACAGCCCGGTACGGCCCGGTACGGTACGGCACGGCACGGCACGGCACGGCACGGCACGGCACGGCACGGCACGGCCGAGCGCCGCCTCCGCCGCGGGATGGAGCCGCCGCCGCCCCGCGGGAGCAGGTGAGCACGGCGCGGCAGCGGGCGGGGATGCGGAGGGCAGCCCCCTCCGCCCCGGGCTGGCCTCGGCGGCAGGAAGAAAGGCAGTGGTGGGGAAAGCGCGAAAAACCCCACCCCAGCCTCACATCACCCAAAAAAAAAAAGCGTCGCGGTACATTTTTGCAAATTGAGATGATCCTCTTAAAAACGCTGCCCGCAGAGCCGGGAGTCGCCCCTCCGGCGCTGACCACCCCCCCCTCCCCCCCGGAAGGAAGGATTTGGAGATTGAACTAATTTTTTTTTACACACGTGTGGTGTGTCGTCTTCCCCCCCCCCCCCCCCCCCCCCCCAGTGTGACATTTTAATTGAACGGAGGCGCGGGTTGCAGGGCTGGGAACTAGCGTGGATGCTGGAGCTGAATTTGGTGTAGCAGCTGGGGAGCGGAGTTTTTACGAAACGCAGAGGGGAATTTGCTACAGAAATAGTAAGTTTCTCCGTGGTTGCCTGATTAGTTAAAAATTATGTACGTGCTGTGCATTGGCAGACAGTCCTGAGCAATGACCTGGAACAATCCTAAGGTGTAATAGTTCATAATTATTTTCTTCTTTTCCTAGAAAATTCGAAATACTGAGGTATTGCCTCCACATAGAGCTCTCAGCATTGCAGAGTGTTTGCTGCTTAATGAATGTTTGTAAAGGGATTTTCATTCCCACTGATGCTCAGTGGGAGCAGCCAGAGCTCAGAGAGTCACCTCACCCCTGCCTTTTCTTTTGCAAAGAATTTCTGGCAGAATTCAACAGCTCTGCTGTGTTGACGTAGTGCAAAGGATGACAGTCCTTGCTGATATAGTTTCTCAGGTGGAGCCTGCTGCTGGAGTTTATGATTTTGTGCATGAAACTTGAGAAAGAGAGAAGAAAAAATTTCAGCAGCCTCTCCATGACTAACAGAACTGGTCCTCTCAGGACTTTTTCATGCCCCTTAAATGGACCCCAGGCTTCATTTTAGTAACTTGTTTTCAGTCTTGTACATAAATATATTTATTTCAGTAATATATGCTTTTTATAGACCATGTCTTTGAACAGAGTTTGAAATCAGCCCTGCATCAAGGGATAAACACTTCCCGTTCAAACTCTCTGATTTGCAAGTATTCTGCTGTCCATTCTGGATGGATGAATCAGAATATGGGACAGTACAAACAGCATAAGGCTCAGTCCTGAAAAATATTATTTGAAAATTCCTGCCTGTAGTTACTATTCATAGGTTAACTGAGGTTGGTAAGGTGATTTACAGCATAAAGTTAAGCAGATGTCCATGTCTTTGCAGTACTGGGATTTACATGGGCCAGTTTATAGGTAGTGATAGCAACAGAATACTCCTGTGTGATAGAAAACCATGGCTTGAGGGCCATATGTCTATTAAATTTATGAATATTAAAGAGATTGAAAAAATATTTCAGGCTTCTATATGCTTATGAAATAATTTTTAAATGAAAGAATGAAGAGTAAAGACACTGGTATGTACCCTCATAAAGGGACATAGAATTATCAACTGAATGACTGGGAGAAAAAGAGGCTAACTGAAAAATAAGATAAATACTTGTGTCACAGCCAGGCTTTATATAACTGACTTAAACTCATGTGACACAGAATCCTGGCTGATTTTTTTTTTCTTCAGAAAAGTTTAAGCAGAACACAGTTGGACCAAAGATGCTGTATAACTTGGTTTGTGTTTTGCTGTTGAAAAATATTCCATTTTGAAGAAAACTTTGCATTCATATCAACATGTAATAATTTCAAAGAAGTTAATTACTTGTCGCCTATATTTCTTCTAAGATAATATTTCTTTTGATGCTCCAGATATTGATGTTTGTAGGTATTAACTTTTGTTCCGGATCATACAATAATTTCCTAATTTTAAGAAAAAAAATTACACCTAAAAAGGCCATGGGATTAAAATATTTTCCAAATGGAGAACTTTAGTAGTGTTTATATGAAATTTCAGCTCCCTCAGGGAACCTTTCCATGCTGATGAGGAAAAATTGTGTTGTGCAAAGGCCTTTCTTGACTTTAAAATAGAGGGCTTAGAGATAACAAGTTATGTAAAAAGGTATCGCTCATACTATGATGCATTTAAAATTAAATAATCTTTCTGTGAAGGTCTGGTGATTTATGAAAACAAAGGATCTTCTCTAGGTATTTTGACTTCAGGACCACTAGGCTTTCACACTGCTCCGTCTACTACAGCTACCACTGGAAGAAGCTGTTGGTGAAAGACATTTCACAGAGGGTTATGCCTCAACCTTTTAGTAATTTAGTAATTTCTGTGTCTAAATCTAAATCTGAATCCTGATAGGATTACTGTTGTATCTTCAGGAGCCTTTGTCAGCTGCATAAGCATCCAGTTACTGTTAGAGAGTACTTAAGATACCTTTGAGCTCTAGCCTCAAAGACATATGAGACGCCTTTTCTTTACCAAGAAAGTAAATATAAATACATAACTCCCTATAACTAAAAAGTACAAAAAAATAAAAGTGTATGAGTCAGATTTTTTTAGTTTTGTAGGATAACAAAAATGTTGTACTGGCTTTGATTACATTCTGGTGGTCATCTACTCAGGTAACTTAATACACAGTACTATCTGCCACAAGATCTGCTCTTCTTTTAAAACTGTATTTGGCGAGTATGCTGAACACTGAATACATTTGTATATGAATATTTTAAGATAGGAAATTATATGCTCAGTTGTAATAAACATGATAATCAAGAGTAGTTTATAAAATGTATCAAAAGAAACCACTTAGTAGTTCTGTAATTACTGTAATTGATTCTGCAACGTTTTATATTTCATCTTGAGATCAAAGGTAACCATTGGCAGCCTCCATTTGAGATCCTACTTGATAATGTGCTAATTATCTTTCTGTCTCTAGGATTTCAGCACAAGATATGTTTTCAAGTAATTGAATGTCTTAAGTCAGTTTGTAAATCATTTTAAATGGGGAGGTTTTGTATATTACACCAAGTTCCATGTTAGCACCAACAGTAATGTGCTCTATGAGTAAAAACAAAAGGAGAATTATACTACATAAATTAAAACTAATCCAACTGAAAATAGTACTCTAAATGCAAACCCAGAGTGTGAGGAAACAGAAGAAATTTAGGAAACCATAATTCCAAAACTGTAGAATGACATTCAGGAAACAAATACTCCTGTGACTATACTTTGGCCTAAAGAATCAAGATATATGGAGAGGATACAGAGAATGACTACAATACTTGTAAAAGACCACCTTGACGGATTGATCAGGGAGGATGAAAAGAACTAAATATTTAATGCTTGCCTAACTGCTGGAAAATGAGGAGACATGATAATTGTATACAAATGCTCGAGGGATACAGTGACCAAGGAGAAAAAATAGCTGCATTTAAAGCTAGATAGATTGGCATGGCCAGGGGCTTTGAGATACTGATGCAGGGCACAGAGTATTTCCTGACAGGTGCTTAACTGACTTAGATTTTTAAGACCCCATTGATGGAGGCTCCGTGTCCTACCCAGTCCACAGTCATTTCCAGTGCTTTTCTGTTCTTTTGTTTAAAATGCCCTATCTGTATCTTTCTTGTTGAAGATTAAACCACTATCTTTTGTTTACCCTTCAATTTTGGTAAACAGGTTTTTCGCTCTGCTTTGCAACAGCCCTTCTTGTATGAAATGGTGCTCTCTCATTCTGGACAAACACTTTGAAACAAATCTCTGTCCCTAGGGTTTACTTGATTTCTGATTTCTTAGAGATACACAATATCTCATAATTGTTCTCGGCTACGTTATTCTTGCTTGAAATTGAACATAATGCTCAAACTGATATGCCAGTAGTGCTGAATGTAGGAGAAGGAAATTTTTATGTAACTTGCAGGTATCTGCCCTATTTCTGTGTGCTGGTCCTGATTTTGGTTTTGGATTTGTTGTTTGTTTTTTTTTTTGGCAACAGTATATTGCTAAAACCACCATAACAAAATAGCATTTATGGTGTTAAATCTGTGAAATGTTATAGAGCCCAGATCCACTTCTGTAGAACTGCTGCCAGACATCCCATCCTGCCTCCTTCAGTCTTTCTTTGTGGAGTTGGTTATTCTTATGTAAAAATAATGCTTTGCTTTTGTCTTTTTTGATCTGTTTAAATATTTGAATTCTGATACCATTGTCCAGTTCATTTTAACCCTGATGATTTCGTCTGTCTGCAGGTGTAATTCTACTCTCTAGTCCATCATACAAGGAAATTACTGAGGAGTGTCCAAAGCATATTTCTGGCCAGGTTTGCTCAGGGTATCCTTCCAGTGTGATAGTAAATTTTGATAACAACACTCTAAATATCCTCTTCAAAATGGTACCAACCTTCTACTGTAACTTCTAAAATCTAAAACAACTGTCCTTAGTTTTTTTACTGCAATATGATGAGACCAGGGATTGTACATGTTGCCCACAGTTTCTCAAAACTAATTTCTTGTGGCTCTGAGACTGGCTAATCCGAGACCAGTGCAATCAGTTCCCTATGTACTGTTTATTAGGCTAGTTGTATAGAAAACCCTGAAATTAAAAACCCTAACCTATTCTCTCCCTAAGTTCCTATCCCTTTGTCACTGATATATTGACACCTGGTGCCGATTAACGTGAATAGTGAAGAAGAAAAACCTAAACGCTTTGCTCTTCTCAGCACCACTTATTATTAGACTTTCCTTCTTGCTTAGTAGGCCAAATTTTTCCCAGTCCTCCTTTCTCCTCTAATGTCTGTACAGAGTGTTTCTGTGCAGGATCTGAAGATGCACTTCAGTGCACATCCATCATCACGGGTTTTTGACTGTGTGGGACTTCAGTAGGAAGAGACTCTGTGCTGGGAGCTGGTTTGTGATTTTGCAGGGATAGCAAAGATGAACAAACACATAAAGGGACTGTGAAACTTCTGTACGAGTATGTTCCTCCTTTCAGGGTTTTCTAATGGCCAAGGGTCCATGTTTGTGCATTTTCATTTAGCAGAATGTTACCTATCTACAGAATGGAGTTTATGTACTTAGTGAAAATAAATCTGTTTACAGTGCAACGTTTCAGGTGCATAGACTATGACCCTAAATGTGAAACAACAAGGGGAATATTAAATGATTAACTGATCCAAGAATGTGCAGTGAATAGTACTAGGTTTTGTCTGAACTGGAAAATAAAGCTAACAAAGTGAATGTGACAGTGAATGGCTGTCATTTTGAGTTACTAGAGCTTGAACTATAAGCTTATTTTGTCCAAGGTCTTGCAAGAGCAGTCTCAGTCCTTTCAATGTTTAGCTGGGACGAAGTTCTATGTATTTTAGTAAGAAAAAATGATAGTGACTTAATTTCAATCAATGAAATTACTTTAAAATGCTCGTTTCACAGTTAGTGTTTCAGCTAACAGTGGTTCTTGTCAAATGTGTCCCAGCACTCTATTTTTCATTTCAGAATTTCCCAAATTTTTCTGGAGGAAGGGTTTTGAATCAGGATTTCAGCTCAAAGAGGTCTTAGTAATGCTGCATGGAGCTCCCCTTGCTCTGATTTCAGGCTGTGCATTTTCATGGGATGATAATGGTTCATGCATGGTTGAAATTAATTACTGGAGCAACTGTTAGCCTTATGTAAGCAAATCTTCTCCTATTGTATCCTCTTGCTAAACTTTCATTGCAGCTAGTTTAGCTGTTCATGACAGCATTCCTATTGCTTTGATTCATTATCATTTGTTTACTAATACAGATGCTTTGTGTAGTGATTCATATCTGGAAACCATTTAGTATGTTGGCAATTTGTTGTTTGCATTATTGAAACAAAAAATCACTGTCAATCAGAGTGGAAGTTGCTGCTTTGATTTATAAATTCAATCCAAAGGTGAGCCAAGTTCTGATAAAGAAATCTTAGGTTTGTTTTTGAGAAGGGCTGCAGTGACGTTTTGTTGTTGGAGAAGAATTGGATTTTTGTCTTTGCTTGGAAAAAAATACTGTGGTTTAGAGGTGTCCACTGGGGCTGTACACTTAGTTTTTCATGGCTACCTATATTTGAATGAAAAGACTGATAAGTCTGGAAAGTAAACTGGAAGCATTTCTCGCTGAATAGGGAGAACAGCTCTCTTGGTTTAGTTCTCCCTGTTCTAGAGATGAAGGGGAAAATGCAAATTGGACTGCCCCATCTTTCACTTAGGTGCTAGTAACAGCTGCAAGTGCACATATTATTGCTGGAGAGCATGGTATTGAGGATGTGGACCTAGCCCTTGTGGTTTATTCTGTTCCATTTAAGCGATTAATTAGGTTGTTGCATCCATAGCTGGAGTTGCATGTGTAATCAAGATTTATGTTGCTGTGGCAACAAAGAGAGACACAACTGTGCTGAAATTCCTAGATCTTTGAAGCAGTTCTTCTTACCCAAAATGATATTGAGGATTCCCATCAGCGTGTGAAAAAATTGTATCTAAGAGGGGCCTTCATTGATAGGCTGAAATCTTGCACTGAATTGAGTGAATTCATGCTGCTCATCAAAAGGTTAGAGAAAATAGGCTGTTGCAAGAGAGAAGACAAGGAAGCCTGTGGCTCAAATTAATCAAGAGCAATTGATTTCAAGCCAAATAGGAGCAATGGAGGAAAATTAAAGGTTTGTCAAAGAGGCCATTGACAAAAGTTTTGTGGCATATACCAGATATTGTGTTTGGCCTGGATATAAAGGCAAGGAGGGACTGAACATGAGCCAGGTCAAGACTTCACAGTATTTTACATCAAGTTAAATAGTCATGCTGACATAGCACATGCTACAGGAGATGGAGGAAGGTGTAATAAATGAAAAGGGGATGGAAGATGAAAATCATAGGTGACTGGGAGGAGATAACTTGAGGTAGGTGAAGAGGCTTTCAAGTGATTCAGAACTGCAGGTAAGTGTGAAAAGCTTTTGGTATACTCTGGCAGAGGCAGTGTTTTTGGGCTGAACACTACCACCTGTGCTTCAGTGTCAGGACACCCCATGCATCTGGGAGCCAGCAAGTATTTTGTCCACTTGAGGATGAAGTATTTAATACCATTAGTCAACATTGTAAATTAAATGCTTTCAAAAACAACAACAAAAATTCAAACACACTCCCCCTCCCAAAAAAACTCCCAAAACACCCAAACATGATGTTTTTTTAATGTTGGAAATGGGGGTTATTAATTTTGATTGTTTTCATTTCAAGGTCACTTGATTAAACATATTTCTTACTTCAGCAGCAATAAAAAATATCCAAGCAACATGACTTTTATTAAAGCAGTATCCTTGAAAAGTTAATTATCTAAAAGGTTGCAAAATGTTAATGGAAAGGGAGGAAATTAGATTATCTTAGGGTCAGAGAACTCTTAGTGAAATATATAGCTATGAAAATATATATTGTCTTTGTACAATTCCTTTTACCTTCTGGGAAGCTGTAATATTTTAGGGGGTTTTTTTTGGTTGGTTGGTTTTGGGTTTTTTTTAACAGAGGGGGAAAAAGCAGTGTAGGAAAAAGTCAATGGACTATAACCTATTTACTTTCAAACAATTTGTTTGTGTACCACAGTTATATGTGATGGACTGGTGATCCATTCCCTGCAAATTTGGCCGAACTGATAATACAGTTTTCATCGAGTTTCCTCATTTAATAGATCAGCTGCAGCAAGGTCCTGTTGTAGTCTCATGAACGAATGAGCAAGAAGATGACCAGGAATCACTGAAAGGGAAGAGAATCCTGCTCTTCAGTTTTTATCCAAGCTGCTTGTTTGCAGGAGGTGGACATTTGTTGAGCTGCATTCACGTTTTGCGGACTAGGCAAGACTTGCTGCAGAGTGACTGAAGAGCTCAGTGCCAATTTATTGCCTACTCCCATCTCTGCTCTAAGCCTCTGCATGACCCCTTTGACAGGAGCATAAGCACAAGAGAAGAAGAATTGAGCATGGGAAAAGTGTCCATAACTACTACCTTCTGCTTCTTTTCTCTTTGCTGGTCTTAGCAGACAGCTTCTAGGTAGCTTAAATGAGAACTGGAGCAGATGCTGAAGCAGTGGGATTTCTGGGCAGATTTTAATTACCTACTTTGCAAGACAGACTTTCCAATTATCCTGGAAGCTAAATCCAGAAGTTGGATGAAATGAACGTTTTCTACAATTCATGTCCAGCAGAGGCACTGACTGGTACTTCCAAAGCAAAGAAATTGTATTGGTTGTTTTTGTTTAGAAAGAGAAACAGAGGCATTGAATTTGTTTTGTAAAGTTACATGGGTCTAGGTTTCTGGGGTTTTTTGGTGACAGTATACTTGTGTAAAAGTGGTACAGCTGCATGTCTGGACAGACTCCACAGGTTCCTTGCATTTTGTAAACATTGAAATGAAGAGGTTAATTGCTAGGACATTTCCTGCTGTGCTGCAAAGTAAAACCTGATAGTATTATGGATCTCGACTGGAAAGTCAAATTGGCAAGTTTAATTTCATCATGTGCCTTAATTACTTGCCAAATATAATAATCAGGAGGAATGGAAATTGTTACAAAATGGTGCATGAAATTATTTGTCTTTTAGTATACTACTGTTTTTCTATTATAAGTAAATCATTTTCTTGACAATATTTTTAAGTATATCTAAAAATAATCTCTAATGCTGTGTTGTAATACATGGAAGTCTCCAGCGTGTCCTGCTTAGCTGAAGACTCAGTACCAGTTCCAGTGAACAAGAAAGTTAAAGGAAGAACTTAATGGTCTTAGATTCGATAAGAAACTAAGCCAGATCTCAGTCTGTGTTGGAATTCAATGTAGACATTTTAGGAAAATAGAGAAAAAAAGATAGCATTTGGAATTCAGTATGAATGGTTGAAACATTCTGCCTTTTCTGTTTTTTTAAGAAATGCAAAGATTGAACAAAGAGCTTCAAGTGGAAAGATAAAAGAAAGCACTTGGATATGCTGAACCACATGGTAACTAAACATGAAATATAAATTAGAGCAAGAAGCTTATCAGGCAACAAAAAAAAAGATTTTTAGTCTTTGGAATTACTACGTATAAATAGAGGATTCCTAGGCAGTTGAACAACAAAACAGAGTATGTTTTGAGGCATAGACAAAAGACAGCTGGAGACATGAAACGCCTAATTTATTTTATTTAAGGATCAAATAAAAACAAAGGATTGGGCTTTTGACTGTAAAGAATACTTACTTGAAACTACTGCAGCTAACACATTGTATGTCACAACATAACTTGAAATGGATTCTGAGAAAAGTTCTGATTGAGTAATTTCTGGCACATGTAATATAATTTCAAGTCTATGTTGTTTCTCTTGTTCAGTCTGTTACAGCTTTTCACTTTTCAAGGACACTGAAAATGTGCCTATTAGCAATGTATTATACTTTTCCTGAAATTAATTTTTATGTATATGTGTATATGCACCTAGGAAAAGGTGAGCTAATGCATCATAAAAGAAAATTGTGGATCAAAGAAAAAAGATAAAGTAAGGTTTGTGAAAATATTGACCATAAATGTTTTGAAGCAAGATATTCATAGATACTACAGGTAGAATAGACTGTAACAATTGTTAACAATTTGTCCCCACCTCTTACACAGTACCAGTGAAATGGATCAAGCCTTACATACTATTCTGTAAACATTCACTTGAAAGATGTTGTTTTTTTCAGTCATTGGGATTAACTCCTGTTTTTTAAATTAAAAAGATTGTATTTGCAGGACAGGTGTAGGACAGATTGTGTCTATAGAACAGCTGAGGTGACAGCTCACATTATTTATTACACATATATTTTAAAAAATAAATGGTTTTTTTTCTCATAGATACCATCATTTCTCATATATTCTCATCTATTTTCTCATACTAATATATTTCAGTACTAAAAGTGACCGGAAGAAGAAATTTTTATTATGGTTCCAAAATGTATATTATTTGAAAATCAAGGAAAGTAAATTAAAGTCTTTGCTTCTGACCTTTTCAAATGCAGTCAAAGGAGTCACTTTTGTAGTTTTATCTTGATAATACATTGCTTAGTCTGTTGGATGTTTGAAAACAGGCTTTAATCTCTACTGAGTTCTTGGACAGCTGAATAAGTTTTGTTTTAATAACGGGAAGAAATACTTCCCAAATAAACAGGCAGTTTGAATTAGTTTGAAGAATGCCTTAACACTTTGAAATGTAGTCTCATCAGCCTTCATCAGATATTCAAACCTGACCTGGTTGGTCCTTGGATGAGAGGATATATTAAGAAAGATGTAAGATTCTGTATGAAGGGATTCAGTGTCTGCATCCACTTGGTGTTCTGCATGAGCTTAGGGGTAATACTTAAAGTTTAGGAAGATACCACTTCTCAAATCACTAAACTAAAATACTTTGTAAGACATGAAGATAGCGGAGTGAGAGTAGGGAAATCGAGGTTTTGTTGCTGAAAAATTTTAGTGAGCTCATCACTTCTAGAGGGTTGATAAATCACAAATCCCTTACATGTGATTTAGGGGCTTAAGTTTCAGGGACCAGGCTATATTTCAAGTAACATAGTAGTAGTTTGCCTGCCTATTCACATCGGCAACGACAGGAAAGTTGGTTCTTAACATCCTGTTCTTAACTGGTTGGACTGATGATTGTAAAGGTCTTTCCAAGCTAAATGATTCTATGATTTTATAACCATTCTGCACTTCCACTGAATATGGGTTCTCTTTTGCACCAGATAAACTTTTACTATATTGATGAGCCTGGGAATGTGCCTATTATTGAATAGGCATGTGCAGTTACATAATGCTTCACAGGGGAGATGATGCATTCACATTTTTTCCTGACTTTCATGAAATAAAATCAGATCCTTTGAGTAAAGACTATTTTATAAATATGGCTGTTAGATGGATGTAATAATTTTATGAATGTAAACGTACAAGGTCCTGAATTATGCACGCCTATAAAATGTAAAGTCTATGCTGTGACAGTTTGTGTTTTGTTGTACATAATCTTCATTATGTTTTCAGGATGGAACATGAGGCTACCCAGCTAGAAAAGCAGCACGTGCACAGTGTGTATGAAAATACAGCTGCCTACTTTAGCGATCTGCAGACCAAAGCATGGCCTCGTGTTCGGAACTTCCTGCTGGAACAAAAGCCTGGCAGTCTCGTTGTTGATATAGGTAAGCCATTCTTTGAGGTGGCGTGAAAGATTGTTTGTAAGTTTTATTAGTTTACATGTTAGTCATATGTAGCCTTCAGATCAACTGCTTTTTTAACTTAAGTCTGGTTTTAAATTGTTTTTAAGCGTGAATGCTAGATGCCTTACATCACTTCTTTTAATTCTTTGGCTATGTATCAGGTGGACAGTAAATAAATTTTTTCCCTTGTTTTTGTTGAGCTAAGTCTTAATCTGTCCATGTCCTCACTGGCTTAATGGTCTGTCATGCCCCTGGAGCCCTTTTGAAAAAATAATGTAAATAGCTTGATTATTTCATATTTCAGTTTCTTTAGCTCTCTTGGTTTAAGTACTACCAGTCTGCAATTTATTGGTTTTCATTTGTTCTATTCATTTGTTCTAAAGCTCCTCCTCGCAAGGCTTTTTATTAAGAGAAATCTTCTGATGTGATTGCTATTAAAAATATATTAAAAAAAAAAAAATCTGAGAGTCTCCCTATGATCCTAAATATGGACACCAAAGCCTCATTTTCCTGCTATGGCATTGTCTTCCCTACATGTAGCATTTATACCTGGATTTTCTGTTGCTCTTGCAGACTTTCTGGGGGTTTCCAGGTGCTGGAATCTTCCCTTTGCTTGCATTATGACTTCAGTCCTATACAGCACATCATTGCAAAACAGATGCTCGTTTGCACCATTGTATTTTCCTTACTGTTTAAACTGTTAAAATAAAATGCTTTTACACAGCAAGGTTTAATAAATGTGAACAATAAATTATGTATCTGCTTTATCCTATAAGAGAAAAACATTATTTGAATATTCTGCAGGCCATAATCAGAAGATGATATGTAGCTCTCCTGCTGCTGTTGAGCACTCCACCAAAAATACTTGATTGATGTTATTTTGAATATGTAGCTATTTTTATGTGTCTGCACCATTTTCAGTAATAATCTCGGGAAATATCCTATGGCATACACTCACTGAGTATAACTGAGAGTTAGATTGATACTTCTCAGCCAAAATTGTTGCCACCTCAATAGAAGATATTTGAATCTTAGCTGAAGTTCTTTGAGGTTTTATCAGCAATGATTGCAGAAAGCTTAAAGTCACGTTGTTGCAGTCTCATCTGGAGAGAAGGTCAGTCCTTAGAGCTGCCAATGAGAATACTCCCATTTAGGCACACAAGGTCTCTTCTTTTATGAGGTGTAATAATATCTACAGGAATTTGCCTATTGTGTTTAGTTTTGGCATGTATTTAAGGAGGAGTTGCACTAAAGAGGCACTAGTGCCTACTGGTACTAAAATTTTCAAAGTGAGATCTTTAATTGGTAATTTTATTTTCAATTTAATGCTACCTTTTATTAAAATATCATTTTGACTATTTGCCTTACTATTTTTCATTGATCAAAACACGTGAAAATAGCTTGGCCGTTGTTAGCTTCATGAAGGAATTCACCCTCTTGATGACTCCTTTAAAAGTGAATCTCTGGCAAATGTAGCTTTTTAGAGTACTGGGATTATTGACACTATTCTGCTTCATTCCAGAGAGGACCCTATACTTCCAGAACAGCTCACAGTGATTAAAAAGCACTACACCAAAAGCCATGTATTAAGCAACTGAATCTTCCAAATTAATGATGGTTGAATAAATGTGTTCCTCTGCAAACATAATAATGAATAATAATTTATACAAATTTTTAAAATTTGTGTTTTCTATCTAACATGCAGAGCCTCATGTTTTATTGCATATATTCCTTGAGCTGCATTAGCAATATTAGTATTTTCCATTTCTCTCAAGTGTTACTTCAAAGAATAGTGCTTGCTTTTAGCTTAGAAATATGCTCCTTTTCAACACTGAAGTGCTGTTCTGTTCTGCAGTAGTTCCTGTGCTGTCTTTCTAGATAATGGTGCACATTAACATCACCGAGAGCAGCAGCGCTGCAAGAAGCAGTGATGTTTCTAAAGATAACTCCAGGCCTTTAAATTGAATTACCAATTCTGAGATGATTCTCTTTGCCAAGCTGCTACCCCGTTGCTTGACTGTCAACTTTCAGAAATTATTCCTCACTAGTGACCCAGAACCACAGTGAACAGTTCCCAATATAGTTTTGAAAAGTGCTTGTTATGCATAAGGCATTGAGGGATCCTCTGGAAGATTTCAATTTAGTACAGCACAGTCCTTGAGAAGACAGACTTCTAGGTAGAAGACAATCTGGAACAGTTCATTACATTTACATGGATTATAATGCACTGGCACAAAGACAAAAAGAGGATGTGCTTGCAGTATGGAAAGAACTTCTATGATTTATGGTTATTTTCGAGTCTGTATATAAAGTAAAAATTTTCCACTCTGACTTGTGTCAGTGGCATTTATGGTTTAGGACTTTTTGGAGAGAAATGGGATGCACTGGAGAGGTACTGCATGGGGTTTAGCAAAGACTGTGGAGGGACTGGGGAAAGAGGTCTATTGCAGATCACTGAAAAGACAAAGCACACTGGCTTCAGGAAATCCCCTGAACAGAAAGTAGTTGGAAGCTGGAACGGTACTGGGGAAAGGGGCCATAATGCTTGTCTTTTTTCTTACGCTCTCCTGGGTGCCTGTTTATGTTCATTGTTGGAAATGGCATGCCAGGCTATATAAAGACTCAGTATGAAACAGCATGGTTGGGTTTTTATTCTCTAAGATGTACAGTAGTGGCCATGGAGGACCACTCTTTCCTCCTCCCACCTGCACTTATCCTTACTACCCACAGAAAGACAGATAACCTGCTATTATACAGGGCTGTGTAATGAGTATTTTTGTTGGCGATGTTCATGCTGTTGCAATCCTAATAGTGGGAACATACAATTTCAACAGTCCAAATGAACCCTGCAGCAGTTAGGCTAGTAGGCACAAAACCTCACTTTGCTTTCCAGGAAAATTTAGGATTAGGAAAGCCTTCGTATTATTTTCACTGCTTTGGGAGGGAAAGCAAATGTTTGGAATATATGTCTTCTGACCTAGTATGCTTTTCTTTAGGTTGTGGAACTGGAAAGTATCTCAGTGTCAACAGTCAAGTGTATAATCTGGGCTGTGATTACTGTGAAGCACTGGTAGAGATTGCAAGGAAGAAAGGTGATGAAGTCCTGGTGTGTGACAACCTTAACCTTCCCTTTAGGGATCAGTGCTTCAATGCAGTCATTTCAATTGGAGGTAAGACAACACACTTGCATTCTGGCCCCAGCAAATGAGAATTTCTGAGTGCTCTTTTCTTTCCGTATGGCTTCATTTCAGTTAGTTGTTTTGAAGCAGTTCCTTAGAATCACAGGAGATATAACTGAAATTAATGTAGTCAACATGAAAAAACAAAACTCCATTGCTCAAGAGGCGCTGTTGACCAAGGAAATACATGTATCACTTGTTTGTTTATATGTGGTAGAGAAAAGATTTCCTTCCAGCATGCATTTTAAACAAGTGAAAACTAATCTAAACATGGTTGCTTAGGTGGTAAAGACAAACTCTTGGTTTCCCCATAGGATCTGTTTTGATCAACAAATGCATTGAAATGAAAACTTTATAGCAGAACTTGAGACTCATGTTAACTACTACGTGTGATGAATTCAGATTTCCCTTAGTCATGAAGTAAGAACTCAGAGTCATACAAGCGCTTCTTGTCTAAAAGGAACAGAGCATCTCAGCATCTTAACTATTCTGACCTCTCTTTTTGAAAATATTATTCATAATTTGAGAAGTATAAATTGCAAAAAAATAGTTAAGAGTACCCAGTTACAGTCTACATTTTTTAGCTCTAGTCTAGACTGAGCTTCTTGCAGGGTTTTTTAATGCATCAGCAAAAGTATAAAGCATGATAATTATTACTGATAGCAATCAACAGACTACTTGAAGTGTGATACAAATGTAGCCTAAAATGTATCTTTCACATAAACAGGTGGAAGGAAAGGGTGACTAATACACAAGCAGTAATCGTATTACTTTGCTTTCACGTTGGCTAGTTAACCAGTGAGCCCTACCCACATGTTAGGCCTTGTAGCATAATTTCAGACCAGTTGACTCTGAAGGATAGCATACCTATCTAGTATTTATATCAATTAGAAGCCTGTCAAGTTTAAAAGTTCATGTGCTATTTCAGTACATTTAACAGTAATGGATTTTAATCCCTCTTGAATAGAGACATGGTATGCCTTTGTCCATCTGATTCTAAATAAAGTGGTTTTCATCCCATTACAGAGAATAACAGGTATTTATGTACGTAGTCAAGTACTCTTCTTGGCTTTGCTGGTATAATCATGTTTATAGGATCGATTTTTCTGCAGAACCACCAGAGTGATTCTAACCAGAAGGAATATTTAACCCATTAAAGAGTTTGCACAGGTTCTGTTGGTTGATTGTAATTTCTTTCTGGTAAACTAAGCTTGTATGCGTATGCTGTCTCTGTCAGTTTGGATAAAATTTTGCAGGAGGTTCTGTGGTGATGTAAGGCCTAACTCCAGTGCAGGAGAAAATACCAGTTCCCTTCTCCCTATCCTGTGCAAAAAAACCTGATTTTTAATTTTTTTTTTTCAAAGTTTGAGGGAAGATTCATTGGAGTCAGGAGTACCTGGAAACAAACACTGATGGGGAACTCTTCTCAGCGTTGTCTATTTTGTATTCTCAGCAGCTTGTGAGGGCCTAGTTAATATTAACTGCCAAGAATGCTTTTCTTGGCATGTGATAATAAAGCTGCATTTTTCCCCCTTGGTAATTTAATCATTGTTTTGAATAAAGACAGGGCTAGTTGGCTGCAGTTTTCCTAACTGCAGTGTTGAACTAACACTCTTTCTACAACTAGAATTGGCTACTGTCAAGCAGCACATATAATCAAATTTTTCTGAATGTATAGAGATGTCTTCAGCTAAGAACATACGCTATTATCTGCTGTTGTATGGGCAGATTGAATGTTTTTCATGTAGAAGTGGCTGGCTCCAAGTCCACTTGAAAAAAATTATGGAATCAGTCCTCTTTACATCACTGATTGAGTCAAATCTAGTACTGATCACATATAGAGCAACATGCCCGATGTGTCCAAGCTCAGTACAAGTTAAGGCTTCTGGGAGTTTAGAGAGAAAATAGCTGTCTTAGCTATTCTCTGACTGTTAAAATTGGCCCATTCGTACACCAGGTGAATAGGAAGATAGAAATAATGTAGAAATCTTGAAATGTAGCTTCATTTCACATTGGAGTGAAATTTGAAAATGTGGAAATTGTCCTGGAAAAAAACCCCAAATATAGTGATCAAAAGTTTTATTTTAAATTTGACTTTATTTTTTACTAGCATAACATACATGCAATATAGACATCCTTTTTTACAAAAATGAAATTTAATTTTACAATATTAAACTAGTGGTGAATATTTGTCTAAATTTTCTCACTAGCTCTTTTGAAAGTGTGCTGATATAAGAGTTCAAAGTATCTTTTTACTGATACTGCATTTTGCTGTATTTGTTACATGGTGAAAAGATTTTCTGTTTTCAGTCAGGTAAGTCTGAAAATTGTGGCAAAAACTGAAGTCAACTTGATACTGCTTAACTCACCTAAAGGGTAGGCATTTAAGTGAAAGCTTGTCATGTGTTATGGGTTATGCAGAGAAACAGAAACCTCCAGCTTATATGCCCGACTTTTCTTGAATCCCTGCTTTTGGGATGAGATTAATTTCCTTCTTTCAGATTTTCCTGTTTTTATCCATTGAACATAATCATAAAAGAGAGCATTCTGAGGTAAACTTCCATTGTGGTACCTATAAATTCAGCACTGTTGCTGACTTGCAGCAAGTGATATTTAGAATGAAGCAACTGAAATGATTGAACATGTAGAACAGGTTGAAGATGAAAATGCTTTGTCCTTACTAATATTCAATACATAATACCTTTCTTGTATTTGCAGTGATACATCATTTCTCAACTAAACAAAGAAGAATCAAAGCAATAAAGGAAATGGCAAGGGTATTGACACCTGGAGGCCAAATAATGATTTATGTTTGGGCTATGGAACAAAAGAATCGTCGCTTTGAGAAACAAGATGTATTTGTTCCATGGAACAAGGCCTTGTGCTCACGCCACTTGTCAGAATCAAATCAATCTGGAGATAAGGGTGAGTTTGTGCATACTGCAAAGGGCCAAGACATACACCCTGCACAGCTTGTCATCTCTGAGTGCAGCTACCAAAACAATCTGCAGCCAGAAACTGATTCAAAACATTCCCACAATATGGACCATTGCTTACTCGGAGCCTGCTGCATGAAAATTTCTGAAGAAGAAAACAGATTTTACAGTGCTCTAGGAAGATCTTTCCGCTCATGGTTTTTCTCCAGATCTCTTGATGAATCAGCCCTGAGAAAGCAAAGTGACAAAATGAAGCACCTGAAACATGAAGGAGTGTGGGCAAACAGTACACCCATTCAGCATTCACGACACTGCAGTTTGGATTTAGGTCACCATGGGGCACTGTTAAATGAACAAAGTTTAGATGATGATGATGTGTTTGTGGAAAGCCTGTCTCTCAAAAAACCACAGTGGTCGCCAGCCACAGATGCACTGAAGGATTTAAGTTTAAATGGAGGGCCCCAAAGTGTAGCTCAGAGCAAGGGTGACAAAACTTCATTTTTAAATGGCCCAGTGGAAGACAGGGACTGCATCTGTGGTTGTAATAAAGATGGTGCTGGTAAGTCTGATGCCACCAAGTTTTTCAAAAGAACTTCAACAACTGACTCCACTGACTCAGCTTTGGATTCAGCAGTGTCTGTTGGGGACCAAAGTGATGCCATGTTGGATACAAAGGCCTTCATGCGTTATTACCATGTTTTTCGGGAGGGGGAGCTGTGTTCTCTGGTAGAAGAGAATGTACCTGAGCTTCAGATACTTTCTTCCTGCTACGACCATGGAAACTGGTGCATTATTGCAGAGAGAAGAGGAACATAGCTATAAAGAGAACAAAGCAGAATCCAGTGACTGAGGATTTTAAACTGTTCCTTGTGTTACTGTGATTGTGCAGTGTGATATGGAATTTGAATCTTGTAGTTGTGTGCCATTCAATTTTGAATTATTATTTCTCAACTATTTAACTAGCTAATGCAAGGTCTGTATATAGGAATGTAAGTGGTAGACAATATTTATGTTTTGTTAAACTTTTACGAAGTTAAGACTGTAGAGTTTTATATTGCTTTTAGCGAATAATTGTGTTTTAAAATATACTTTTCTATTGAGAAATAAAATCTTTTTATAAAACAAGGATCAGGGCATCTTTTATGAGAAATATCCTCTCAGTAGAAAGTCTGGTCTTCATTCTTCAGATGCTAAAAGCGTGTCACTTTGATCCCTATTCTTGAAGTCCTATGAGACATAGACATTATGTCTAAAATCGTACTTGACTGTACACTGATAGAGTGCATGCTGCAGAACTGGGAGCAAGCATGGTCCCAGTGCTATTTACCTGGGAGTAGAGTTCTTAATGGGCAAAAAACTATGTACCAAACAAGCTCTGCATATTCTGTCATTTGATGTTTGTATTTGGGAGCAAGTGACAGCACAGATTTTGGACAGTATTTTTTACTTTTGCTTTAAAAATAATGTAATTTGTTTCTCAGGTGCAGGTGAAGTTTTATGTGTTAGCTCTCACAAGTACTTTATCTTAATTTCCTTTGCTGTAGTTTTTCATTGGTTATGTGTATATAAAAGTCAGAGGGATTTGTGAGAGTGTCAATATCATGTAAAGTTCTAAAATATCAAATCCTGGAGATACATATATCTTTTTGATAAGCCTGGGAAGCTAAGATTAAATTAATAAAAATCCAGTGCATATCTGGTCAGCTGTCATATTTACTTTTCCTGTTCACTGACATGAGAATATATATGAACGGTGTGTTAAATAATGTAGACAGGAAGAGGATAAGCCCAGTTTGCACATAAAATAAAAATGCTTGTCTAGTGAAGTTTAAATGAATCTTTTGAGACCTAGATGATAATAGATTGTTTACACAACTTTCCTGTTCCCTCCAAGACATACCATCCCTATCCATCTGTAGTAGGTTGTAGCAGTTTATAGTGCTGGGGATAAAAAGCACCTGGCTTCAGAAAATCAGTAGTGGAACTGCCAACAGAAGCAGGGCTAGAAGAGGCTGATTGCCTCGTTAGCACAGAGTTACTCCATTCCTAGGCTTAATTCATGGTCAGTGGTTGCAGTGCAGGGCACATCTTCAGCTGGTGTGATTTCTTGACCTTTAATGGAGCTGCTCAGGTTCACATCCCCACCCCCATCCCCTCCAAAAAAAAAAAGAACCCCCAACCCCCTTTTGTTAACAGCAGCTTTAGAGAGCTACATAATTAAGATGGCTGCCCTATTATTGCGCAAGTAGATTTTGAGTACAAGGCGATAGGAGTGAAATGCCAGACTTTTCTAGTCCATACTGCATGAGTAGGTGGATTTGGCATTGTTCAGTAGAAACCCCTGATGGTGCTGAGTATTTTTTGATGTAGGTTCCCAGCTGTTAATTGCCACATGGTAATATATTATAGATTTATTTACTGGAGCAATGTCCACCAGCAATCATCTTTGTCTTCCTCATAGCTTGGGATCCTTGTACTTTATCCTTCCTGGATCTGTACCACTTGCACTCCCCACAGGCCTTTGAAAATAAAAGTGTGGCCAAAGAACCATACATTTGAGACTTTTGAAATATTATTCCACTCTAAATGTTACTTTCCATACAGCCTGGGGCTGTGGCTTTCAGTTGCTGTGTATGAGCCATACTTCAGAAAATGGGCAATATTCCCTGCCTCGCTGGGTCCAGCTGCTCCTGGCTGAGGGGGCTGCACCTGCTGCATCCTCAGGTTCCAGATTTAGACACACAGTGCCAAAGTACCCATATTGCAGAGCCAGCATGGATTGTGCTGAGCTCCACACCTCATTTGTAATGTGGTTGTGTCAGACAGGGGAGGCCTGCCTCGTTTGTTGGGAATTTCTGGATGAGGTTGAGAATTTTAGAAGAGAAGTCAATTGCTTCCAGATAAGGTATGCCAGTGGATATTCAGCACTCCTGGAATTTGGACTGCATTTAGGAAAGAGGTAGGTTATTATCATCCTATATCCAATTCTGAAACTTCATCCCTAAATGCCAGCATGCAAAAACTTTATTACACATATATAAAAATATATATTAAGTATTATTAATCTTAACTGACAGCTGGCTTTAGTTAATTGGGAGAAGGAACATCACAGTTTTGTTAAATGCACTTCTGCAATCTGACTGCCGTATTTGGTGAAGCGGACTGATGAAATTTGGGGTAAACTGAGGAAGGAAAGGTGTCCATTCTCTTTAGAATACAGACTTATTATCCTTGCAAGAGACTGAATCTGTGTCAGGCTCCAGTTAAAACTTGCTCTATCAGCTGTTTGAATAACAGTTGTCACCTCGAAGCTCCTGAACTACTTGAAACCACTTTAGTGTTTGTAGACTTTCCATGCATTATTGGGTTTGAGGTTCTTGCCTGGGAATGCTTTTCACAAATCCTTATTTCTGTATTGAATTTTCTCGTGCTTTGAGTTGATGCTGAGTTTGGATTGTATTCTTATAAATTCCTGGGAGAAGGAGAGGGCAAGTTTGGTAAGTGGCTTTTTTTTTCTTCCCCAAATATTAATTTTTTGTCTGAGGATATGTCATCACCATGTAACATACTTTTTATGGACTGGGGTCAGTCAGCTGAGGTCATGACTGTGGAGTCTGCTCAGCAAACCTTTTTTTCTTTCTCCCATCTATTAATTATCTCATAAGGCAAATTACTTCACTCAGAGCGCGGTGAAGGTCTCTCGTGACTGGTTTCTCTTTTGAGGAGGCCCAACATAAGCAAAAAGTAATTTCCAGCAGAATCCATGTGATCCCAGACTTTAATAGCTTACAGACAAAGTTAATGTGCTCAGAGAAGTGGATATACCATTAAAAAGTATAGTACATGAATGAACAAGGAAAGAAAACCCAGTTGTCCTTGAATGCTTAAACTTTCAGCAATGTCAAGACTGAAAGAGCTGACTGTTAGAAGGTGAAAGGCAAATGTGTTTTTACATTGCTTGTCTGACAAGTGGGCAATAATCTCATCTCAATTCTGCTGATAAAAAACCCGCTGCTGACTTTAGCGGGCTAGGATTGCTCCTAAGATGCTTATGTAGCACTGAGAGGCACGTGGAAAAGTTTTGATGACATGAGAAAAATGCCCGGGTTTTATAAAAAATTAATTCAGGTGGAACTTCTGTGTATCAGTTTCTGTCCATTGCCTCTTGTCCTATTGCTTGGCACCACAACTGCAATAAAAAATACATTGAACAAACTTATTTTTGCCAGACTAATACAATTGTAATCTTTGATAAACTTCTGCTAGAAGTGAAAGAGTGTCATTTTTTTGGGTACTAACAATAACTAATTTACTTTCTTCCAAGCTCATCGTATAGGAATTTTAAAATCATGGTTGAGAAATGAAAGCTTAAAACATTCTAGCAGGCTTTGTCCTGGTACTTACTTGAACACAGATTACTTAGGAGCACAGTTCAAAATGCTGGATGAAGAGTTGTGTATGTTCCACCAGCAAAATATTGCTAGTGAACCGCAGGGGTAGGTTCTGAATAGAAGTAATAGCTCTGATCCTGTGTCCTCTCTGCTGTGTCATGTCTCCATCAGACCTCATTCATTTCACTGTTGGGCTGTATTAGTATCGACATTGTGTTAAATCTACTGCACTACCCACTTTCTTGCTCAGCACTTTGACAGGGTTTGGGACTGGTTCAGTACTCCAGGAAAAAGAAGTGTGTCAGTGTTAAATATATACAAGTGCTTCTCTGTGGAAGGTATCTTTTCAGCTTTATACCGGCTAGAGCTTGTATTTCAATGCCTTAGAAAGCCTCGAGCAGCCTTGAGAGATAGCACGGGCTATCTAGCACTTTAGTAGCTCTAAAATCGGTACCTGTATCAGCTGCAAAGCAAATACCATCAGCAGAAGCAAAGAGGGAGAAATATAGCTCCCTACCCGCTCAATTCCCTGCAGTTAGAAGCTTTCAAATGAGACAGACGACCAGAGATGTTCACAGGAAAGTAGCTGAGCTGAGAGAGAGCGGAGCCTCCCCTCGACCATCTTTTATTGGGAGAAGGGGAAAGGGGAGGCCTGGGGGCGGACCCGGGGTGAGCGGCCAGTCAGACACTGCTGAAGAGTCTGAGTTACATTTGGCTTTGCCCGCGCTTGGAACAAAGGAGCTCGGAGCACATGGGCAGGAGCACGTGTCTTTGGGAGGGGGAGGGGAAGCTCAGAACAGGCAGCAGCACTTCTCTCTTTTGTGAGTTCAGCATTTCTTACTCTTACAGTATATGAATTCTGGCAGCTAGCCATGATTTTATCTTCCAATCTACTGGCAAAAACCATGCTTAGGTACTGCTCTGTAATCAATTCTGTGTCCATATATGGAACATATTCTTCAGTATTCAACAGAAAATAAATCCTACTTGGTTAAAATAGAATTTCCCACAAAATCTGTGTGTCTTCAGATTAGCTAATAAATATATTAGCCACTGGAAAATCCATGTCTTGGAGAGCTCTTAATGAGTGTTAAATTTGAGAAGACTGTGTTAGTTCTGTTTTCTCATTAAGTTAGACCACATGGGCACAATGCAGAACAGGAAAGCACAGTGATTTGCTGTGGAGCAGAGAATCTCTGCCTTTTGATCTATTTAAGCTATGTCTACATCTTCCTAGAGCTTGAGGTGCTTGAGGACTGCAGATGTCTCTGTTGCTCTTGTGGCAGTTCAGTACCTGCACCTGCTGCTTCTCTCAGTGCTCAACAGAGATAAGTTGTCTTAAAAAGAATACAAATTGTCCTATATTTTAAAAAAGCAACGAACTGTCCCCCGCCAAAACCACCACCACCACCAAAAAACCCCTAGTAGGGGTGCTTTGGCGATTACAATCATATCTAAGCAGAAATGCAAAAGTGGAGGAAGAAAAAAGAAAAGAAAGATATTATGTGTGCCACTCCTAGGTTTGAAAAGGTTTCTGGATATAAATTCTCCATCCCCTTTAGCCTTGTTGACAAGGTGCTATGCTCTGCTTTGATGAGGGGCTTATGGGATAGGACAGTGGACACAAGAACAGTGAGATGGTATTAGGTTGCCCCCTTCAGTTGTAACAAAGTAGGTTGATTTCTGCAGGATTTTAGCAGTTTGTTGTTGCTTTTTGTACAGCATCTCAAATTCTCTTTTCTGAATGAAGAAAATATTTCTTGTCGTTTTGAAACTGTCACAAGTAAAATAGACAAAATATATAGCTGAAGATATCGCTTCTTACACATGTGAAAACAAAGAAATCTGTGTGTGCACAGTCAGATTGAAAGCTGATGCTCCTCTTGCACAGGATAAAAATAAGTCATTTGTGAGAGGCATCTTGGTGAGGCAGCATCATGTTCTTCTCTGCGTCTCTCTTCTGCATCTTTGCAGAAGAGACTATGCTGCATGTCAGAATTACTGGGAATAAACTGACCCTTCACATCTCTGCTTCCTTACCCCAGAACTGACAGGATAATCAGGTTTAATTCTGAACGAAGTGTTTCTTGTGAGAGGAGGAATTGGCCCTTTGGGCAGAACAAATGCTGTAGTGCAGAGAAAGCGCAGATACTCCAGGCAAGGTTAAACCTCTTTACTTAAAAAGGGGAAAGCAGGACGTTTTGTGGCTCACCGGCCAAAGCTGCATTCCAGTGTGTCCAAGAGAATGCAAGAGATGAGACAGTGATAAAATTAATAGAGAGCAAGTTGCACACAGCATTTCCAGGCTGGTTTAGATTCGTGTTTTATTCCATGGTGTAGCCTGATGAAGGTCATTGCCTGTACTGAGCACTAGCAGCAACTGCCAACATCAATAACCATCAAGAGTGCTCGCTGCTTCTTGGGGTCTGACCCTCTCCCCTTTACAAAGACTGACTTCCTAACATTGACCACTGGACCATTAAAAATGTTTGTCTAACTCCTGAGTAATAGTTTTAAATAATGAACAAATACAAATATATCTCTGTGTATATATATATAATATATATAAGTTTTTTTTTTAATGCAACCTTTATTTTTTTTTCCCCTGCATGTGTTCTTTAGTTACGTTACAATACAATGGTAAGCAGTGCTTGGTGCAATTTCAGAAAGGTAAGCAAACAATTTGACAGTGAGGAAGAAAGGACTGAGTATAACTGAGCTGCCAGCCAGGGCATGTTTGGATGCAGGTAGTAGGGAAGAAGGGGAAGGTGCTAGGAGAATCACTTAAAGAGAATAACAAAAAATTGCTCAAGTTTGTGAAATTTGACCTGATTCAGGGAAAAATTATCTCAAAATTTGCTTCAAAGTGTTCCATTGACTTTCCTAGTTTTTGTATTTGTTGTTCTCAGAAATGCCTGTTTACCCTGGGATTTTCCTTTCTGTGGTTCAGAGGAGAAACAAAGATCCCTGGGAGGTTTAGTTTATGTTTAAATATAAAACAGAGCAGTCATTTTAATAATGGAACAAATGTTTGGCCACAGTTTCACAGGATTGTTTCCATAGTCCCTAGAAGAGTGAGCCACAGGCACACCCAGTTCTTTTTCTCTCTCCTGCCTCTACCTGAGATTCACTAGGAAATAAAAATAAGAATCTGTGCATGAAGAGCAGACTGGGGCTGTGACACGTTCTCACCTGCTCCTTGAGCTGGATATTCAAAGCACCAAAAATTTGCATGATTATTTTTATTTGCCATGAAAAATACCTAAGGCTCGTCTGGAGACACCAAATTCTGAAGTAAAAGGAAACTTTTAAAACTTACCTGTGCAAAACCAGTGATTCTGTGCCTGAATTTGCTCTGATTTACACCCATTGATTTTGCTAGTGTTTGACTCAACTTCCTAAATGGGAATTTTGCCACAGAAGAGTGCATGCCTGCTGTATGCACCCCAACGTGTCCTCAGGAGCCGCTTTGCCTTTCGATTCTCATAAAGACCTTACAGGAGACATGATGTAGTGCTGTGCAAAGCAGCCTTTCAGCTATGAACTGAATTTGCAATTGACATATCTATGAAATATTAAACAAAGCATTAGTGTCTCTCAGCAGGTTAACCACATGAGCCCTTCCATCTGCACTGGATCATGTCTCTGTGGTAACACATTAGGCTCTGGCTTACTGAGAGAAAAGAAGCCTAAAGGAGAACTAACTGGAGACAGAGTATCAAAAAACCTATGCTCAAGTGGATAAATACAAAAACCAGATTTAATACAGCAACTACATAAACAGTTTCAACATTCTTACACTGAACTTCGAAATAAAAATTCATGTGCAGTGATAGCTGTTTGGTGGTAATAAATATGGAGATTTCAGGAATGGTGACATGAAAATGGATTGCTGGCAATGAAACTGAAGTAAGGAAAAATTATGTTTTCACATAATTGGGTCAAAAGGTCATTGGGTCAAAAGGTTCATTCCCTATATGTAACAGGCTATAAGACGTCTATGTGAAACCGTGGAATGGAAGGGGGATCAAAAAAAGGGAGAGATGAGTACACATTCCCCAAATCCTACACTTAGCTGACTGGACATCACTGTGGAAACACCACTCTTGGGTGACACTTACAGTCCCTTCCTCGCACCCCGAGGAGGACTTTGAATGACAGTGATGTTCATACACCACTGTGGTCCATATCTGAGCTGCATCTTTGTCAGGGGCTGTTTGGCAGGGTGGCTTCTCTGAGGTGTCAGTTCACTGAAGGCCACGTTGGTTACACTGAGCTGACAGTATGAAAATCATCACTGCAGCCTCTAATAGAAACAGACTCATTGCTCTTTCTTAAATACAAGGAGAGTAACATAATCAGTGAAATACCAGGGCATGATCTGGGGCTACTTTTCAGCTGGTTTGTTCCCTACAGTTTGTGTGTGCCAAAGCTGGATTGTTCCTGGATTGGTTGGTTGCATACAGAGAATAATGTGAAATGACATTTTTCTGCCCAGGCCAAGATGATTGCTGTTGGTATCATAGTGGTCTCCTCCATTCATGTGCCTGCTTCCCCTCAGAACAAGTGCAAATGTTAGAACAAATAAGTTAGAAGGACTCAGAAATGGAAGAAGGAGAGGGACAATAGGTAGGAATATTCATAACAGTGCTGGAGAGTACCACAGTTAAGAAGGAAATGTTAAATGAAGAGGTTTAAAAAATCATTAAGGGAAAGGAAGACAAAATGTGAACAAGAAATACAAGGCAGTGTTTTTCTCATGTAAACCAGCCAAGAGTCTATTCAAAGGACCACAGGAAGTTTCTCAACTTATTTTTTAATTGAGAACTAAAAGCTCAACAAATAAATGCAGTTTCACTGAAGTCTAGACTAAAGACACTGCACTGCCTGAGAGGATTAAGTGGATAATCAAAAACATTTTGTGGTTTCTGCTGTTCCCAGAGACTAAAAGTAGGGACAGAGGAAAATGAGAGATGGCAAATGAGCCAAACAGAAAAAAACCCCTAAAAAAACTACAGAAAAATATGACTTTCCCATATCCAGTTGGAGGGCAATTGAAAGAGTCTAAGTGTTATGAAAGACAGAATACAAACACAGGATCTACAGCTATGAGCTGAAGCTATTGGTTTTTTTGTAGGGATATAAATAGAAGAGTCTAATGCTCATTTAAGTAATGATTTAATTTTAAATATTTGACTCAGTACAACTCTTTGAGTTTTTAAAAATTATATTTGACAAATTGGAATGAGAAGACTAACTGATTCTGTAATGCAATGCGATTATTTAATTATTTTGATAGAGAAATTTCAAAGAAAGACCTGATCACCATGTGGTTGGAGTGCAGAAGCTTTTACAGGATCATTAGTCTGGCATTTATGTAGGAAAATTAGCTTTTGGGTAACAGTGCCTTAAACAGACTCAGCTTATAAATAACTTCTCAGGACCTAGATGTATATTAAGGTCACTTCAGATCAAGGATCGTTATCAAACCTAAAATACAGATCTCTGGGATTTGGGTGTGAATGGCACTGCTGGTAGTACCAGATTTTATTCTAAGCTACTTATTATATAACTTCTCATTAAAAAACCCAAACATGTCAGATTATCTTTCAGGACCCACATGCCACTCATTTGAGATAGGGGAGCAAGGCAGAAGAAAATGGAATAGGGATCTGGCAGTTTAGATAACTTACCTCAGAAAAGTACAAAGAGAGGCACTGGGAGCTAAGGAAGCGAATGCAAAAGCCTCTTGCTACCAGGAAACTATATTTAGAGATTTTTGCCTGCAAGAGAACCCCATGTGTTTAATTATTCCCTGGCTGGACCTTGTAAAGAGATTTCTCAGCAAAGCTGGCAAAGCACAGCATTGCACCGATCACATCTGTTAGTCACAGCACGTATGGGACGGTACCTGCCTCGGTCTGTGGGAACCCTGCAGTCAGCTCAGGTGTGTTTGTCTCACAGGCATTTGTTTTGTGTTGTAAAATCCCTTCACAGGTACTGAACATTAAGTGACTGAGACAAGAGTCTAAAACATCTATGAATCCTAGTGAGAAAGCAAAATTGACTTCATATTTTTGTTGTTAGTCAGATTAATGATACCATACAATGAACTTCTCTAAGGTCATTAGAAAGAAAAATTTAGGAAAAAGTGTACTTTTCACTTTCTAAGTATTTACACATAAATTATTAATAAGGGAATCAATATTTCTGTTTTGGTAGACACAACAACTCCAGATGACTGTTAATTTTGAGAATAAATTTGTATTTATTTGTTAGGACTTCATGGGTTTCTAGAGATACGTGTTACTGATATTCTCAATGTTAGGAAGGGACCTACTTGGCCTGGTTTGATACCAGGCTCCTTCATTAACCAAAGAACATGTATATATTCAAAATAAATTCCCATTGATTGTCCTGTCTGTGGTTCTGCTGAATATTTGAATACACTAATGAAATAGAGATAAAATACAGGTGATCCAGTAATAATACTATTTTCTACAGCAGTGGTAAAATGTTCGAAGTCAATTTAAATACTGCCTGAAGTGTTTCACTCAACTATATAAGATGAAGAAAATCTTCAATTTTCCACTAGGTGTCAGTCAATCTATTTCTTTGGGTAAATAGGCTCTGCAGAAGAAATTTGAGAGCAAAATGCTGATGCCAAGCTGCTATAAAAATAGTTACATTTTTTATGAATACCAAACAGAGGTATTTGGAAAGAATGAGACCAAATGGATGACTTTTTAATTTTAATTGTGCCTGTATTTTTTTTCATTTGCTTTACATTTTCGTTTAACAGCAGTCAAGAAAACTCCCACAAACTCCAACCCTGATACTGCTTCAGGGAAACAGGGAAGAAGGAAGGAAGAGAAGGAGCAGGCTGGCATTGACTATGGAGACTCTGCTTGGTTATTTCATGTCGGTCCTGAGCCAGCAGCAGCAGGATTTGACCCTTTCAAGGGGAAGGTGCCTAAGACAGCAGAATCCAACAACTTTCAAGAAAGCTCCAAAGCATCAAACCTTTGAACTGCCGTTGCACTAAAAGGAAATGGCACCTTTCCCAGTGCAAGGCATGATAAGGTCCTTGGGAGAGGTCTTGAGAGTGCAGGAAGAGTGCAGAAACATCTGTGCAGGAAAAGAGAAGGCAAGACAGACACAGGGAGAGGAGTGTGCCAATATGGATTTGAAAAGAGAAACCAGACACAGATCTTGCTAATGGTAGCCTTGGCCCCACGCTGCTGGTCATAGTGGCAATTGAAGGTTACCCACTGCTTGTTTTGCCAGGCCTGGCCAGGATGGAGCTGCTGTGGGAAGGCAGCACCCAAAGAACATACAGGAAAGGAAAGGTCAGAAAAGTGATGGTGCAGAGCAAGACATTTGCCAACTGGACAAAGTGAGGCAGATACTGCTGCTTAAAGTACAAGAAGAAAGAAGGCAAGCATTTTCAATCTGGCTTCATAAAAACCAAAGAGCCCATCTCTTGTGTGCTCCCATGCCCCAGATACAGTGTTTAGTGTAAAGCTTCACAGACACACCTGCTCTGAACAGGCTGCACTCACGTGGGCTGTGGCTCTTAGGCTGTCTACTGCATCCCGGGTAGCTGTGTAAATCAGGACTGTTCATCCCTGAGGCTCTGTAAAACCATTACTCCAAGAGCTTCAAGAGTCCTTCTCTACCCCAGCCAAGTAAAGATTGGCAGAATACCTATGGGAACCTATGGGAACAGTGATCTGAGATAGGACCAAGGGGCTGTGATATGAATGTCCAAGATATCTGTTAAAAGAGAGCAGCAGTTTTCTGACACCAACTCAATTTATATCCCTTGTCCACTAGGGAAAGGGTTAAAGACTAATTGTGCTCATGTAAGATGGAGCCCTCACTGGAGGAATTGGTAAGCAATGTCCATAGGGACAGCAGGGGAGAGGGACTGTCTTCCCAGTCTGCCCAGAGAGCTGATTGGTTTTTCTTTGGGTCTGTGGGTGCTGGGCCATGTGATGTGGGAGTTCAGAAACCAAAAAGGAACCACCAATGTGGAATTTTATTGTCCAGCCTGTATTTTCTACACTGACGCCAGAGTGTCCTGTCATCTGTTTGGTATTTTGCAAGTTACTACTCTCGTGTGCTGGACTGCCTCATTTCACTGCAGTGCAGTTACCCCATTCACCCAGCCATTAGGCCATTACAGTCATGGGAATGTTGCTGAAATAATCTGGTAGAGGAATTATGATGTATTTTAACACAGTTACTCTCCAAAATCTAAAAACTAGTTTATTGTGTTTGTTATTGCATCACTCTTCTTTGTGGCTTAAATATTGGCTATGGTACAACAGAGAGAGACCTGAATCTTTTCATGGGTCTGTTTGTGCAATTTTACAAGACACACAGAATGGGCTGACTCAATGGCAGCTACAAAAGTCCTCCAGGCTTCCCAGTTTGCTCTTCTTCACTCTGAAATACCCACAGCTGTATCTTACTTTGCATAACAAAAGATGGAGTGCATCCACTGTGCCAGTGGTGGTTAGAAGAAAACCAACACCAGTCCATGTTCCCCCTGTCAGTGTTGGAGCTGGCAGAGCAGCCAGAAGCAGCATGGCTTGGGAGCCCAGGAGGTACTTGGGCCACCAGCTGGAAGAAGAAGCAGCAAGGCTTTGCAGCATGAACTGCGAACCAGCTGTTCAATGTCCCCGTGCTGTCCTTCAGCAACCCTCTTCAACCATCCTCATTCAGCTCAGCTTCCGTGCTTGGAAGGTGAAGATAAAATCAGCCCATACCTTCACAATGTGCTTTCAATCTCCAACACCAGTAGCCTCATAGTTTAACTTCAGGGACTTGAAAAGGAATGTTAAAATTGTCTCATATTGCCTATGGTATTGAAGTGAAGGGTAAGTTTCCACACTGGATGACACATGGAAAGACTTTTTCTAGAAACATGCGATTTGGAAATGTGTATCACTGTTTGCCAAGAAACATATTGAGGTACTCTTATTTATAGCAGACCTACGCTAACAATTTTTAAAGTAATGTGTCTAATATAGGCTATGCTTTGGAGGTCACCAGAATTGCCTTCTGCCATCCTTCCACTAAGATGTGAGCCTTTGAATAGCTTGGCTGCAATCCAGTAGGAGGTTGTTTTTCCTGGCATGGTAAATTTGGGAGCTTTAGAACCTGAATGTTACCTGTGTCTTGGAGAAGGCTCTTCCAGATGAGCTGGAGGCTGTACCTTAGTGCTACCTTTCCGTCCATCCCCTAGATATTTAGCTAAGTTGTTTAGCTCTTGCATACTTCTAATTAAGTCTCATACTTTTCTTCCTTTAGTCTGATGTGGTTCAAATCAACCTCATACAAATCTTCCAGCCAAAATGTTGTTAGAACTTATTTATGCAGGTGTGTTGGTTTGTGACAGTGCAGGGCTGGAGGAAGAAGCCAGTGGTCTCAGGATGAGCCAGGAGTGCCCCATGGGAGACTTCACAACTGCCTTGCCGTGAGTGCCTTGGCCTATAACAAACCTACAAGAACCAAAACCCAGCAACATTAGCTGATTCTGTTAAAATTACATGTCAACTCAAGAGTGATGTCTTTGGTACGAGAATCGGTGCTGCTAGTACACTGTGTTCTCTTCCTGCTATTCACAAACATCCATGATTTCTAGCTCAGCTGTATTTTCCTCCCAGTTGACAGAAAGCTTGGCTGTGAAGTATGGGAATAAAACTTGGGATCTGCTGCAGTCAAGTTTTATTTTGCTGTTGAAATTCTCACCTCTGTGAAATCACTACAGAAAAATGTTTTTATTTATGATATTTTATTTATTTTCTATTCCTATGACACGTACTTCAGAAATGTAAGAACCCTCCTTTGTTTTTCTGTGTGTATCCAGCTCGTTCCCAAGAAACGGTGTGACTGCGTGTTTGTTCGAGGTGGAGGCGTGAGGGAAGTGTTGGCTCCCAGTGCCTGCCCTCAGTTAAACACGTGGGAGCTCTGGCTTTCCATGTGTGGCTGTGCAGATACCTAAGTAAAACAGTTTCCTATAGAGGTCTTCAGGGCAGGGCTTTCTCCTGCTGAGATGCTGGAATGGAAATGCTTGCTGGCTGTTTTCCTTTGAGGCTGGTGCTCTGTCCTTGTACAGCACAGCTTTCTAATAGCTGAATTCCAGTGAAACTCTGAAATGTTGAGCAGCTGAAAACCCATCAAGTGCCTCTCACTGTAGGGACTGTTGGCCACTGGACAGAATTACTGATCCTTAACTACAGTGTCTGTACAGACAATGATCGGCCTGGAGCCATAATCAGATATAAAAATGCTCTGAAACAAATCTATAGGCCAAGTTCTGAATTTATATAAAGCCCTGACAATTGGGAAGGCACGCCAACACAAGTTATTAATGCCAACATATTTTTATCATGTAAATGCGACTGTGTAGTTAGTGATGATCGGGGTTTCTGGATATGGCATTTGCAGCCACACACACAAGAAGTTATTTCAGCCAGTTGGTTGCATTTGAGAGTGAATTTCATACTGACCGTTCTGTAGTGAAAGGAACTTACTATACTTGAGGAGACCAAGAAAGAAGCAGTTTTTCTCAGATTTTTTTTTTTTTTTTGGAACAACTGCACTGATTTGGAGACTGTAATTCCCTGAGGAAGCTATGTTCAGCTATAAATATACTCTGAGCTAGCTCAGTGGGTTTATCTGGACTGGGGCTAATTTATAGGTATTGCATTGGACTCTCATAGGGGGCATATTTCTTATACTCTGTAGATCAGTGATGGGTAATAATGACCAAGGGAAAGTCTGAGATACCTCTTAACAAAAATCTTCCTCCATCACTATTCTGAATGTGAACTTCCCAGCTGTCCCAGAGCGAACAGATAGGGGACAATTGGCATCTTGAGGCAGAGTTTGTCTGCAGGGAAAGCAGAAGATGAAGCAAGAGCTATGCTTCTTTGACGTTCTATGTGTCTGGTGCTAAATCATAAATCTTTTTAGAAGTTAAATAAAGCTTCCCATGATCTCCACCCCCGCTGCCTGTGCTGTTGGGTAGCAGGAGGAGAGACCTGGTAGGGGTAGATGTGCTTTCAGCTGGAGCCAGGCATCTGCCCCACCTGCAGGTAAGTTTCCTACATCAGAAGAGAGCAGGGCAGTGAGGCAAATTAGGGAATTGGGGTGTGTAGATATCAGTCTGAATAAAGAAAGTTAAAAATATTTCAGTGAGTGAGGTTCTGGAAGGAAACAAGTTAAATATACTTCATGTTGGCTCTCTGAGAGTAGCTCCCCAGAGGAGAGCTGCTGGTACGGAATGTTCTCTCCTGTGTTTCTCCCCTCATTTTAAGGGCAATAGGAGAAGAATGTTAAATTTACCTGTTTAAAAAGCCTGATGAGGAGATCGATATTGTCACTGTTCTTCTGAGGTCACGGCATGCCCTTGAGGAAATTGATAGGTGACTATCCAAAGCATAGGATGAGGCAATTTGGAAAGAGTTGCCCAAACAGAGAGTGCCATCCATGGAGCAGTAGGCCTAGGCTTATTCATGTTTACCAAGAAAGAAAGTAGGTACTTTTCCACCCATCATAGATGCATCACAGGAAATATGACAGCCAAAGAGATGAATGAAAGCCAGATTAATTTTTACTAGGCCTAGAAATACCGTGTTGAATAGTGCTGCAGTGGGGATACTGTAACACGCATATCAAACAAGGAGTCTCGTGGAAAAGAAATATATATGGACTGATTCTTGGTAGATGTTTCAGAGATGTTTATTTCTCCAGCCGCATGGCCGGGGCTCTGCCCAGGAACTGTTCTAGTCATGGGACCGAGGGTCCTTTTGCCCGCGCAGGGGAACACAAAACAACCGAGGGGGAACAAGGCTGACCAGGGGCAGGGAAACCCCGTGTCTCCCCTCAGGGCCCCTCTCCCAGGGCTACATGGCGGGGGGGGGAGACCCCGACAGAATAGTGTCTGGTTCCTCCTTGGGAAGCATTCGTGTATGAGTCTCAAACACTTGGACAAATGCAATTGGTAGGCAGCTGCTCCAGAGAGAGGCTGTGCTCTTGTAGTTTGGTCTCTCTCCTATTGAAAAGTGACTGGGTGCAATACTTGCCACCAGAAGCACTGCAGAGTGAGGCAGCTGACTCCTCTGAAGACACCAGCTTTAGCTGCGATTTGTAATGGCTGCTTTTCCAGGCTGACAGAAGAGCATGTTCCACCAGTTCATTGCCGGAGTGGATCTCAGTTCACCAGGAGCAGGTGGGTTGTGGTATAGGACACATGAGAAGCTACAGATTTTTTGCTCTTGGACAGAAATAGTCAAATATCTTAAAACAGATCAAGGTCTGATCAAGTTCTTCTGTTATCCCAGCCAGGGAAGCTTCTGGACAGTCCCCCCTCATACATAAACACATGCAGTTTAGGGGAAAGTCTGGTTGTTCAGAACTTGAGCTCTCCAAGAGGGTGGTGACAGGCCCCTTACCTTGGAGCATTGCTAAACATGATGCAATCTATAAGCACCTAGCCTGAGCTTTGCCTACGCCTGTGAAAGGTTTTGTATCAGATCAGGGTGGGCAAAGGGAGAAGGAAATGAGATACCAGGATCTGAGCCTGACCTGACTGCAGTGCTGGATCTGGCAGGATGGAGAAAATGTCACAGACAGACAAAACACACAAGCAGTGTAGAACTGATTGAAAAAGAGAGCTTGCAGTGTTTAACAGATCTGCAGAACAGAAAGTGGCCATAGAGAAAAGAGGAGGACTGCAACAGCAGAGAATGATCTCAGAAGCCGTTGTTGCTCAGCCTCAACTTCTCCTGCAGTGTTCAACAGAGAGCAACCAGAATATTTTATCTGTGATTGGGAAGCATTTGGGGGTTGTTGGTGCTTTTGTGAAGTGCGGATCTTTAAATCACATACAGTATGCTTGATTGATAATCAAGATAAAGAAAGAAAACAGTATTTTTCAGCAGCTCCCTAGGAAATGTTTCCTTACAAGGGGCATCTCCTAGGCTATTCCTTGTTTCATGGCTTGAAACAACTGCAATCTACATGTATATATTCTTACCCCAGTTTATGATCCCCTGGAGCCTGATAATGGGTACACGGTAATAATCTGATTTATTTAAAAATATTAATCCAATTTTTGTTTAATGGTACAAATCTGGGCACAACTGATAACAAAAACTTACAGCATCTTATCTCTTTAAGGGGATAGCTAAATGTAATGCCATTCATCACAGTGATAAGTAGTTCCTCAGGCACAAATACGCACATATCACAGGCCGTGCGTGATGTCAACCAGACACAGCTCTGCTTTCTGTCTGCCCTGTGTGGCACTATCGACAAAGAGCTGTGAGCAAGGGCAAAGCAATACACTTTTGGCAAACCCTTCACAAGTGTTGGGGTTTACTGTCCTATGAACTTCTCTGGAAAATTTTAAACAAAATCTAGGAATCTGTTTTAGCAGGAGAGTAGACTGCAAATAAGACTTCAGTCTTGCAATCAGCCCAGCATTTTGTTTGAAATTGGATTTCATGTCTTTCAGTCAGGCTAAAGCTGATGTCTCGGCAAAAGCGCCCCAAGGTTTGCTGTGTTGAGAAGAGCCCTGCAGAGCAGAGGTCACCTTCAGCAGCGCAGGGGGTGTGGGGGTGATGTGCTATGTGCTGCTTGTGCTGTGTCATGATCCTACAGCAAGACGTTGTCTTTGTGACCCAGTGCTGGCTTCAGATTCTGTAACCACTTTAAGGATACTACTATGAATGTATGTTACCAGGGAAATGTGGAAATACTTAGAAAAATCATACTCATAATCTTTTAAATGACAGTATTTTCTTTTTTTCTTTTATCCCCGAGTTTATCTAGGCATTCTTTTAACCAGGTTTATCAGCTCTAATATGTCAAAACTTGTTTCTGTGATTAACATGCAACATTAAGGTTCAAATATTCTATTTGCATCTCTAGTTCAAAATCCTTTATGCTCTAGCTCCCCATCACAAAAATGTAGCTGATAGCACATCTGTTTCATGTCTTGTCTATCAAAAGTAATTTGATTTAGAAATCCTGTGGAGCTATGTATAGACAAGAAGCAGCTCGAAGGAAAATTTGTTCTCGGCTTGGCTTTTAGATATTTTTGTTTCAGCTTCTTGCAAAACTTGCACTTTCAATTTATGATTACTGAAGCAAAAGAATCCTATTTTTTTCCCCCCCTTGGTATTCTGGGGAAGTCGAACTAGGGAAGGCAAGGCACAGAGGGCATAAAATTCATATAGGAAAGCCAACTGAGGGACAGGCTTAAGCCATTCAAAGAGCTTGGACTGAGTTCCTATTTATGCCAAAGGTTTTTGGATTATTCATTTGTCTCTGAGGCTGGGGGAAAACCTGGCAGGGCAGTGGAACGTGGTGGGTGGGTAACCAAGTCCTACACAAAATGGAAAATGCTCATGCCCCAAATACTACTTCTGGGACCAGTTTCTGTAAGAATTAGGCAGAAGAGAAGGGCAGACCAGAGCGAGCTTGTTTGTTTAGACACACAATGTTTGCCTTTATTTCTCTCTATCTTTTCTAAGGGCTGTGACGGCACTTCCTTCCTAGTTCATTTGTGTGGCTGCCTGAAAGGGATATGTCTAAATAGGGGTCAGAGCGACTGCAGGGCAGTTTGCTTGTTTGTTAAACAATATGGGAAGAAAACAGAGGCCATGAAGAATACTTCCCTCCCCTCTGTGCCCCAGGGAACATTCTTTATAAAATTTGGCAGCAACTCTTTCATCGCAAACCAGCAAACCACTACATAGAGCGGCTGGCCCTGGAAACTGTTTTAGTCATTTAACAGGATAGGAAGAGGAGGCAAAGGAAAGAAGCTTTAAAAAAAAAAAGAAAAATAGTATAAAGCCTCAGAGAAAATCTCTACATCAGTAAGACAGAATGTTTCAACAGTAAAAAGTTTGTGGCAGTTTTCAAGGAATTAAAAACAAAGAGTATGATAAGCTTGACTTGTTACATGGTGCATTATAAGAAAAGAGCATAGTAAATATCATGTCATGTCCCAGATTGTGCTGCTGATCAATTTAAACAAATGTTCTCTCTGACAGTGACCTTTGCAAGGCTGTTTGGACACCAACACAAGAAACTTCCTGCAGGCTCTTGTGAAAAATACATCCAGAAGTCCAAGTGCCTAGTGCAGAAATTAAAAATAACAGGAACTTTGGTACATATATTTTTCTCCAAGCTCTGCAAAAAAACTAATAGTGAATTGCAAATGTAGATTTTCAAATTATGAAATTCAAAATTATGAAAATAATTACTTTTATAATACAGCTGATGGTGCCAGAAAACAGCTTGTTTTGCCTTCTTTCCTCTGAAAATTTGGTGAGATTTTGAAACTGGGGACATGGTTCTATGCAAGCCTAAAACTTGAGATACTTAGAGCTTCCCAGGGTCTGCTAGTTGCTTTGGTTTTTATCAAATACATGCCTAATAGCATGTTAGTGTGTCAGCCATGACTAGCCTGCTTAAACCTCTGTGCTCGTCAGCAGCCAGGCCTCTGAACTCTATTGCTGCTCTTGACATGTCATTCGTTCCCTCATCGATGTTGCCAGTGGGATGCTTGGGACATTGCTGCCCCTCCTTCCCCAGTCCCGTATGTCTGTTGAATTGAACCTAGTTCAGCAGCTACTCTGCCTGAGCTTGTTTACAACTAATGTGACAAGGCAAGTGCTTTACCTAGAAGGTTATATGATAATTTTATACATAATCATTTATTCTTGTCTTAGGTTGGAAAGGTGGAGAAAGCAAATGTGAATGTGTAATTTCTTTTAGACTGTGGTTCAGACGTTAGCTAGAAAATCTTGACTCTTCTACTTGCTCAAGGTCATTCTTAAAAGGCCTTGAATGCAATTTAATGTGTTTTCAGAGGTCTCCAAAGCCCAGTAAGGCAGCTTGCAGACCAAGCACTGTGTAGTGTTAGTGCTGCTGTGGGTACCATTACAGTTCTGGGATTCATGAGCAGTTGTGACCCCACCTAAATGTTTCTCCTTTAGTGAATACTTGCCCTGCATCATCAGGAGTATGTGTTTCTATGCTACATCCCCCTGTACTTGGCACTGGTGACGTTGCATCTCAAATCCCGTGTTCAGTTTTGGGCCCCTCACTGCAAGAAAGGCATTGAGGAGCTGGAGCAAGTCCAGAGAAGGGCAACAGAACTGGTGAAGGGTCTGGAGCACAGGTCTTCTGAGAAGCGGTGAGGGAGCTGTGGTGGTTTAGCCTGGACAAAAGGAGGCTCAGAAGGGACCTTATTGCTCTCTGCAACTGCCTGAAAAGAGGCTGTAGTGAGGTGAGGGTCAGTCTTTTCTCCTAGGGAAAAAGCGATAGGACAAGAGGAAATGTCCTCAAGTTACTCCAGGGGAGAGTTGGATTGGATATTACAAAAAATCTCTTTGTGGAAAGCGCTGTCAAGCATTGGAACAGGCTGGCCAGGGAAGTGGCAGAGTTACCATCCCCAGAGCTATTTAAAAGATGTGTAGATGGGGCTCTTGGGGCACACTGTTTAACAGAGGGCTTGGCAGTGCTGGATTAATGGTTGGACTCAACCATCTTTGACGTCTTTTCTGCCCAAATGGATTCTGTGATTCTCTGCATGCTTTGAATTGATGAGGAGCATAGCACAGAGGTGGGAGGCCCTTAGGGGAAGAGAATTACTATCAGTTCTCACCGTGGAAGACGTGAAGCATCCTCATCTGCTTTTCCCCTCACTGGGAGGTAGATGCTTCACTGTCGCTAAGGGCTACAGGAGGCACCACCAGAGTTTTTCAGTTTCAGTAATTTGTATGTACTTCTCCTAGGCTTAGATAATGGAGTAAAAGCACCTAAGTAGAAGGAGGGCAGGTGCCATTTCCCAGACACATTACCTTAATGAATCTCCCTGTCTTTTTAAGATCTAGAAGGCTTTCAAAGCTGCTTTTCTATGTATCTAAAAGTAGTTTTCTTTGCTATCTGCTGAATGAAATTGTTCATGGGCAGAAAAGTTTTACCATTTTTTTCCTTTTACTTAAGTACTGATTTTAATGCAGTTCTAGCTTTGTAGGCATATTAGTGAGGTGTGATATTCAAAACCAATTTGGATAACTGCTTGTATTATTGTCACAGTATGATTTATTACTCGTTTTCTGCTTTGGAAGCTCCTGTTGATAAATTATGTAGGTGACAAAGGCTTCACTAAGAAGTGCAAAAGCCCATGTGCATTCTTCAGACATTCTGTTGAGAGAGAGAAATGAAAAGAGTACAGACTGCTAGAGATTATGAGTGTCAAAACAAATATTTTAGTATCTTTGCATAATTAGTATTCCTTTTCATATGTTTAAATGCATTACTTAAAATATGCCCTATTGTACAACTCTCCCCAGAGTTTTGGGTAAAAAAGTAGCCTATTAACAACTTCACTAATCATACTGTCAGTGTTCCTATGAACTTGAATTACAGCCTAGCTGAAGACTACATGTTTAGCTAGCTCATAACAGTGCCTTGACTGAAATTTATTTTCTTTTAGCTGTTTTTGAAGAAAAGGCAAATACTTACCAGATGACCTGCTTGTTTTGAATAGACCTGTCAGGCTGCTGTCACTAAACATGTTGGAAGTGTTCGGCCAAAACTTTAGAAGAATCATTCCTCTATTACACACACCTTGCACACCATCTTAGTCTGGGCTGTGTTATGAATATAATCTACTTCTGCCACTAGCTGGTTTATTTTAAAAAAATGACAGTTCTCTCCAGTGACACTCAAGTGTTTTAATTGATGTCACCCTTTACTGAAATTCCCATTTCATTTGCTAACAATCTTCCTACATCTCTAATAAATGAAGGTATAAGCCCCCTCAAATCAGAGCCATCTCAACTATTATCACCCTGTATACCAGTTTATAACATGCTTATGTCATCATATCATGGGAAAAGCTGTTTAATTTTCTTTCCCTGGAAAGCATGCATAACTGCACTGGCCCTTTTAACACTCTACCTTTTGAATATTTGAATAGCAGTATTCTTTCATTCACTGAGAATTCTGTTCCTAAGGGGCTTTTCCATTTTTAGTGTTATAAAGCCTTAAGAAATGTCTGTGTGGGTTAGGAATAACTGTGATATTCAGACCCACCACATCACCCTTTTATTACTTGAGCTAATGAAGTGACTAGCAGAACACTGGTACCTGGAAAAGTATGCACAACACACTTGCTGTAGGTCTTTTTCTTCCTGTAGTAAGGAAAACCCACCAAGCCTGTGGAAGAATGAGTTTGATTCCCTCTGTGATGGGGAAATCATGCTTATCAGTTGTAGATCTTTCTGGGTTTTGAGTAAAAGTTAGAAAAGCAAAGAGGTCTCCCAGTTGTGCGATAACCTCCCCATGCTGATCTTCATGCTCTTGGCCCATAGTACGATGGCACTGCATCTTCTAATTCAAGTGAAAGTCCACTTCAATAAAATGTAAGCGAACTGCACTCCACAACCTCCAATGTAATTCTTAGAGAAAAACTTGTTCATTAGCAACTTCCAAAAAAATTGAGATATTTTGGCTTTGACACCAGATTTTTTTCTCACTCAGCAAGTCCTACCTGACACTTCTTAAGGGTCAAAACTGGTAGTCTGTAAGTCCTGTAATCATGGCAAAGAATGAAGAGAGGACCTTTGTTATATCTTTGTGATGCTTTATGGATGCTAGGAAGCAATGATTCTAGGGTTTGAGCGTGTGCAGTTTTAAATTACTTATGCTCTTGCTGCTTCTCAGGGAGAGATTGTCCCACAGTTTCAAAGACCTCTTGCTGTGTGGCAAATGCCTTTTCTTTTCCTTCTGCCTCACATTTTCCATTAACAAATTTTTATCCCAACTTGTACACCCACTCAGCTAGTTTGAACTATTCTTCTGTGTTTTTATGACCTTCCAGTGCTAGTAGACATTTACTACATCCCTCTTGTCTAGTGGCCAGACTGTCTTGAATCTCTCTCTATAAATGTGCCCCTTCACTGCCTTCATCTCTTTCAATGGAATTTTTTCTTCTTTGAATTCTTTCTCATGCTACATTGCATTTTACTGTCCCTGGATTCAGCTTGCAAGTTCATTTCTTGCAAGCACTCTGGACACCTCAGAACATACAGGAAAATACCGTAGGATGGTGCAAAGGAGAGGAGAAATATAGAAAGCCTCAAGAGCTTGGGAGAGTGGTCAATGCAAAAGGCACGTGGGTGCAAGCACTGCATATTAGCATCAGATCTTAACGTCTGGTGCTATGAATTAATCATTTTAGAAGTTGATACCTTTCCTTGCGAGAGAAATAAAATAGTTCTGGGTTGACAGATGAGAAATAGATGAAAATTACTTTTCAGAGATGCAGTCAAGGGCTGTATTGAGAATATGGTATAACAGAGATGAAGGAATTAGCATTTTTAAATACATTGCTCTGTTAAAACAGTATCATGTTTTCATTCCTTATGATTGTAGGACACTGCTTCCAGCACTCAGCAGATTTGTGTATAGCAGTTAATTTTCATATGCCTTAAGTGAAAATATCCACTCTTATAATGTAGCCCAAGTCATGGATACTGTTTTCATATTAACATTCTCCTGGCACAGCCTACTACAGATACTAGGTCCTGCTCTTTTCAATGTCCTGTACCAGGACCTGCAGAGATATTGCTTTGCATCAATTCAGTCTCCCTTTCCCTGACTGTCCATGTGTGCTAGTGACATCTCTGGCCTTTAAGGTGAAGGCTGCTGATTATTTACAGCTTCATAAATATCTAATTGTGGAGTGCATTACTTGAGGAATGGCAGTGAAACATGACTTTTTCCATTTGAATTTGTCAGAAAGAAGTACCAAAATTCAGCATTACTGAAGCACAGAGCAGACTGGACCTGTGTTACACCAGGGATGCCATGTACACAGTTAATCATACCAGCACCTGGACAGAATGGAACAGGGGCCCAGCCTGCACTTCCTCTGTGGCAACTACTGCTTAAAGCAGGAGAGCATTCCAAGAGGAGCCAGTGCTGCCCTGAGTGGCAGCTGAAAAGAAACACAGACATGGAAAATTGAATTCTGTTGTTCTGCTACAACATAGACATCTGCAAATGAAGGTGTCAAGAACACAAACATTCAGGAGGCTGAGGCTACTTAGAAGATTCAAAATTAACTCATGTTTTAGAAATGTTTAGGAAAACGCTAATTTGAAAGTAACCTAAATGCATTTTAAACAAAATGTAGTGTAAACCCTTAAGGTGCCAGAGGACTGTCATAAATCAGTGTTCTTAAAAATCCAAATAAAACCATCATTACAGGAAAAAAAAAAAATAGCTGAACTCTGCTTGTTCCAAGGGCCCAAAACTGTGAACAAACCTGTTTGGTATTTTTTTTAATGTTCAGTTGTGTTAGTATTAACTTGGGAAGAAAAAAGGTTCTGTAACAGCCAAAGAAATGACAGCCCCTTATCAGAAAGGTTCTCTAAAACTCTTTGGTGTGTGAGAACTAATACCATGGCAACAAGAGGTTTGCTTTTGCCAGATTCTGAAGCAGCATCCTTCAGTGCTCCCTGGGTAATGAAGTGGGAATTGACAGCGATCAGGACTTTGGGCTGCTCAGGCGGAGAAAAAATAGGATGATGTTGGTAACTGAAAGGCAGCAGACCTTCTCACAGCTGCTGTGTCAGACAAGCCTCACAAATCAAAACCCTCCTTCAGATGCCCAAATTATATTTCTGTTGGCTAAGACTTTAAAGACTTTAAAAAGTTGCTTGAATTAACAGCTACCTTTGGCTTGGGTTTTCACTTCAGTCAGTTATTTGTATATCCTCCTGGCCTCCTCTGGCTTCATTTCACTGCTGGGTGTGCTTTAACTTTCTCCAATTACTTTTACACTTGCATTTTTTGAAGCAAACCTATGACTCCACAACTCATCATGCCCTCATTCTCTCTTTAGAAAATAGGAAAGCAATGAATTATTTTCCAGCATTGCATACTGCTGCTTTCCACCCTGTTAAATTCAAGCATACCTTTCTACAAGACAGGAGCAAACCAGAGGTTTCTTCTCATTATAGAAGTATGAAGCAATTGACTAGGGAATGTTTCTGTCCAGCTATCTGTCATTGTGATGTCCTGTCTTCCAAAAACTTTGCAGTTGCTTTAGTACCTGCCTTTAACAATACTAAAAATATCAGTCTGGGAGAGGGCAGGGGTGGCTCCGCTGTTGGCTGTAGTATGCAAAGAACCAGAAGTAAGAAAAACACCTCCCCCTCTGGGTATAACAGTGGAAGGAAGAATGCAGAATAAAATAAAACTCATTATGAATATCCAATTTTAAACATTTAATAGTGCACTTATTGAGTATATTCTGTACAGACATCTATAGCAAGTTAAACATTTTCCTTTCTCTCGCGTAGATCATACTCATGTAAAGCACATTTACAATAGAAAACATACTTGAGGTACAAAAACCCAAAAAGAATATCTGAGGTATAAATACAGGTATATTTTAAATAATCTTTATCATGCTTAATCTATGTTTGACAGTACACTGTGGGCAAGTATACATGTTTACAATAGAATGGTATGTACAACATACAATTTTACAAATTCAGAAGTGTTTGATGTAGAAGAATATACAAGATTTTCCTACTCATGAGGAACATTGTTACTGGAAGTACTACATTATTTGCCATTATAAAAAAAAATCTTCATCAAAAAGCTTAAAATAATACTGACAATGGTAAAAAAGTCTCAGTCAAAATTCCATCTTGCAACTCATTCATACCCTAGCCACAAAATACATTTATCACTTAATACTGCACCTTGAAAACAAATCTTTACCTTTACAGTAAAACCTACAGAAAGACATCTTTCCAGAGGACCTCAGGACTTCCTACAGTTCATACAAGCTGATTCTCAAGAAGGGGGAAATATCCCAAAGGGTTTAAAACAAAACAAAACCAAAGACAAAACTGCACCCTCCCTCCTTTCTGGCCCCTAATATAACCCTCCAAACTGCTCACATGCAGGTTCTGTTCATGTTAACATGCAGCTTTTAGGAAAACAGGCACAGGAGGGAGAGTAAGGGAAAGAGCTTGTGTGACCCTCCCTAGCCAAGTCACCCCAGCTGCTACTGCAGGAGTCCTGCCACCTCCTGTCACCACAACTCCAGTGTTGACTTTTTTCCTCTTGAGCCATTAGAATACAATAAAATATATAAAAGCTCATTAAAACACCTATAGATAATGCAGGTAGGAGTAAAAGCAACAGACATATTGAGTTTTTTTAAACGACTGATGTTATTGGCTCTCCTCACTGTTGCAGGCATTTCATTTCTAAGCTGTTACTTTGCTCAAAAGTATATTTACTTAAATTTGCTATAGAATTGGTCATCACTCCTAAAAGATCATCTGGATAAGGAGTGGACAGTAGCTGAAGCAAGCCTCTTGTAACATCTGCTTAGGGTTTTCAACAAGCTTAGAGCTGAGGAAAAGGCACAACTAGCACATTTGAAGGATGGCTACTCCTGGTCCACAGGGGAGTCCCATTCAAGGTTGAACTGTATCCAGCATACTAAAATCCATTCTGGTTGCCTATCAGTGTACCAGACACATTTCAAGTTCGACTTCTTCTATCCTTTCAATCATTATCACACTCATTCACACTTTAATCTCTGTGCAAACCTTTCTCTGCTTATCTCAGTGAGAACATATTGAAGAGTACCAACTATTCCAGTGGATACACCAGTCCCTCAATGCACTACAAATAAAATGACATGAGTATGTACATAAAGCTAAGTATTTCACATGGGAATGATGAGCCTTCACCATATTTCATAATATATTTTGCATTTAAAGAAATTTGCTTCTCAGAAGCAATTCAAACCATCTAATAGACATTTTTTTTTTTAATTTTTATTTTTTGCACAGTTCTCCTATGTATTCCAGTCGAGGCCTACACTATAGACCTTACACAGACAGGAAGCAGCTTTATAGTGTATGGTATGGCCACAGTCCTATAGTAATGCTCACAGTCAAGTTCTCACGCTGTCATCCCTTCACGACACGACTTGTAGATGGAGCACAGGTCTGGTCTGCAGCGCGCAGGTCTCAGTTTTGGGTAATGTCTACGTTGCTGAGGTGTGGAGCGCATGGCTGTTCCTCTTCAGTAGTCACCTGGATTTTACTTCTTTGCTCTCAGGACTCTGCTGACTGAAAGAGTCTCGTATCTTAACAACTTCTGATGCACACAAGTGTCCGAAAGACTTGGTGTACCAGTCTGGCATGTGGCCCCTGTTGCGTGCAGGAAAAAGTAATGAAAAGGAAGGTATCAGTGACTTTATGTATTTTCTTAGTCACAATCAAATATGTATCTGGCTGGTTAAATGCCTGACTAGGAAATCTCCTTAGTGCTGCTTAGTGCGCAGCTCAACCGTACTAATATATAGATTTGCTCAAAACCAAGTTTGCCACAGTAAGGGAAAGTTATGGAAAGTTTTGTGACAACCTGGTCCTCTTTACTACCCTAATATTAAAATTAACATGTCCTTGCATCCAGATATGACTGTCAGAGGAAGGGGTGGGGTTGTATATCAATAGTGATGGTGGAGCACATACTGGAGGCTTCTAATGAAACAAACTATACCTGCTGCCAGATGTGCTCTGAAGCCAACTTTCTGTGGCATCTCAGAGACCTGCGTGCTTGTCTTTGAGAAGGATGTTCTACTGGCCAAGCTAAAGTCTGTTGAACTGTCTAAGTTTTCCACTGACCACACTGAAACTATACAAGAAAATTTACCACCTCCAAAGGACAAAGTGGGATTTCCTACCTTAAATCAATTCTGCACATGTAGGTAAGTTTCGATTTTCCTGACCCGCAGGGCTCAATCAGATACCTCGACAGAAGCACATTGACTCTAACACCTGCCATGGGTGCCCGGTCGTGGTCCACTGAGGTTGCTAGTAGCACACAAGCTCCTTTGGGGAAGTTTGTCCTCCATGTTCTAAGAAAAAAGAAGAAAACCAAAAATCTTTTATTTGACAAACAGTAATGCAAACATCTAATAAGAATTCAAATTAGGCACAAATAGATATTTACCAGTATAGCTGACATTATAAAGAAATAGTCAAGGCTGTCATATGTGTAGGATATAAACATCATTGCATATGAAAGTCTTACCTTAAGACCACAAAGTCCCTGGCTGGATGAGGTGCCATGCTGTTCTGGACATACTGGTATATATCTGTCTGGCTATCCAAAGGCTCAATTACTTTTGACTCTATAAGATCTTCATCCCAAAGATGCTGCTCTTTAAGTAAACGATTTAAAACATCCTCTGGTGTAGCTGAGATTTCAATGGTAGTTTTCCATAATCGGAGTGGGGGACCTTCACATACCTGGGGAAAATTAGCAGACTCCTTAGTTTTCCTCTTCCTTACACTTTCTTTTTCAAGTTTATTTTTTAAAAATTTTGTTGAAACACTTCTCCATCTGCTATTTCTGAGCTGTACAAGATCAGAGATTAGAAACTTCCTACTGCCTGCATAGTGACTCAGCTTGTTAAGGCTTTGCATGTGTGAGTGAAGGTGTGTAAATTCAATACAGTGAACATTCCTGGGCTGGATAAACAGAAGAACACAAATCAGTGCATGTTAGCAAGCTACTGCTGAAAGACAACAGTGTTTTTATATGATGTGCAACTGCATCAAAAGATTAAGATTTTTTTCCTAATATCTATCTGCAAAGTAAAGATGTGTACTGAACCTTCTATAATATCTTATGTCACAAGTGAGCTAAGACCCAGAGCTGTGGTGTGAGTGACAGGGTGCATACCTTCTTGTATGCCAGGTCTGCTTGCTCTGATGTGGAGCAGCTGACCCAGCCTTTAAACTTCTCCTTCATCTCCTTGAGTAAGTCATCCACGCAGTCCTGGAGGTAGCAGTGGTAGTCGGAGGGCTCAGTGTTGCTACTGCTGCCCCGGAGCTCCTCCAGGCTGAGGGGACGCAGGTCCTGCTCTGTGTACGAGTTCCGACCCCTGCTCATTTCTTCAGGTATCTGAGGGATGACAAGGGTGAAATCATCCTCTTGCAGCTCTCTTCCCAGATCACTGTGTTAGTCTGGCAGTCCAATAGCCACAGGGAGCTGTGTATGTTAGTTTTGTAAGTGATGGGATGTGCATGTGTCAGGTTGAGCAATCAATAAGCAGAAATGCCAAAATTATGTTTGTGAGTTTGATTTAACTCAAATTAGTCTCTCTTTTATGGGGTGTCTTATTTTATTCTGTAGAGTATCCCCCTTTACTACACAACTAGATTCATTCCCACAGCACAGTTTATCCTGCAAACTGAAGGAAGAAGGGAACAGTTGTCAGCTGCAAGAAAAGAGACAGGCACGTCTTCAGTTGAGGGCTCTGAAAAGATTTGATGACTGTGAGGAAAACCAGGACTCGGCTTGTCTGGTTCTCCATCGCAGGCCCTAGAGGGACCGTGCTTTAGTTCCTACAGACCCTTCAACCTATGGTTTGACAGTGTTACATTCCAGGATGCTTTTGTGGCCTGTCTTGCTAACTCTTGGGAATTTAAGTATAAAATGAGCACTGAAATTCCTGGAAATAGCTTCTTGCTTTGTAATTAGAGCTGAGGTTCACAGATCCTCATGGCTGCGCAATAAAATCTTGAAAACGTATTTCAAGTGTTCGGATGCAACAAAAATGTGCCAAACCCCACAAGTGCCTCCTGACTTTAGAGCACCGGTGCCAACAGAACAACTCTCTTCTCTTCTGGCACCACTTCTAATTCATGTATGCCCACAGATCAGGATGCAAAGGTTTTTAAAAAGCTACTTATCATGTGCTAAACTCCATTAAAATAAAGAGACATTCCTAGCTTTCCATTATACAGCAGATCTAAGACATGTTGATCAATATTCCACCCATCAGTTTTGTAAACAGGTGTTTTACCTGAAAGAGTTTCTTGCATTCAGCAATCATATGAGCTAGCCCTTGGGTTGCAGCCAGATTTTCATTTAGGTCCTTTTGATCGGGTTTTCCCAGGCTTGGTTTTCTTTGCATCACCCTTCACAGGGGAAAAGAGCACACATACACACATACACAAATCCAGTTATTTGTTGCAGAGCAAGAGACATTTTTGGGAAGAAAACAGTAGAATTCCCAAATTTAGAGTAATTGGTAATTTAGAGCAGTGCTGCCTGGTACCAAATAATGGCATGGTGTTGCCAACTTCTCTTGCTACTCTTTCTAAACCTGTTCTTTGGAATTCCCTCCTTCTACCCCTATTTTTTTCCATCTTATGAACTTGTTTATATTTTAAAAAATCTCCAACAAAAGGTAGGATCCCATAACTGTTCTACAGCCGGTGCTCTCTGAGGTGTCCGAGGCGATCACAGCTGACAGGATCAATCCTAGACCGTGCCTGTTGCACATCCTGCCAGCTGTGCTATGGGACCAGTGAGCCCTGCTCCCAGAAACGTACCTTGGGGAAGAATTCTCTCTTTTGAGAGTGTTCAAGTGGAAGAGGGAAGGTGCTAAGCAGACGGCCAGGTTTGTTGGTGTCATCTGGTTTTCCTTCACTGCAGCTGTGACATCACTCAGGAAATAGAGAAGAATCTGGAGGACCTCCCTGTTCTCGTCAGGTAAAAGCATAATGGCAGCTTTGATAGCCTGGAGACGCTGATCCTTTGGCACATCTGCATAATATCAGTAATTCTCTCATCAGCCCATTGATTTTCCACACACACAGCATGAATACATCCCAAAGCAAACTCCAGCTTCAAATATTTGACTCGAGTTTGAAGTGATTTCCTTCAGGATGCATACCATTTGTAGGAAACATGAAGGAATTTTTTTTAACCCACTAGTTTAACTACCCTCAGCTATTTCCTGCCTCACAAGAAATGCAAGCAAGAAGCTGTGCCTAGGCCAGAGTTAATTTTAGATTTAGCTTCAACAGCTACATGTTCCCACAGATGCACTAAAAGGACAGAAGCCTGGAGTCAGGCAGGGAACAAGCAAACAGAGTTCAGCCAATTTAGAAGTTCTTTGGCTTGCAAAGAAATTTAAAACATGAATGCATTTTAGAATAGGTAAATTAATTAAATAAATTAGCTAGCAAACCTTTTCAGCAGTGATGTCATAAAATATCCAGAAAGTGCTTTACTGAACACAGAGGGTTACTTTATTGAGCAGATCATTCAAAGTCATGTGGTGGAAAAAGAAAGTCAACGCTGTGAAGCCCCATACCATTAAACAGCTCCTTGGTTACGAACAACAAACAGCCATTGGAAAAATTTGATGTGTCTTTTATATAAGCTTTCTCCTCCAAACTTGAAAGGAACAGAAAATGAAATAACCCAGACCAGATCTGCTTCTTATAAAGGGATTTCCAATAAGCCACCTCTGAAGACAACATCAGAGTCTGTGTCCTGGAGCATTTATATCATCAGCAGCAGCCCACCACCCTCACTGCATGTCTCATAATACACATGGTACTCCCCAGATATTTAACTGGTATTTGCTTTGGGCTTCAGCAACTTTGTAAGGCTAGCAAGTAAGTTTAGAAAGCAGTTATAAGCAAAAATCCTCTGTTTTCCATGCTCTCCTCTCAATCAGCTCAAAGCACATTTAAGCCCCATGCATTCCAGTGTGCAGCCTGGTGCATAGCACCAAAGCAAAGGGAAATTTTGCCGTTTGCAGGGAAGCAAAATTTACAGCTGTTTTAAGGCTCTTTGCTTTACAGAGAGATAATACTTCCCGACCACCTCTGGGAATTCCTCAGACCTACCGCCTGCAAAAGGAAAGGAACAGATATTCCTGCAATGCTCTGTCAAACTTTTTTTGGCTCTAAACCCACAGGGCTGCTGTTTAATATGCATGGAAGTGGAGAGCCTAATTAATTTTCTCCATAAACCTGCTTGGGAATCCAAACGCACAAACAAAAGCGTGCACTGAAAAAATGGTCTGTATGATATTTTAAAACATCATCTCCACCCATGGAGCTCTGAAGGAAACTCCTGTGACCTTTTTGTAATTATTTCTTTTTCACAAGCATTGATAAACTCCATTTTTTATGTGATTTACTCTGAACACTTGTGTTTATGGTACTTATCTTTAAAGTAGCTACAAGTCGGTAATAGAAAAGCTTACCACTTAGAGGTTCTTTTTAAACAGTTGAGGTGAAGGATAGCAGAAAATGAATTATAAGAAAACAAAAATTTTTGGTAGCCTTGCCAATCCCCTCAAAAGCCCCAAACTCTCTTCATGTAGTGTTTCCTCTGCTTGTCTACTTAGCCACATTAGATGAGGCTTATTTTCAAACCATAATATCAAGTATGGTCAAAGAAGAGAAGAAAATTTAGAGCAAGTGATGGAAGATTTATATTTGTTCCTGAACTAGAGAGAAAGGTGAAATTAAAAGAACTTGTACTATAAATTGTTACAAAACTACAATACAAAAAATCCATTCCTTATGAGGCAGCCTGAACTGTGACAGTCACTGGAGAAAGGCAAAGACCAACATAGGACACACGTGTAGTGCCCAAAGCAGCAGTGTTACAAAGTTCCACCCTTGCTACACAAACGACCATTTGCGGTCTGCTGCAGAAGTCTCACTACTTACATTGGTATATCTGTAAGAAGGTCTCGGAGAGTTTGTTGGTCATGAGAGGCTCAGGGAGATCACGGAAGAATTGCTTTAACATGTCTGCTACATCATAGGCAGACTGGCCTTCGTAGTTGACGCTGTCTGTGGAACTCTCGTTCATTTGACGTAAAGCCTGAATTCTTGATTTGACTCCAGATTTCCTAAACAGCCCAACCTATATATACATATAACAGTAAATACATTTATAATGAATCCAGAAAATCTGAAATCCAAGCATGCTCTTTAGCTTAAGTATGGGTTCTAATTTTGTGGAAAGCTTTCCATGAATTAATTATCTGTTTTGTCCTGTTTTGAGTCTACCTTTTTCAGTCTGACTCAGGAACAATAAAAACCAATGGAAAGCTGGGCTTTGGGTGGTGCATGCATGTGGAATAAGAGCCTAGCAAAACGCACCTGATCCAGACAGTGGTTGCGGAGATATCGCATGGCTTGCTGAATGCTCTGGGGAAGAGGCTGCCCCGTGCGCTGCACATTCACTTGCAGTGGTACTCCAAAGACATTTCGGTCTTTATAATCTGGCACCTTTATTCTTTTCATAAATTTTGGTACTGCCCTATTTAAGCAAAGGGAATGACACATTAAATTAAACCTCTGTTGACTATTTATCTTCTGTATTTCCAGTAATTCAGAAAGTAAGTGAAACACTTTTAGTGACATGAACAATGGTGACAGTATAAATTAGCTAATCCATTCAGGGCTGGAAAGGGTGAGAGGAAAGAAAACAAGAGTTTCTCTAAGAGAAAGGCTTGACATTTGGAGCAGTATGCTGCCTCTAAGTATTAATGTGGTGCTACTCCATCAATGTTAGGAGAACGAAAGCTACAGGGTAAAACTGCAGGGGCCAGATTGAATTGCAAAAGAGTCAAAATAAATCTTGCAGTCAGTGACCCCTTATAACACTACTTCTTTAGGTTTCAGGAAAGATGGGCATTTGAACAATGAGCTTTTGTATGTCAACTACTTGTTCTGCAAAGTCCTCAAACTGGGTCCACCACCCACCAGTGTGCAGAACAGCAGGAAACTGATGTAATACATTTGAGTTTGTCAGCTAAAAATTTCAGCTCTATAAACAACCCTTTTGAGGGACCCCCCTCCTTGTTAGCCGGTGACTTTTGTTACCCCCACCTCCCACTCCAGTTTCATTGAGAGGCCTTTCCATCTGCTTATGACTCCAAGGAAAAAGTTACTAAACACAAAAGAATGATTTACCCCTGGGTCCCCCAGAGTATTGGTTTCATAAAGGGGAAAAAAAAGGCACAAAAATGTGAAAATATTGAGGTCATTTTCCTAAACAGGGAGGAAAGCTAATATCCAGTGTGACAACTAACAGGACACAGTAGCACTGAAAACAGGGAGACATTTAACATTTTAACATATAGTACTGCTATACAAACAGTGCATTGGGTTTACAGCTGACAAATCTGTTACATAGTAAAACAGAACCAATTTGTGTTGCCACAGAGTTAAGTTTAGAGCATTATTGATACATGTATGAATAATACTTGCTTTGTCAAAAAACATGCCAATGGAATGTGAAAAAACACATTGCGATCTCCACTGAGAATCTGAAGCATGCAGGGATAACTGGTCAATACTTATTTCTGTCTTTCAGAACAAACAACTTCTGTATTTAGAAAGACTGACATAATAACAGCCTTTGAACAGGAGGTACTTTGATGCCAAAGCTAAATACTCTCTATGACTCCTGGGGAAGGGAGGAGGCTGGCCTGTGGTAGGGACAAGAAAAATTTTATTTGCGTCCATTGCATCCTGAAGGTTACACAGGCTGTACTGCAGATACAGTAATAAAAGTGCTTTCTATTTCATTCTTCTGACAAAAAATACTAAACTGGGTTACAAACACCTGGCCACAGCAGAAATTGCTGCCTACAAAAAACTCCATGGTTCTCCCAACCTGTATTCTTCTCTCCATCTCTTTTGCAAGCTAACTGATTTATAGTGCCTTAAAAAGGGAAAAAAAATTTTGACTAGTGAGATACTAGAATTAAGAGAAATTTACATTATTTAATTACATAATTATGTGAAGGGAATAATGCAAATATTTAAGAATAACTGAAGAAAAGTTAAGATTGGCAGCAATTTATGCCACTGCTTGCTAACTGCCTCAATAAACAAGTGGTCCTTCTTTTGCTATAGATACTGAACATCTTCCCATTCAGAAAGCTGGTCTGTACTTCATTTGCTTTGGTTCCCCCACATATCCCCATAAACACATCTCTCAAGTCTTATAGGATTACACTTATGTAAAGGGTTAGTGATTTTAGCCCCGTCTTAGGAAACTACAAATCACTGTCAGCACAGGCTGGAGGAAGAAGTGCAAATATGGAAAAAGAGGGATTGGAGGGATTCATTGCATCTTTCCAAAAGTTGCTTGGGACAAGCACAACTGTCATGCTTGCATAGTTGGGCTCTCTATACACAGCACTGTGTCCTTACCAGCTGAAACCATGCTTGTTGGAAGGTGTGTACTTCTCCAGGAGAGCAGTCAGCTTCAGGAGAGAGTACTTCTGCAGCAGGTTCATCTGTGCCACAGACTGGCAGTTGATCTGCAGTGATGCCGAGCTGAGGCTGGGCCGGTGGGAACTCTGGAAGCTGTGCCACCTTAGCTTGTGCCTGTGGAGAAGATGGGAGACAGAGAAAGGGCAGGTTACTGAAATGTCTCTCCAAGACACGTGCAGGAATTACTGCAAATGTACCGCTGAGATCCCTGCCCTTGGCAGCTGCATTCTTCTGAGATTTCACAGGCATCAGCCAGCAGTGTTTCTGCCTCACCTGGTGTGATGCAGCATGTGCATGTGCTTCAGATGGGAATGTGTACTCTGAGCTGACCCACAGCTCAGTGCTAGCTACACAGCCTTGCCCTATCAGATATCCTCCAAGGGCTCCAACACCCTTCTTCCGAAGTCCTTTCAGTATTACGGCAATGGGAATCAAAAAACTCCATTAAGAAAAAATGGCATGAATTTTTAAGACACATCAAATAGGAACTCTGCACTTCTAAAAGTCCTTTTAAGTCTATACAAGCAGCTGTAGATGACTAAATGATTTGCACCACTTTTAAGGAAAACTGGAAACAAAGCTAGAAAGAATTAAAATCCTTGCTCTACTCACAATACAAAATACAGTCATCCATCCTGTTGTAAAACTCCCAGCAGAATCTGAAGGCCACTAGAACTCCCCCAGTCTCCCACTGTGCTACAGTGATCAAGAGAAAGTAAACAAGCCTCATTTTCCCCACAGATTTAGTGCCCTAGCATGCTATTAGAAACAGCCTGCTACTGAAAAATGCAATTTTTTGAAGTAGTCTAAAAGTCAAGGCTTTTACTACAGACTGACACAAACCAGAACACACTTATTCTTGGTTCTCCTAGCCAACGTAAAAAGTGATTAATCCTACCTGATGGCCCTCCCCTCCCATGGACCATTTCAGTTTGAAGAATTATTGTGCCCCAAAACTGCCTTAACATTGCTTTTTCAATGACAACTCAAGCTCAACATACAAACATACAACTATGAATTGTAGGAACCACAAAGTCTTGCACAAATACTTCCCTTCCCCATAATGGTTTTGGGAAGCAATGGAACAACACGTGTGCTTGAATGGCCACAGCTTCTACTGCACCTTAACTAAGAGTGGTGCAGCTACTATAGAGCCACTTGGTCTGGAGGGGACATTCCCAGGCCACCCCAAGTCCCAATGCTCATGGTCTCACCTGCTGGACCGTGTCAGCGATGCACCCACCCCAGAGTCTCTCCTGTCCTGGATCCCTGTGGGCTCTTCCGTTTCATTCAGTGAATTCCCTGTACTGTCGAGGTCACTTGGTGTTCTTCGATCATTATCTACATCAAGGTGAATCTGCTTTGGAGAGGAAGGACATGGGGAGATGGAGTCGAGTGCTGAGTCAGAGTCCCCTTCATCTGAGAACTTCTCTGACCACTGGTTCACTATTCTCTGCATCCCTTTGACATGGTATAGGATGTCATCTAGTTCTGGGAATATGTCTTCATTTTCGAGGTCAGCCAGGTCGCTTGTACTGGAATACAGGATCGAACCTGGCACGTTGTCGTAAATACTCAGGCGGCTGCTCACCGAACTGGAGGAGTTGCACCTTTTTCCCATGCCTAGCTCTTTGGAGCTGTCACCACTGTTTTCCCTCCGGAGGGTGAGGTGGCCATGTCCATGGAAACTCCCTGTCCTCCAGTTAACAGAGGTGTTGCTTTCTGTCGGGGAGAAGTTGCCATTGGAGAGTGCTTTGGGAAAAGTGCCAGGCTTATGATCCTCAGGGATAAAAAACACGGTGTCTTCCGCAAAACTGCCCCGGTTCTTGAAGTTCTGCTCCATCACATCACTGAACGTTGACTGATTGAAGGGGTCAAAGCCTTCCAGGTACATGCCCACCCTTTTGTTGTAGGCACTGAGGCTGCGTGTTCGTGTGACAGGACTGGGTGTGCTGACAGCACTGCTCGTCTCAGACTGACTACTGCTGCTGCTGGTCTGGGTGGAATTGGAGACGCTCCTCTTTCGTACCATAGGGAAGTTGATGTGATTGCCATTGAGGGCGGAAATCTCCACGCAGTTAAGTTGTTTCAGCTTATCTTCATCCATGCCCTCCTGCAGGATTGGCCCACTAATAATCAGGCCAAGCTTTGAAGGAACTTTGCTCTTGCCATGGTGAGAACTCTTGATTTTAAGACTCTCCATTCTCTTGAGCAGGCTCTTTGTCTTGGACTTGGCATTCTTCTCATTGGCTTTTGTGTTGAAGCTGAAGTTCAGTTCCCTGGGCGAGGGCAGGCTGCTGAATGAGTCATCGTTGGCTACAAAATTGCTCGATGAACAAACGCTCACTACTGAGTTTGTCCTGGTGGTAGACGCCTCGCTCTGCAGGGTTGGTTGGTGGCTGCTGGTGCTGCTGATGCTCAGAATAGAAGCCACCTCCTGGCGTTCGCTGAGGTCTGTGAGCACGCTCTCACGGCTTGCAGCGTTCGTAAGATGAGGAGCTTCTGGGGACGGGATATTCAAGTCTGGTTTTGGAGGGAAGACTTCAAACTCTTCAAGCCTCGACCACCTCTTGCTGTCCCTCTGAAAAGTCCATTTGCCACTTATTGCACAAGGTTCATCTTCATCTGAATCTTCACTCTGCAAAGAAGAACCCTGAAAGTATTGCTTGCAAACTGCTCAAACAGCAAAGGTGGTTGCATTTAAATACAATGTCCACTAAACTGCTTTAAGCATGACCTTGTTCCCACTGAATTTAAAGTGAAAACAGTCTTTTACTTCAGGGAGAGGAAGATTAGGCCATAAAGCCTGTCACGGGAAAAGATAACATGGTACAGGCAATATATTTTAACGGTTTTTAAATACAAAAGATACTCTGTTCATAAAAAGAAACAAACAATACAATCTACTTTAAATTGTTCTATTTTAAAAACCCTAGTATCCATAGACTTTTAATTAATTGGTCACAGTGGATAGCCCTCACATCAATGGAAATTCCTGGCATGCATAACATTTTAAACTGGAGTCAGTCAGAGGTTGGGGTCCCTCTGGACTCTCTCCAAAGCTACACTTTGTTGATAGTGGCTATATGTTTATACTCCTCTTTGCAATTACGAGATGTTTCTCATACATTCTGAATTTTAGTGGCTTAATTCCTTACCCATTTGGGAACTGAACAGCCTCCTCACTGTGACTAATGAGACAGCAAAAGAAGCCCTTGCACTGCAAGAGTGTGATGGCTCCAGGCTCTTACCTGGTCCACTCTTCCTCCCACAGGCTAGCAGCTAACATTTTAAGAATGTCCTGTGAATTCAGGCTAGCTTCAGGCAAACTTTAACACACGTAGATAGTGAGCAGCAAGAGCTCACTGACAGCGAAGCACGTAAGTAAATTGTAAATAACATGTTTGATGTATGAGTAATGCTTCGAGTACAATTACACATACATCAATTACGCCTACAATCTTTTAATCTAAATACTGAAAGGGAATGATCCTGATATATTTGGTCTTCCAAATATATGGAAAGTTTCACATCGGAAAAATAAAACCAGTGAAGATATTTTAACATAACACCATGAAACCACAAAATAATCTTTGGTGTTTAGACTAATTGCCACCCAGTTCCATGAATTTCACTTCATTTGTTTAATTTGCTTTAATTTAAAAACAAACACATATGCATACCCCAAACTGTAACTATTTGTGTGCCAAGAATACAAACATTTATTCTCTGAAAAACAAGTAAATCATTCATATTTCAAGTAGTTTATGTATGCATACTTCAGATCCTGATCACCTCCTAGTTTTTCTTTTCTTTCTTTTTTTTTTTTTAATAGGACATTTCAGCAACTCAGGAAAATAAGTGAAATACTGTATTTATTTCTTTATGACCAAATACACATGAGACACAGAGCAAGCATCATTTTCTTTGTTTCCCAGCTACTGCAAACTACTTCTGTCCATGACTCAGATGAAAACCCAAGAATTCTAGCTTGCTCATTTAAAGTTTTCAGAAGGAAAAAAGTCATCTGAAACAGCCAGTGGATAATAATGACGGTTTGGTGGTGAATGAGATTTGATTGGAAGAAAAAAAGGTGCAATAAAGTGATTTTAATTTGCAAAGAAGCCAGTGGAAACATAAAGAAACATATGTTTCTGGCAGCACAATTTTTCTCTAGTACTAAAAAGCTTTAAAGTACTGAATTTATTGACATCAATAACAAAAGGGAATCGGCTCCAAGTCCATCTGCCAGAACATGGCTGGTGAATGAAATTCAGGAAGGACTGAAACAAAAGGTAACATCCAGACTCTGGAAGATCTGAGGTTTGGACCTGAAGTCAGGTCTGGTCTGACCTCTAATACCAACACTGATCATTCCAGTGTTAGCAAGGTTCAGGAACAAGGATGAGAAATCTTCTGGTGGTCATAAATGGCAATCCAGCTGCCTACCCCTACTTTTAAGGCGTTCCTACATATGCTGCCTCAGAGTGTTATCTTCTGGAGCCTGGATGCTCTTTCCAACATACCTCAAACAGATAGGGAAAGAGGGGATTAATTCCTGGTAAACAACCTCAGAGCATTTGTATGCATTCTTGTTAAGGGTAGGGCAGCATTGTATTGCCTTAACTCAGTCATCTTTATCTGCAGTTGTCATATCCCAGGGGACAGTATCAATTACTGATCCCTACTAGGACACACACATAGTTTTAAGACAGCTATTGAGTGGTACCTTATTAGCAAGTTGGTACTACCTTACTGAAGTTACAGTAGATGCTCTCTTATTTCTCACCCTGCTCCACAGGAATCCTGAAGATTCAGGAAACACTTCTAATTCCTGCTGAGCTCCCTGGAAACATGCAAACTTTCTGAAAAGGTAGTTGTTGTATTCTGAAAAGATATTGGAAAGGAAGCAACGTGCCTAATCCTTTCCTTTGCAGGCTAAGCACAGTCTAACTGATCCTGCCTACATCACAATAAAATACAATTCTAACATGATGGCAGAGAACCAAAACTGAAGATGAGATCAAAGACAGTCGTCTAACATTAAGGTCAGCTCACCATGGCCACCAAGCCTACTCTATACAGTCTTGTCTGAGTGCAGACAATAGGCTCCAACACCAACAACCTCACTGGCAGAGAAGTCCAGTGCCTTTCACACTGAAAGCAGCATCCCAGGGAAAAGTTTGCTAGACAACATTTACCCGCTGCCAAGCCCTGCAGCTTTCACTCAGTGACAACACAAGAAGAAATGTAAGCAGATTTTTTACTTTTTTACTGTGTCCTTGCCAGGTTCTACTCAGGTGTAATCCTAAACTGAAGCTAAACAATCTGCTAGATGTTATTTTTCAGTTTTATTAACACACAATGCTGTAACAGAAGACATTAAATGAACTTACCCTTTTCCTGTGGGGACTAATTTCTAGCTTCATCACTGCACATTTGTTTAAAGTATTTAAGCGCCTGCAAGGAGCAAAGGAAACCATATTAAGAGAATACTCCAGTGTTTTGACACAGGCTATTCCAGTTCAAAGCTTTTGTGAAGGCTGTCCCCAAACTGCTCTGCATACAAATAGCCACAAGCAGAGTTTCAATTAGAGCCCTAATTTACTTAACTATTAACCCATTACATTTGGCTGTACTCTAACTTCAGAGGGAGCGATGGATGACTATTTGTTGCAATTACCTGAACCAAAGTAAAGAGAAGTTAATGGAAATTTGGACTAAGTTGAGAAGTATATCACATCCTACGAATTGTAATAATTACATTTGTTCTAAATAGCAGACATCCAAACCCTGAAACAGTCAACCTTGACAGACTAAAAATAACAGAAAAGTCTTCCAATTTGACACTGTAAACATGTGACTATATTTAAAAAAGCATGCTGCTTTAAAAATCGTACTTTATTAGCTGAAATTTCCCAGAGGAAAACGTATTTTCCACTTACTAGATGCTTATTTTTTTTTGAATAATGATTATTTTCAATACAGTCCTGGGACAAGACAACTTGTCAGTTTCAAGAAAACCAATCAGAACACAGACCCAATTTCTGCTTTCTAAATGGAAAGTCTCTTTCATATAAAAATATTTTTCTGAAGGACTAAAATTTAAACAAAAATTAATTGCTGCAGCAGCAATAGCTAACCAGCCTCCTTGTGTAATATGACAGCAGTCTGGATGCATATCTTGGAGTACTGTATGAATACATATGAGCATTCCTCTATTCCTCAACGAGCTAATGATCTGGTAGGTATCCCTAAAACAACCAAAAAATTTTCTGTCTTCTCTGCTCTACCCCAGACATTCAGTGTGCAAGGCCGAACACAGGCAGCTTAAAACACAGCAAAAGTCAGCGCTATTCGTGACACAGCTCAAAGGCAGGTTAAGCCCAGCTAAATGCAGGCTGCTGTGGTCTCCTGCCCTTCTCCATGTCCTTGCCTCCCCAGAAACTGCTCCAAGGACATGCTTCAGCTAAAATCTGTACTGGTAGAGTGTGGTTAGAGAACTGCCAGTGCTATGGCAAGGCAAAAGGAAGAAACAGGCTGGGCAGAATGGAGAAGGCAGAAAAACTGAAGCAGCAGCTTCATGGAAGTGATGATTTAGTCCCGTGTCAATACTTTCGCTCATGAGATTGTACTGTGGGTTGGATGAGCTAAACTAACTGAGCTGAAAACCAATCTTTCAATATTTCTTGGAGTTGAATTTCCCCTGAGCTGCGTGAAGAGTTGTGTGTGCAGGAAGGCGGCACAGGAGCAGGGCCACCCCTTTCCTTTAACTGGACTACAGCCCAAATTCAACAGCAGCAAAGCTGAGCTTTAAAAAGCCTTATTCATTCCAAAGGAAGTTATGTAATTTTCACATAATAATTCATCTGAGCAAAGTGAGAAGAAGAGCCTGTATCTGCAGTTTTGAAAAACTAAAAAAGAAAAGAAACGCTGATGTGCCCTATTGCTTCAAATGAATTTTCTCAGATTCATGAAGCTTGTACTTGAATGCAGAAAATGTATGCACAGGGAGAATTACTAGTTTCTTCTCTTTTCCCTTGCCTTTTATGCACAGGATTGGCTGCAGATGGTATTTACACAGGGCCCAATCCTGAAGCCATCAAAGAAAATGGGAAAGCTGCTACTGATGCTTTTGCTGCAAGCCATAAAGTAAAAAGGAAAAGGCAGTTTGATCTATAATTAGACCCAGCCATAACACAGCAGAGAAGAAGGGAAACAGGAATAATTGCCACAGGTCAAATAGTAGAGCAGTGGCAGGTTAGAAAAGTTATCCAGATCTCTCCTTTTTATTCAGATTTCATCTTTGTTCTGAATTTAGAAGGCAAAAGGTTCAGGCCTGCTGGCTGCAGCTGGTGGGCATATGCACAAGTCCAGTGAATTCAGAGGAATTGTATTTACGGTGTGGGTGAAGGGTGAATGTCCCATCTACATGCTACACAAAAAACTGTTTGGTTTTTTTCAAGAGGCCACACAAGCATCAGAAAGCTGCCTCCATCTCTGCTATAAACACATTCTCCTCTCAAGTCCTGGACCTCAAGACCAGGAAACATTAAACTGGTTTCAGTTCTATATTGTGTAATAATTTACAAATTTCACAGTGTTGCAACCTTTGGCTTATGCAGAGAGAAGTTACCACTGAATCCCTGGATCAGGCTTTATCTAGCTCCAGCCTGTCTGACCACTAATAAAGACAATCTCTGATTTCACAAAGATTACATCCCCAGACTTCTCTCCTACTCAACTAAAACCCCTGAAATAGGTGGAAAAGGGTAGAGCAAAGACCTTTATTGTCACAGAGGGTATTTTAAAAAGAAATCTCCTGACACACTCCTCACAAAAATTAGTAAGAAGGCACGATAAGGTAACCCCCAATGAGTGAGGTTAAATTCAACAGCTGTGAGGTAAATAAAGTCTCTGTTACATATTTGACACGGATGCATCTCCAAACCAGTTTCCCTTTTGAAATCTAAATCTCTCCAGCAATTGTCTCAGGTCGGCAACTTCCATTATATACATCACATGTTCTGCTTCAACTTTTGCTCAAATTCAGGAGTGCCGAGGTCCTTGAACTACACACCACTGAAAACACAGTGCAATATGCAAAATTGCCTTCCAAACACATTAGTGAGTCAGCAAAGCTAAGCTTACAAAGTTTAGTTTGTCAGGATGAGATTTACCTATACAACTGTCACTAACCTTCACATATGCTTTGCAATACTTTTTAAGCATATAAGCTCACATTAACTTTCAACAGATCTTCTCATCAAATTGATGCCTGTTAATAAACCACAATTTTCTCTTCTGGGTCTGGAACTTCTCCTTTGTTAACTCCACTCCCAGGTATAAGTTCACTTATCATTTCCTTACTGACAGTCAGCAGACCTGCCTCATTCTTTAGCTCCATCTTATTCTGCCCAAACCTGTCTCAGTGACACCTTCCTGAAGACAAGATGGGAGAGGGAGGGAAAGGGCAGGATTGCTGCTGACAGCAGTTACAGCCACTTTCACTGTTTGGCTGTCTCAATCTCAATTTTGACTATGCCTCCTACCCTGGCCACTCTCTAGATGACTGTCTGGATGACAAGATAATATTCTTTCCCATCATTTAGAGAAATGTCTTTGAGCCAGCCCTCTCTATACATCTTCACATCCAGATGTTATGTTACTCCCATGGAGCATTCTATCTCCAAGACATCACTTTTCCTCACTGTCTGTGGACTCCTATCTTAGCTCTCACTCTCCTTCACCCCAGCTCTGCAAACCCCTTCCTCCTGAGGATGACCAAGGCAGCAGAACTTGCCTCTCTGTCCTAGACCCCAAGTCAGCCCTGAGTGGTAATTACACTGGCAGCCTGAACCTGCTGCACCCAAAACATGGGACACTGGATCTTCTCTCAGAAACCATTTTTACTAGTCTTCTCCTCAGAAACGGCCAAACTAATTTAGCCTGAACTTCATTTAAGAGAGGCAGACTGAATGAGATATTCACTATGAAAAACTGTAGTGTGAACAGCTAACTTCTAAATTAAAATGTGGGTTTATGACATGAAGTCTTTTTTAAACTAGGTACTAGTCAGTTCTATGTTGGGTGTAACCCCAGGTAATTAATTTTGTTCTTATTAACAGAAGTTCTCACCCACACACCCAAATAAAGTGGTAGTAGCAATGCAGAATACTAGATTTATGAATTTTAAATTATAATTTTGAATTTGAGGAACTGTGTAATCTAGCTCTAAAGTTTAAAATATTTTCTTGATGGACCTAAATTCATAATTCCGCTTATAGAGCAAATTCCAGCTCCATTATACCTGTAACTAACTCATCACACTTCTTGTCTCAGTGGACAGCCTCTACTTTGGCTCCTGGGGTTCATCTGCATGTTGTTCTGCAAAGGAGGCCAGCTCTCCACAGACCAAATGATACAAACAGTGAATACATTACAACCAATTTCTTGGATGAGAAGTCCTGATGATAAAAGATTTAAGAAACCTCTTGCATATATAGTGTAACGGTTTCCTAGCTATGCACAAGGAGATTTGAAAGGATTTCCATCATGGTTTGCTATGTATTTTGTACTTAGCAACAACCTCTAGGATAAGCACGTTTCAGTACTTAGTTTCATCAGCACATGATGCCGCCAGTTATCTGCTGGAGAAAAATTCCCAGTCATTAATCTACATAAAGTCCTAAGAAAGCAAGGCCAGCACTGGTTTGCACAGTCACTAAGAAAGCATCCAAGAAAATTAAAATAGGGTCATCACTCTTAGATTTTTAACCCTACATTTCATGGTAAGATCACTAAATGACACTTCTTAACCATCTGTTACTGAGTGCCATATGCTATCTCTGTAGTTCAAGTCTCAACCCCCTTTCCACTTGAAACATTTTCCATAAAAAACATAGTGGGGTGAGTTAAAGTTAGCTTAATTTTCCTGCTTACATTAATAATATTATTAAATGATAATTAACAATACTGTACAGATGTAAACTATCATTTAAAATGCTTCAAACTTAAAAAAGAAATCCCTGTCACTGTGATTTCTACAGTCTTTTTTAATACAATTATTTCACATGCAGTTATCAGAACAAGGTAATTAGAAATTCTGGGAAACACTGGCTGTTACATAGAAAGCAGATTCTCAGCACAGACCACTTACTTATTTTGTTACCATCCACTGTGTACAGCGTTCACTTGGCTCTGTGCTGAAAGTGCAAATAACTCCCAAAGTATTCTGATTTTCAGTCAAGAAATGGTGATAGACTTACAGTTGTGAAACTGTTCCAAGTCTTTACTGAGCAAACCCCTTTCCTGTTTACACACTGACCGTGGCATGAGTCAAAATAAACCCAGGCTGCAGGCAGAAAGGCAGCATTCCAAACGATGTTCTTCTCCACGGTTTTTAGTGGGCTTTGCAAAATTAAACAAGGAGGTGTGGAAAAAAACCCCTAAAGGTGAAAATGTTGTGATAATGTACTGCTTTTGTCTAACACACAAGGTAAAAGGCCAAATTCAGACATCTGAGGTGCTTAACTGAATTACTTCAATTTTATTTTGAGGTGGTATCTGAATGTTTCTGGAGATACTTCAGTGTCAGATTTAAAGTCATTTTGTAAAAGATAACTCTGATGTACAAGCCACAGGCTTCAGAATGATACAGTTCAACCCTTAAAATCTTTGTCTCAAGCTACAGTAAGACCAGTGGATTCTTACATATAAATATTACACATGCCTATTACACAGAAAACAATCTGAAAATAAAAATCTGTTATTTTACAATCAGTAGCGTTATTACAGGATTCTTATGTTCACAAAACAACTATATACATGTATAATTTTGGTTTTCTCACTTTCATTAGAAAATTTACAATGTGTACTTCCATTGGACACAGATCTTTTTACTTTCCTTGGTGTTCAGAGAAAGTGCTGTTTTTATGTATCATACTAACAGCAAATCTCACAGAGATATGGAGTGCACATTGCTACTTTCATCAGAGAAAAAATCTGCTACCTTTTTTTCCCTGTATAATTAATTAATCCTGGGTTAAAAAGTATTCTTGGAGGTGAGCACCAAATGCAAAATATGCTGCCTTGACTGTGTTTTGTTTTCCTGGTGAGGGACGACCATGCTTCTGGGAATCAGCATTTATTCTCATTGCTGTACTTTCTGTTCATTCACTTCACAAGTTCCAGGGAACACAAATAAGTAGACCAACAGATCAGATTTAAATATTGGTGGAATAGATGTACCACACTTAAGTAAGGCACATCTTGCATGAATTTAACATTAATGAGATTTTTCCCCTCCTAATGACTGGACAAAGAAATCTGTTTTCTTAGTTTGAAAATCCTGTAAATATTTCTGAAGAACTTTAAATTCCAGTCCCTCTCTTTCCCCTCCAAGTATGGCAGTGATGGCATGAGAACACTATTAACTTAAAGCTATTCTTAAAAGGGTTTTGTAATTCATTAGAATTACTGACATTTAGAGTTGCAGACACCATGTATGCAGTATCCAAAAGCATTCATTTTGCAGGCAGTTTGGAAAGCTGCCATACTGAAGGATGGGGCCATAAAACTGCACTTATTTCTAGGTAATAGAAGATATGAGAAGTTAAAGCTTTTTTCTTTTGCCATTTAAGATTGTGGACTCACACTAGAGGAGGTAACTGATGGATGGATTAATGTTAGCTGATGTCAGATGGGGCCATTGTGATTGCTTTTATGACCAAACTGGTAATGCTGGGGCTGTAGTTCTGTAAAAAAAAAAACTGCTAGACACCAGCAAGTCTTGCTCTCTCTTTTTCTCTACCTACCCCTTCTCCTGCTTCTGCAGCTGGCTGTGGGGTCCTGTCCCATTCTTCACACTTACTGTGAACTTCATTATGCTTTTCCACTGATTTATTTTACTCACCCAGGAAAGGACTATCAAGACTCTTTTTGTAGGGTGAGCCAATTGAACTGGTTTGTGGAAGGAGCCCATAAACAACAAAGATAAGTTTATGTGAGCATGTGGCTGAGGGCAGGCCTGTCTTTGGAGTAGTGATAAACTATTAGATTCCCTTACATTATCCCTTTCAGCCATACCCATGTTACACAGGGTGATGCACTGAGGCCAGCATGAGGGTTTGTATATAGAGCACTTTGTATACACAGCATTTTGTTTGTATACACAGCTGTCCACCAAGGTAAGAGAGTGATGGTGTGCACCAGCATCGCTTTGCTAACACTGTTCCCAAAACCCAATTCCTGTGTGGGAATTGGTGCTGCAGTTGTATGTGCAGATGGCTATAGCCAGCACAGTTCTACTTTCACATGCCTAACTTATTTGGGAATTAGGAAGGAAAGCAAACAAAGAAGAATAATAAAAAATATGCCTATGAAATCCCTTTCACAAAGATTCCTGCTACTCTCCTCCCAACATTTTTTAAAATAAGATCCCCAAACATCACTTAGCCCAATAAAGTATTGTAATGAAAACCACAAACTTTCCTGTGTCTTTTTTTGTTGTGCTTTTTCCAGGTACTTTCTATTACGCAGGAAGGGTTTTGTTTCAAAATGCAGTGTGATTTTTATTCACCTACCTGCATAATGCCTCAATAGCATCTCTGTCCAGAAAGTCGTGCTCTCGCTTGACTAGAGCAATGTCAACTGGAAAAAGGAGATCTGTAGGAAAAGAAACAGATGGAATCAAAGTGACACTTATTCCCAGTGATGCGTTATTTCAAACAACCAGCTGCCTTCAGTTGAGCTCATCAAGATGCCAGTGATTGGTACTTCTTAGGTAAACACATGCTATCGCCTCAAATGCCAGAGGTGCTTCCTTTTCATCTACAAATTTTTGACATGCAGCCTTGATAACTGAAAGTTCATATACAGAATAGAGGAAAAATTGTTAAAGCAGAGATGAAACAATGGGAGACAGAAAAAGGCAAATGCAAGCTTCCCTATCAGACATCAGAAGTGCAAACTAATTCAGGCTAGCTTTATTTAAAATAAATGTGCAATCTCCATCAAAGTACTAATATCTCACATTAAAGAACAAAGGTCAGTAAATGCCAAAACTCTGAAAGAATGAAAAAAAAAGCCTTTAATCTCCTTAGCTGTTAATCAAGCTATTTAAAAGTTTGACACTGATACATTAATGAGATACGGCTTGAAATGAAAGCAAGCCAAGCTGCGTGGAGACCATACTGCCTCCTTTCCTTAGGAGATTATTTGGGTAAACAACTGGGAGAGTGAGGGGGAGGAAACAATGTTGGCAGAGAACTGAAAATTTACTTCAGCTCTGAAGCAGCAAACACATATATATTATTTACTGTACTCCACAGATTCCTGACTGTCATACAGGTCCTGATCTGGCATTCCTTGCACAGCTAAAACTCCCACCCGAAGCTGCTGGTTGTTCAGGGCACACAGAAATACAAGGTCAATCTATGAACAGACTGCTGCAGTTGCATACAATTTTCCTGATCCCAGTAACTTCCTGTGAATTTTTTAATTTCTGGAGACTGGGAAGAATGAGCTGAAATGAGGAAAAGAATTAAGACTGATATTAATTTCTAGAAAGATATTTTCTATACTAACAGAAAATGAACTATATGAATTCTATGAAATTAATTAATTTTCTATAACAACAGAAACGAGTTCTACATCCTCATTTTCATAGCACTATAGAATGGTTTGTGTTGGAAGGACCTTAAAGTTCATTTAGTTCCAAGCCCCCTGCTATGGACAGGGACACCTTCGATTAGATCAGGTTTCCCTAAGAGCTGTCCAACCTGCCCTTGAACACTTCCAGGGACAGGGTATCCACAGCTTCCACAATTGCCTCAGGAATTCAAATTCTGCAAAATGCTAGGAATTCTGTATTTTCTACAGAAAACTGCGGTTTTAGCAAAGCAACTGACAAGGGTTCACTGATTAATCTCCCATATCAAATGTGCTCTGTGTGGGAACAACCCACATAGGTGACTTCTCAGAACTCTTGTACGATACCCAATTGATTCATAGGTCTCCCCATCACTATTTTAAGTAGAAAGTACAAGTAAAGAGGGTGAGCACATTCAACTGGTATTTTTTAGCACTGCTGATGTAAGTTTTTCCACTGGGAAAGTTGTATCTTAGAATGTCCACAAGAGAACGTGGGAGAACTTAAGTGAAGGAGGTGACTTGAAAGAACTTGATAGTCTGCATAAGACCATTTTTTTAACAGTTAATCTATGCTATTGCTGGCTTTGTTGTTGCTGCTGCCAGGGGGGCTTGCACAGGACAATGGTATATTGTTTTTCAGTAAGGACAGCTGTCCTTTCAATGGGTATGGCTGGCCTTGCTCTCACAGCTTCTCTCTCACCTCTGTGGTCCTTTTGATGTTAGACAGGACATGCTGTTACAATAGAAACTTCATGTAAGTTTAGAATCTCTAGGCAGGGCAATGTTTTCTGAACGCAAGTAATTTATTAGGGGATTTATGACTCAGTATAATAAAAAACCCACAAACCCATATAATCTGCTGAAAGTTTTGCCTCAGTTGTAATGAAGACTGGAGGTACAGTTACAGCTCCATATCCCAAGAAAACCTTGGCATCTCCATGAGAACACAAAAAAAAGAAGGAAGGAAAAAAAGAAAAAATAAAAGGAAATTTAATTTCTGAACAGGCAAAGGAAAGTCTTGCCAAGTGCTGCTTTTGAAAGTGCTATTATGATCTCGTATTGCCAATGCAGCTGCAAATCAAAGCTCAACAAGATCATTTTTCAAGGTCAGCTCAGCATTTGCTGTAATTTTCAGCAGTTATTCACTGTAAATAACAAACTTTCTATGCTCGTTCTTACAAGCAGCAGCTGGATTTTGCTTTGTAAAAATGAAGAGGCAGTTAAGAGTGCACAATAATTGCACTACAATGAAAGTAATTTTAAGTGGTGTGGGGGAAAATTCTGAACAATAATATAGATACATAAAAAGGATATCACACTTTAAAACAAACTTCTGTATGCTACTCTGCATCGGAGTGTAAGAAATGTATGCCAAACCTGCAGGTTTCTAGCAGGTTGGAGAGGCAGCAAAGACAACAATTCTAATTGAGCAAAACTAAAGCAGACACACAGAGTGAATTCATCCCAGAGAAGGACAAGTGTCTGCAGGAGGTAGCCACTCCTCTGAGGAGCTTCTGTGCAACAACAGCTTGTATGTTCTTTTTCCCCTCATAGTAAGCCTGTGTCTATCTCTGACCCAAGTCGTTCTGAAAAAACACACAAGACTTGGGAATCATGAGGCAAACAGATGTACCCATGCATATGCAGAATTCCCTACTACTGTTCCATTAGGAGAGTTGGCCAGTGGAGCTGGACACAGCTTTTTTATTTCTTCAAGACTGGGCATGTAGCAGTGGATGACTACGTTCCTTTCTGTTCTAACCAGAGGGAACGTATCACTATACTAACATTTACATTTGTTCTATGATGATGTTTGGAAGATTCAGACTAAAAGAAAAACCTGAAAAAAGTTCAAAACTCTTGAGTGCTTCAGAGTCTCATTGGGTTTGGTACACCTATGTGTGTGGTGGATAGCAGAGAGCAGACCAGTCCCTAAAAGTCATGGTGTGTACTGGAACTTCAGTTGTGCCCCTGAATCTCATTTATTGGTGAATATGACATCTTATTGTCCAAAAGTTGCTGGGAGAGGATCGAGTTCAGGTGCCTACCTTCATAAAGCTGCGCATACTGTGGGAACCCAGCAGCCCGCAGCCAGTCACAAGCTTCCTTGGCCTCGATTTCTGAAAGAGGACAGAAACAAGCCACCCTCCGATTAGTGATCTGCAAGGAAAGAAATTCCTCTCTACCACTTCTACTATCCCCATTGCAAAATAAGCACAAAGGTTTTCAGAAACTTTGAACTGAGACACACGTTTGCTTATCTCAGTTTGCTTTTCTTCTCACTATCAAACATATCTTAGATTCTGGAAAGTCACTAGCACTCAGCTGCTGTTTATCAACAGCTCATCATTTTAATAGTTAGAGAAACAGGCAAAAATGAAAACTGCAGCAGTTATGGATTACCCTGTACAGGTTTTTTTACACTAGAAAAAACAGCACTGCAATCAACATGAGCAGCGTTTGTTCAGCAAATCTTATGGTACTCTTGGCACAACTACTTTGTCTTGACAGAAATTCCTTGCAGAGCTCGCATTACTGTGCACTTTAACACCTTGTAGACAGTACTGACAGACTCAAGCCCAAGAACAGATGACACACTGTACTGCAGCTCACTCAAGCACATATTTACTACCCAACAAGAACTTAGTTTCACTGGAAGTCTACAAGGCATTTACGAGTTACTTGGTATACTACAGGAAGGTTTCCCTCACACTGCCTAAAACAGCATGCCACAGAATTATATTATTCACACACATATACATTACACTGAAAGAAAGTAATATTAGTCTGTGAATAAATCACATATAAATTCATTTTTTACTTAATAGAAGTAGAGATAAATAATATGTTATCGTATTAGCTCAAACTAGAAAAATATAAAAGGTATTTAGGGTATTCTACAAGTGTTGAAGAAATGGATTGGGCTAATTATGTTCTTCAAAAAATTCAATAAAGTGATACTGGGAATTCAGCTCCCTGCTTAGAACTGATCAAACAAACAATGAGAAATCAGAAACGATTAAAGTTTGTCTGGCTTTGATTATATTCACTGTTCCTGATGGACCAGGAAACAAAAGCTTCACTATGCACAACTCAGTACACAATTTTGCCACCTACTTGGAGAGGATACTATGGCTCCCTGCTACAGAAACCATGCACAAAGGGGCTCGCTCAGAATTGCTCCAAATACAGGTTACTGCACACAGGGCATTGAAGAGCCAAACACAACATAAGTAAAATATCACAAGATTTTGTCATGCTATTAAATATTCCCAGTGAGATAGATACACAAAATTGGATGAAATGGCAGGCACCTTTTAGCGTCTCCAAAACAATGGCAAATCCCCTGTAATTTTCCAAATCGCTACAATAGTGCTGAAATAGTTGTGCGTTGCCAGATTACTTGGCTAAGACACATATCCAAACCAAGGGGTTAAGGTGAGCCAAAACACAACATTCCAGATAAATAAACATCTAAAAATCCACTCCTGTTGAAGTCAGGACAAGCAGGCATTTGTGCAACTTGTGTTTGCTTCACCTTTGGGTTATGGGACCACATGAGAACAAGCACGTACCAACATATTGACTTAGCTACTGATTAAGAAAAGGCATTATTCAATTCCAATTGCAAGCAATTGTAAAGTTTTGCTTAAAGTAGTATTTTAATTTCAGTATGCTACGGAAATACATGGGAAATTTAATAAAGAAGAAAAAAGTATCTAAAACATATTTGAAACTTGTACTGCTAAAGCAAGAACAAACAACATGATAGATTAATATTTCAGAAGCAATTAAAGTAGTAAAGCAAAAAATCTGCAACTAATTTTTAGAGTACTTAAAATAAAATGCAGTATCTTATAGGTCACATTCTGCAGAAGTATCTGGATTGAATGAGAATTTTATTTGATTTAAAACTAGAAAAAAAATTATCCTAGATAACAAGCACTTAGAAAAAAATGCAGGGAGATGCTTGCAGTGCAATTGAAAAAAGTGTGAGATTCCTGACTACTACAGGCACTGTTCAATGTGTTTAAATATTTGTTCACAGGTCCTTTACTGAGTGCCCCAGGTATATGACCCGTAAATTATTTCTAGAGCTAGAAAATTATGAATATGCATTTATCAGACTTTTTTTACCATTCTCTATAGAGGCCTTGTGTATCTTTTCCCCAAATATATATGCCAGTTATGTGGAAGTTACATTTTATGGGTACCCAGGTGTTATGTGCCTTTGGGATTTTCAGAGCATATTTGCTTTCAAAATACCTTTGAGAATCCCCCAAGAAGTCTACCTAGGCAATGAAACACCTGAGGTTTTCCTGTCTGGCCACAAGAATTCCAGGGAACAATAAAACACAAGTGCTCCTGTCCATGGATTAGGCTATGTAAATGCCTAGGGTTGGGTACGAGACAGTGCAGAGCCTTTAAAAGCCATATTTGCCCCATTTTCATAGAGCAAGTTGCAAGTCCTGTTGCAAGTCCTGGAAGAGCAAAGGGCTGCAAGTCCTGTTGCAAGTCCTTGGAAGGGTGAAGGGTTTTGAGTACTATCTTGAACAAGGGGCCAGTGAATCCCCTGAGACCAGGGCTCTCTCCATGTCATCTCCATCCACACAAAGCATGTGTAAGAGAGGGACATGATGGGTACAGGTGACAGAGTAGAGGTGGGACCTAAAAAAGTAGCTCCTCTGTCCAACTCCAGTTGGCCAAACTCAGGATTCCTACTAGACTGTACTCCTATGTGGTATGACCAGACAAATGGGAAGGTAGTATTTTAACCCCATTTCCCTATCTCAACCTTGTTGGCTACTGATGAGCCAGAATATGAACAAAACTCTATGTATGTGAAATTCAGGCAGATCAAAATATGGTCAGAGGGAGAATCCAGCCCAAGGTGCACTGAATAAAGCTGCACAGAAAGCCGAATACACTGAACAAGCTTCCTCACATAAGAGACACAAATTTAAACAGCTGAGAGCTTGTCTAGGTAAAAAGTTCATTACCATAGCTTAACTGGAATCTGTGAGAATAAAATACATTGGTTAAACCTGAGGTTCTGGCCAAGTCATTTAAACTACCCTAGAGGAAGAAGCTCTTTCCCACAATTTCCAAATTCCAGCTTCCAGCTCAGCAGCATTAGCCCTGGGACTCTTGGTTTGCTAGCTGCCAGTTTCATATCCAAGTGGACATAAGAATATTTATGTGTAAGTCCTTGTCATCCTGATCAATGGCAATCAAGATAATAAGATACAAAAAAAGAACAGGTCTTCCAAAATCAGGTTTTCCAACTTCTTCTAAAAAGATTTAGAAGGGACAGAGCATTCATTAGCCTTTGTTCAGTATCCCATGAGAGTATAGATAATTATCTGAGCTATGAACACACTATCAAGCACAGCATTTGCTTGGTTGGGGCCAGCTGATAGCCACAGGGAGAAGAGGAAACTTGTAGAGGAACTCTACACTGCTTTCCAACCTATTTTAGGAAAGCCCTACTTCAGCCACAATTTGCAAAGTAATTTCTGATGAAGATCTGGCAGCTGAACTGATAAGTTGCTGCAGGCAAAGGACTGGTCTCACTCCCTCCTTCCCACTCCATCCCTGCAGTGCCACTTCCTTTCTGAATCAAACATCCTTGCCAGTTAAAACCTTTACAATAAACTACCATTCAGTATACATTCCAAGCAAGAAATGTATGTGCAGCTTTTCAGACGTGCATCCTGTGCCCTCCCCCAGCAGCAGGAGGTTCTTGTACGAAAAACCGCTGGCAAGAAAGAAATTGTGCTATTATTTCTAAGTGTCCCGATACAAAAAAAATCCCAAACCTCTTAGAAATTAAAACAAAACAAATTAAAAAATCCCCACCCAAATCCCCAAAAAATCCAAAAAGAAATACAATGAAGTCTTTATTCTTGGTGTCGTGTAAGCAAACAGCAGGCAAATGTGTTAAAGAGGAAACAGGAAATTTTTATTGGAAACAGCTTTATTTGTTAGTCTGTTTTACAAAGCAGGCCTCCATGCTCAAATCAAGGGTAGGAGTTCCTTTTGTGCATGGTTGGGAACCATTAGTCCTTATTTACCCACTTCCAGGGGGATTAGGAGGACTCAATTCTTCCCCAGAGTAGTAAATTAAAATGGGAAAGTCTAACTTCCTTTTTGTTAAACTTTGGCTAATCTTGGTTCCTGGCCTTGTAAATTCCCAAGTTTAGACCTTCAGCGCAAAAATATCTCAATTCACACCTTGCTTGATACTGCAGTTGCAGAAGGGAGAACTGTAAGATGTCTATAGTCTTTTGTTTAATGATACCTTCTTTCCCATAGACAATAAAAACACACAGTAATGTTGTTCTTTCAGGAAAAAAAAAAAATCACCTTTGCAGTCCAGTTAAGACAGCAACATTGCTTACTTTCATTCTTCTTTTTTGCTTCCATGGAATAACATGCAATTTAAGCACTAGCTCTTTCAGGGTCTTCAGACAAGGTACAAAGCAGATGTATCTTTGTACAGTCATGCATTGACTCAATTTTCACCTAAGTGCTAAACATATTACGAACAGTTTTTCCAAGCAGATGGTTTTCTCTTGCCTCAACTCAGATGCCTTTACAATCGTATTAGCACCTCCACACATCAGTTCGACTCATCTCACCTTTTGGCTCTGTTAAAGAGAGAAGCTTGTAAAAATCTGTAGTGAGACTGGCAAAATCAGCACAATCAAAATCAAATTTCAGAAAAAAATGGGCTTCACTGCTTAAGGTTTGCTTCAATGTAATACATAAAAACTGGGTTTTTTGAGCTTCTTAATTACATCTTGGTCCTAATTTTTAGCTAAGTGATTCTATTTGAAATTCACTATTTGACTTTTCTTTCGGAAGAGAAAAAAAAAACTTGTAGAAATTGAATACAAAATCATCTTCCTGAATTAGCCTGCAGGAGAAGCTCTCCCATACAGTGCAGAGAACATGATTTCAGATTTTCATGAAAGCTGGAGATGAACACACTCTCTCCTTACTTTAATGCCTAAAACTCCATAAACTATCTGCATGTTTTCTAAGGCACAGAGGAGCACATGGAGCACACAGAGCACAAAGGATTCTTCCCCATCCAGGACTGATGGTCTGGTTTAATGGCTGCAAATGGCTTGCATGCTCTTTTTCTGTCTATATCAGAAATTATCTCTCCCTACATGTCATGTCCTTCTGAAACTTCTGGTGCTTCGCAAAATTATTGTTCAACTCAAAAACACTGTCCTGAGCTATTAAGAAACTTGAGATCATTCGGGATCATATTTTTTAAGACCAGCTGTGGTATATGTGAGAAATACTCTTATTTGGATAGAATTCCACTGCACAAGTACAAGCAATCATTTTTCCTAGTGCTTGAATTGCATCCCTGACATGTGAATTGTGGTCCCAACATTAGACCGGATCACACTACCCAACCACTCAGTCTACAGATACATGAAGGCAGATGTGAAACCTGAGACAAACCGGGGAAATAACTGCACTATGGCAGCTGTCTACAAATGAGCAGGCCAGGCACTGAAAATGATAAATCAGTTCTGTGTAATGTCATATGCCTGCAGCCCTTTAAAGCTGGGACAGTATGACTGACTTCATAAGAGTAAGCCTGTTCTGTGTCCATGGCCTCAGACGGTTTTCACTTTGAAGATATGTGACTGTTGCTTGAAAATAATTAAATTCCTTCTTGTAAGTCTGTTTTTTCTCAGACTTATATTGTTAAATATTCTTTAGGCAGTATCATTGACTTAGTGCACCACACCTTTCAAGAAAGTAGCACATAGCAAAGGCCTAAAGACAGCAAAAATACAATTAGTGAAGAACAGGATTTTATAAGGATAATGCCCTCAAACACAAACTTGGGAAGCTTGTCAATAAATGTTCAACCACTAAAAACTAGAGCATTCTGAAAATCCCATTAAAAGCTCTTGCAAATTTCTAACACATTTGGAATTTCTTTTAATTCTAAGAGAAAAATCTAATCTTATACAACTGTTCTAGAATAGTCTGACATATTCAGTCCACGAAGGATGCATTTCTAGAAGAACCAGTGAGACCAAGAGAATATAAAGCATAGCTTTCAAACTGATTATGAGCTTGCAGGTTTTGAAGTGAAAGCTAACAACCCAAGAGAGTCACTTTTCTCCTTTCACCTTCAAAGTGTGAGTTACATTTTGCAATAGCAGCTGCCTTTTTTGATGTGCTCCTGTATTTCACTGTGCTTCAATTTACCTTCTACAGTCAAACGATACATGCTGTGATCTCCATTTACCACTGCCTGTCTCAGCAATCAATTTAAGCCAGTATGGATGCATGTGCAATTTTAAGAAAATATCTCTTATTAAAAACTTTCAGAGGGGTGGGGAGAGGGGAACTCACAAACTCTTGAGGGAAACCATATGTGACACGAAATACATATACTGCTTTCTAGTCATAAAACCCCTAGAAATGGTGATGAATGTTACTCAGATATTCCACAACTATATGATGACGACTAAAAAAATACTCTCTTTGTGTTGTCTCCTGCTGGCTTTGGGTTAAACATGGGACTGACTGACTTTTTCAAGTTACAGAGCCTTGAAGCAAGACAGTAACTATGCAGTTGATGTTATGTATAAACCACAGGTCACTGGGAGAAGAAACAGAGTATGTTTGGAATTTGTGTGGGAACAGATGAAGAAGTAAGGAAACAGATGTTTAAGATCATATATTGATGTTTTCTCTGAAAAAAAAGCAGGAAGCTTGAATACTCTTTTTTTTTTTTTTTGGTCAGCAGAACTTTTGAAAAATGCGAATGGCTTACTTCCACTGATAGGATTTAAGTTTGTTTATTTCCTTATTGATGAAAGCTAAATAAAAATAAAAATAAAAATAAAAAGTTAAAAAAAAAAAAAAAAAGTGACTGGTTTCCAAAATACCCACAGAGGTGTATGTTGGTTGTATGTACTTTCCCTCCTTCCCAACTATACCAAATTACAGAATATAGTACTTTTAATTGCTCACCAATACTCTTGCTAGCACAGCAAACACAATACTGCTTTTGTGGACCAAAATATAATTATTAAACTTGAACCTCCTATTCACAGTCTTCAGCATATCAAAATCACTTCAAAACTTTTTCAGCTCAAAACATAAAAGGAGAAACAACATTTGTTGAAAATATTTCAAACATTTCGAGATTGAGCCAACACTTGCTAAAATCAATGGGAGCCTCCATAAATTTCAGAGGACTTAAGTGGGACTTTCCCAGTGTGGATCCATGGGTCTCTAAAACCCAACAAAACCTTTGCAGGAATAACTGAGGTCAGTTTCACAGTTCTCACTATTTTTAGCATGGGAAGAAACACAAGTTTTCATCAGAGCACAAGGAAGGACAGTGCCCGATGGCAGAAAGTCAGAGAGGGCACAACCACCACCTCTAGAGCATGATCTGGCTAGCAAGAGGTCCTTCCCTCCATCAAGAGGACCTAGCACAACTGATCAGCTCCAAAAAGCACCAAATCAACATTATTTTGGGATCTGATAAAGGGCTACTGAAATAAAGGATATTCCCCATGTGTCTGTCAAGCCGTTTCCCTATACACTCTGTAACAAATTGCAATTATTGCTTATTTTCACACCATTAAATATGATTCTAGCTGCTCAAAGTTAGCTGCATTACTTCCTAACTTGTTAATAATTTTGTGAAAGCTTGTTCTAGGACACAAAAGAATCATCACAACTCCTGGTATACACTGTAAACCAAGTTAATAATTTATTCCTAAATAGGCTTTTGTTTTGTTGTTGTTTTGTTTTTTTTTTTTTTTTTTTTTTTTGATTTTGAGCATATACAGGAGAATTAGGAAAGAAATTTAAAAACCAATGTGATCTGAAGGTAAAAAATAATTTTGTTTAATCAGAAAACTATAGCTTGATGAGGCAGTTTTCCTGTCAAATAACAACTCTTTTTATAGGTTAAAGATGGTCTTCTCCCATCTTGTTTTTAAGAAGGTTCACAGATGAAGAGGAACAAGATGTCAAGTGACTTAAAAAACCTTCAAGAAATAATTGAGCACGTGGGTTATTTATCTGGCCTGCTTAACACAGGGTGGTCTTGGAGGAGGATTATTTGGGGCAGAGAAAGCAGTTAGTCAAATCCTCTGATGGAGGTCATGTTGACAGATTCCAGAGTGAGAAACAAATCCTCCTCCAAAGAGTGGGAAATAGAAGATAACTTTAACCTTCTCTTCTCTCAGAAATTACTTGGTTAGCATGACCTTTGAGAACATACTGAAGAGTAAACATTAACCATTGCTACTCCCAAGTCCAGCATTAATATCCTCCCAACTGCCCCCTGTCTGCAAGCTCGTGGTGTGCACGCTTGTGCACAGTGTGCGAAGCTCAACTCTAAGGCCATTCCAGCCCCAGAGGGAGGCAAAAGAGAGTAGGCACAGCATGACAGATACTTCATCTAAAAAGGCACAAAATGTAGGCTACCTGTTCAGATCTAGGAAATAACAATGGTATAAGAACCGATCTGAACTGGCTCAATGGTTCATACAAAAGAAAGTAGATTTTCTAGACAGTTACTTCTTTGAGCTTGTTAAGCCTCAACCTCAAAACTACCTGTGCATGTAGAAAGAACTGTATGGAAGAATGACTACCTTTACATCATAACCATCTACAGCCAACATCATTGATGACACAGTCCCGAGCTACATCCTGTGGGGATGGTACAACACCAGATACAAAATACCAGTGGCAGTGAACAGCCCAGCATAAAGCTAATTGCATCACAGACAAATGCCTTCTTCCCTGATGCAGAATTAAAGATGTAAACATGATTTTTCCAAGGCAAATATTACTATGAACCTCCTGTTTTCAGATATTAGAGACAGTTACAATATTCTGTCTGTGATACTGCATACTTGAAATTGCTTCTCTCAGTACAAGATCTAATGGTCACATCTAGTATGGATGGAAGAAGAAGGGAAGTTAAATTAAGTTAGATCATGAAGCTTTATGCTGGAAAGTTTCTTGTATCTTATGTGCACAGGAAATCTGTTCTTAGAACTCATGGAGAACAGAGGGAAGGGTGGTCAGCAGAGCATCCAATTCTATGGGTCCACAGGGTCACAGAGAGACCAATCCCAAAACGCAAAAATGCAAGGAGGGGGGCATGTGTAGTTTTCTTAATCCTGAAACTTCAGTAAATTACAAGAACAGGTCTGGGAAAATTAGACTGTGTCCATGACTGGCTTCAGCAAATCTTTCATGCATCTCCTCAGGAATCATTCTTAGCACAGACTATTGCCCTTGAATAGAAAGATTTAGACAAATGTAAAATAAATATATTTAAACCCAAATCTAAGGAACTCTGCACCCTTTTGGACTTTAAAAAAATGCCCCACAAGAAATAAGTGAGCCATCCTATTGTGTCTACATTAGAAGAGAGACCAGATAAAATTTTTTCCTTATCCTGTCTCACCGAGCATAGTCCTTCCCAAGGGAAACAAATACTAGACAATATTTGAAAGAATATTCATCCTGGGAAATAAAAATGATTGTGATACTCCTCTAAAGGCACCAAAGTAGTTTAGAATGGTCTGTAGTATCACCTGTAACTTTCAGATAATGGAACTCAGTGAATTACTAGCTGGTTAAGTCATTCTGGACTCTCTTTTGGTTCTGCCAGTCTTGCCAATGTTATACTGTACTAGCAGACCTAATGATTTCAAAGATATGCTGAGTGGGATAGGGTAGCACTGTCAGCAAGATTGGCAGAGTAAGTGTCCGGTGACAAGAACCAGAAAGTTCCAATCACAGCCCAGTCCTGTGCCCCTTTCATGAGACTTGTGCATCATTGCAGACAGAATTTGTTTTTTCTTTCGAACAGGAGGAGTGAAGGTAGATGAGAAAATAAAAAAAACAAAAGAAAACAAACCCAAAAAAAAACCCCTGAAAAAACAGCTTGGCAAAAAACTTTGGAAATCACAAAACATGCACGACAATTCTGATACCCTGCACCTTGCGGAATTACTGATTGCTTAGGTACAAGCAAGAAGTACGCCTGGAATTGCTGAAATTACCAAAATTTCTGTATATCTACTCTCATTACATTACTGGAGAGAATGTAGAATTTTGTAATTAATTCACCTTGAAACACTGAGATTAAAACTGTAAGCAGAACCATATGATACCCAAAGAATATACATAAATTATACAGGGCATAATCTCTTTATTTAGTGGACATAAAACCAGCAAATTTTCTGTGAACTGCAGATCATTTGATTGCTGTATTTCTATAACATGCACAAGAAGGAAGGGGAAACATCTGAAGTTATTTTTATTTCCCCAAGTCTTCTGGCTATACTGTATGAATGCTAGGGTGGGTCTGGTATTGTCTGAAATGTGTCAGGGTCCTTTTGCATAGCCTCATTTCCTTCTTCCTGTCGCTAGGAAGGATAGTTAAGCATGAAAAGTGCTTGTTTACAGTACAGGACCATCCTGTTAAGCACATGAGTTCTCTTCCTCTGTCTCCTTTTAACCAGCCAAGGGGTGCATTGTGTTTATGCTCAAGCCAGTAGCACAACTCCAATCAGAGGAGAACTGGAGGAGAAGTCTGAATCTCTTAAGAAGCCCAAACATAACATACTGTGGTATTCTGCCTAGGAAAAAAACTTTATGGTGCAGACTGCATCTCTAAATATTTGTGGAACTCATAAATTCACATGCCTCAAACAAACCACTGCCTAGAATGTAATGAATCAGAAGAACCAGAAAAGTAAAACCAAGCCACCTCATCTCCTTTTTCTAGGAATCTTAATATAAACATTCGAGATTAGTGCATGAGTACAGCTACAGTACCTTTTTCCTACCCCCACCAGAGGGAAAATACACTGGGCACTTGTGAGTTTCCATGAGTAGCATCAGTCTTCGTCTGTGGCCCAGCAAGGCAGCTGCAGAAGTGGCTGAGAAGACCCTGACTCGAGAATTAAAAATCCTAGATTGAATCTACACTACTGAGAAATAAAACCCAAATAAAACCACCAGATACATTCTTGCTTTTAGCTACCACTTGGAAATGAAATTTAATGACTTTAGGAAGTTATGTGTTTAAAACAATGTATCAGCACTTCATTTTGATTAAAAAAAGTATCAATTAACAACCCAAGTTATTTTAGAAGATGAGATCAAGAAGTCCTAGAGGCCATTAAAGGTAGCTTGAAATGCTCTGATTTCTATGAACTTGTAGCTGAAAGGAATTTTGTCAAAATAATATATATATATCTTCTCTTGCATATACTGCATTCTCTAATCAAAGAATCTCAGCCCTAATTACAATCCCATCAGCAAATTGAAGTAGTAACCCAAAACCATTTATTTATCCATCCCACTTCCTGGCCATCTCAACCTTTTTCTTTTTCTTTGTTGCTTCTACTGGAGATGCAGAGCAGGATGCCTAGAGGACAGCAGTAATAATACCTGGGAAGACAAGATAGTAGTCTACCCCTGTGGAATCAACAGACACACCTAATACCAACTCCATGTGCTGTCAGCCAGCAAGAGCCTGGTTGCCAGACAGATGCTGAATCAGTCTGGCACTAAGCTGTTGACAGATTCATACTCATAAGAAATCTGCCTATTATCTTCCTGAAGTTCACTACAAACAGCCTTAGAACATAACCTGACTCAAAGAATTGTTACTGAATTGCTGCTAGGAATTTCTTGATCAGGGCAGGGCAATTCAAAGAGATCACACTTACTCCTGAAAAAAAAAAATAAAAACGTCTATAATTGATGGCTAAGATAAAATTGCATTCCTCAGTCTTTTCAAATCAGATGTGCTAAGCACTATGACACATCAGGCAGAACCTTCTGACTTAGTTGAATACATTGTTTAAATGCAGTTATTTCTTTAAATTTTCCCAAAGAAAATATGACGGGGCAAAAACGCCGAAAAAACCCTGTTGTACCAATAGTAAGTGCCTTGACTGGCAACAGAGCTCATTAGGTTAATGGCAACACATCGCTCAGCAACTTCACAGTTTCGGTGGAACTAAGCCATTGCTGGTGGTTTGCAAAGAAAGGGAGGGTGACACGGAACGTAAAACTGACCGACTGGAAAAGGCATCGGCTTTCTGTTTTCCTCGGGAAGGGAAAAGGGAAGAGGGGGGGTAGGGGTGAGCCCGTCTGGCAGGAGGTGCTGCTCCTCCACCGGGATCAAAGCCGCCGGGGGTGACATCAGGGCTGGCCACCGCCGCACGGGGGGAGCCACCGGGCTCCTGGAGGCCATCGGGCTAATTACGGAGAACTTCAAAAGGAACTCGACGGTTCCCGTCTCGCAAGGGCTCCCAGAAAAGCAAGAAAACACCCAAAAAAGAGAGAGACAAAAATTAGGGGGAAAAAAAATGCAAACGGAAAAAAAAAAAAAAAAAAAGCCCACCATAAAAGAAAGAGATGCACCACGGTGATCTTCAGGGAGCGGCCGCATCCCGAGCGCCGCTCCGCGCCCGCGATACCCCCGCGCCTCAGCTCCTGCATATGAACCCTTTCGGCCGCGCTTCCGAGCACAGCCGCCGCGGGCGCTTCCCCGACACAGATCCCGGGCTCCCGCAGCGCTCCCGTCTCACCTGGGGCTGCTGCTGCCCCGACGACGCTTCTGACCCCCGCGCACACGGACGGGCCGGCGGGGCCAAGACCCGCGGCTGGGGACGCACCGCACCGCGGGACGGGGCAGCCACCCCCTGCCAGCGCTGCCTTCCCGGGTGCTGCGGGATAACACCAGCGGGACCCCGTCCCCCTCTGCCCCACGCGCTACCCCAGAGCACTTTCCGGCAACGCCGGCCGCGGTGCGCGGAGGCTGCGCCCCCCGGCGCGCAGCCGCCACCCCCCAAAAACGGGCCGGGAGAGGCATCCCCGAGCTTACGTGTGAGGATCATGGTCTCCGCCGGCCGCGGTGGCTCCGCGGGACTGCCTGCGGGGCCGGCTGGCTGCGTCCCTGCCTGCCCGCCTGCCTGCGCCCCTGCCTGCCCGCCTGCCTGCGCGGCGGCGGCGGCTTGCAAGTGACACCGGCCGCGGAGCAGCGGAGCGCCCGCCCGGCCCCTTCAGCCGCCCCCGCCCCCGGGGCCGCCCCGCCCCCGGCCCGCTCCGCGCCCCCGCCGCGCCCGGAGAGACCCCCGAGCGTGGGCACGCGGCACGAGCCGGCCCCTGCCTGGTCACGGCCCCTAAACACGAGAGAACGGTGACACACGCGGGCACACCGCACACGCACTCATGCACTCACACATGCACACGCTCATGCGCACACATGAACATGCATTCACACACGCACCCTCTCCCCCGTCCCTCCGCTGCGCGTCTGGGGGGTCCAGGGGAATTGCACGAACCAAAGGTAATGAAGTCAAAGACGACCTAAAGGCTTCTGTGCATTTTGTTCCTTTGGTTTTTAATGGCTGTCAGCTTTTGCAGTGGCCAGTTCTATAAAAAACAGTCGGCAAAGCTCTCAATACTTTTTCCAGGAAACATAGAGAAGAGAGTTAACTGAAAAGCCATCATGCCTCCTTGGTGTTAAATTGGAGAGGTTTCGAATGGCCTGAGCAGCCCGAGGCATGGGGGATGCTGAGCCTTCAGCCAGAAGCGAGCCGTGCCGGGTGGCCAGGGGATTCCAGTCCCTCCCTCTCCAGAAAGCGTGCTGAAGAGTGCTGTGAAATTTTAGAATTCTTGAGCACCATCAGAGTCGGAGTCTGAACCTGGATGGAAAACAAGCGTTTTCCCTATGGGAACCACAGCACAGCCACAGGCAAGTCTTGGAGATAGTGAAGCAAAGCCTGGCTTCACAGCTCTGTGTCTGGAAGCTGCTCCCTACACCACTTATTCCCCTTTATATTTTGCGAAGGTTTTTTGAATGCTTATTGCTTGGTTGGCACATTCAAGACTTTAAAATGGCACAAAACAGGTACTTTTGAGCAGTTGCCAAACTATAAGCATGGAAAAATGTATTGTGAAAATTTGAAGATATCTGGACCTGTCAAAGATTCTGATTGGTTCATTTTCTTCCAAGCCAACATCATATTTTATACTCACTGGTGTTATTCTAACATTCAGTTGTCATTTCTGTGCTATGAATACAGATATAAAATATACATAATGTGATGCTTGAGCTGGCAACTTCCTGAGGAATAAATATCTCCCCCTTCTAGAGGCTGCAAACTGTGGCCAGTTGGCCATTATAGTGTTGTTTCTGGAAACCCCTACACAGCTCTAGGACATTAATTTACTTTAATAGCCCAGAAGAGGATGGAAACGCACTATATCTTCAAGCTTAACTTTACATATGTTACCTGCTTAATCAATTACCTCTTCATATCTAACCTGGCTTGCGCACTTTTTGGCATAGCCACATTTACTTTCATTTTTGAATGCTTCTTTTAAGGTCAGGATATATGCTTACTAGATAGGTCAGGCCTGTAAAATGTTAATTCCTAACTCTAGCATGGGGAAGACAGACATACGCTATGCCCCAGCTGTTGAACAGCCAAATTACTCCCAATTTAATTGGCTTTCTGTCTGTATTATCCTTAGTTTTATGCCGTTGGTAGACTAGTAAGTGTCCAAGTGGTCCTCACAAGATGAAATATGCTGGTTGAATATTGTGTGTGATTTTCAGTCTAAATTTCAGAAAAAAAAAAAAAAAAAGAATTCTCCAAAACATATCCTCAAAAGGAAAGGAGGAAAAAAAAGGAAAAAAATTACCAAGAACATGTAGGAAAACATGCTGGCCCAAAGGCATTTATATCACAATAATAATGCTGGAACCAGGAGACCACCAAGTGTCAAGTTAATACCCTCTGTAAAAATCAGGATTTGTTCCTGTAAACACAGACTGCCTAGGCTACTTCCTGGACCAAGCCTTCATTTTGTATAGGAAGCTTTTGTATAGGACCCACAGGAAGCTTTTGAAGGAGGAGAGAATGGACTTCGTAGAAAAAATTGGAAAGGTTTGGAGACTTGGTGTTGTGAAAGGGAATTCAAAAAATCTAAAAATGAAAGGAGATGTGCACAAGAGTGAAGTAAAATCCAAATTGAAAGGGTTGTGTGGTAGTTGCAAGTCAAGATTTTGAAGTCAAAGTTTCATTTGAGGATTCTGAGAGAGGTGAGTGATAAGATTGGTGAATACTTGACAAATGTGTCTCAGACACAGAAGATGGGAAACTCTCAGTAATTAAATCAAGGGTTACCATTCTCCCCTCTACCACTCTGTTAAATAGCAAATGAACAATGATGCTGACGATGAAACACTATGTTGTGCTTTAGTTCAGCACTCCTGTTCTGCTTGCAAAGCTAATTAGCTTCCACAGTAAAGGAGGAATCTCCTCATTCAGTCTCTGCAGCCATGTCAGAAACAGTGACTTTTGTGATGGAGTAGTCTGTCTGTTGGGATCATCACTAAATAGATGCTGGAGGATTATCACTGACCTGGATTAGATTCTTGCTGGTAATCTAAAAGAGAAAGGCTGTGATTGTAGTTTGTTATCAACTGCCAAAGACATACAGTCACTCGGGCTTGCATTTTAACTTGGAATTCTATAGGGCTTTATTTTTGTAGCTGAAGCATGGCACCAGTCTCACATTCACTGTAAAATGTGCTCAGAGGAACATTCCACCTGAGGCATGGGTGTTTAACAGGCTACAGCCACCCTAATCACTCATCCGGCTTTACAGAGTGTTGTGAAATCAGGAGAGCTTTGGCCTTCAATATTTTTATTTCTTTATCTCTCTGGCTATTCAAAGAGCAGGCAGCTGCCTGACAGAGACACAGGATTTTCGAAGTAGCCTGCCAAAGAGGATTGTTTCTGTGGAGTACTGTTATCCTTAATGCAATCAATGAGCTCTTGCTGGATGGTAAAGTAATTGTAAAGGTTTGCCCGACAGGCACAATTACTCAGTTTAAAAGGTGAATTCTCCTTCTGTTGCAACTGCATAAGGGAGTGATTCGAAGGAAGGCATCTAATAATAAGGACTTGATTGTCCTCTGCTTTCCCTCCCAGGCCCAAATGCCTTAATGGTTAACCGTACCCCTGTCATCCTTTTTTCCTCTAAATAGTGCAGTACACAGAGAAGTTCCAATTCACAATTAGTCAACTGACCTGCTGGTACAAATACAGGATTGTCAGACACATGACTGCAACTCTAAATGCTAGTATTAATATCCTCTTAGCAACAGCATGATAGATTATGGAGCAGTTTCAAACTGAGTTTCCAGGCCTCTGGTTCTGGGCTTAGATTCTTTGTCGACTGGGGTATATTTGTACGTAGTATTTCCACAGCCCAAAGGATTTTCATGTTCCAGCCATTGTCAGTGAAATAATTAAGTCTGAATTTTCTAGCACTCGACTTTACTGAAAGTAATTACTTGAAATCTGTAATTGTTCAGGCCTCTTGACAAAGAGTGTTTGCACTATCACTTTGCAGAGATAAGTGATACTAACAGCGCCTTGCTTCCAGAGAAGAAAAAACATAGTTTCACCTACTTGAGAACCACAAAATGAAAGAAAGCATCTACCCCAAATACTTTTTAACAAGATGCATAGTAAATTCACTATATTGCACAAAGAGGTGCTGCTCTACGGCTTGTAATTTATGGGCTCTCTGCTCTAGAAATCTTCCTATAAAAATGAACACTATTAGAAATGTTATCAGCTTGTTGTGTATAATAGACTCTTGTATCTGATCCCAGGCAGCATTCAGTTGGGTGTTTTCCCCCTTTTTTTTAAACAGAAAAACAAAAGAAAATTAACCTTGCCTTATTCTTTGTGATCCATATAAGTAGCTATTTTAAAACAAGAGGCAAGAGCTCTGTGTTTTTGCCTACTTTTGAATGCCATCAAACACTGTGAGTTCAACAGTTCAGGTTGGAAATTAAATAACCAAGTTCACACTGTATTTAAGAAAGACTCTTTTCTATGAATGCACAACAGAATAAGAAATAAAAGTAGAATTAAATAGTTTGACAAAGATACAATTTGATAAAATATAAATATGGAAAAATAAAAGAGGAGGAGAAAAAAATAAGTATTTTCATTCAATTTTAAACACAGGGGATAAGCACTTTAGCTTACCTGAAATATCATTGGTTTATAGAAATTGGTGGAGATGTTGGGTATCTTTCCATATTGTGGTTAAGATGCTGTCACAGGTGAAGGTTTATTTTTTAAAGACTGCAGAATTTTCTGCTGTTAATGGGTCAGCCTTCCCTTCAATTGAAAGCTATATTTTTACCTTTAAGAGGTGATTCACCTTTGCAAAAATAACCAACTGAATTTAGTGTTCAAGAAAGTAGGGAAAGTAGGTAAACTAAACATTTTCTAGAAGTTCTTAGAGGAGTGTGGTTAGAATTTCCAACCTGTGATGAAAGCTCAGAGATGATCCAGAGTAAGTGTATGGCTTGTGACACATAGAAGTCCTTTTTCCTTATATTAAGAAAGATGCAGCAAAACTGCACTATTACCGATAAAGACAGCATCCATAATTGATCTCTGACTCACAAAAATTATCAGGATTAAAATCTCTGCATGTTTGTGGTAAAAATGGTTGAGTAAAAGAGACCTAATGGATATGTAAGTTAAGGGGAGTGACTGTTACACTACATTAGAGAAAGCTTTAATGAAGGTTTGTCTTGGCCAAGGCACCATCCCTAGGTGTAATGGTGGTAATTGCCTTGGTGGCTGTGTGGCAGCAGAGCTCCATGGCACCCGGAGTCATCTCTGAGCCCTCTCCTTTCTTTGTGGGACATTTAAAAGGCAATACTGCTGCTAAAGTTCTCACCCCAGTTCTCTTCCTCTGTGCTTATAAATCACGGTGTGCAAAGAAGTGCGAGAGGAAGACAGCACAAAGCACACTTTTACTCAAAATATATGTTACAAAAGGTGAGCAACTTGATGATGGTGTAAAATGGTGGCAGGAAATAAAGCTCAAATTTTTGTTGCCTGGGAATTTTTTTTTCAGAACAATTCTCTTTGTTTTCACTCTGTGTTCTTGTGACAGCAGCTATATCATTACTAAACCAACCTGCTCTTCACTCTTCATTTTTAAAGCAGGTAGATTTTACCTTCTGCCTTTAAAACCACCAGTTTCCAAAGCATTCCAGTGGTAAGATGCATTTTTTTAAACTTCATTCTGTGTTCATGCATGACCTCCAGTCTGATGAAGAAAAAAGGTCAGCTTTTACAGAGAGACAACAGTAACCTTTCATTAAACAAGATGTAAGATGTAAGTTGCCCACTAAAGTAGATGAAAACTGAAAGGCTAATGCCTTAAACATGTCAAAACAGTGGTTAAAAGTTGGTTTATGAAGCAGCTGTGTTGTTATATTACACATGAGATGCTAGACTTTTCAGCTTGAGACCCTGAGACAGACTGTGTAAGCCATGCAGTGCCCACCTGGAGTTAAAAGGAGTAAAAGGGAACGAAATGAAGGTTTGGTTTGGGTTTTCTTTGGTTGATTGGGGGTATTTTTAATTATATTGAGTAAAAAATTTATGAACAATGAAAAATTTCTTTTCAAAAGCAAATTTTTTGTTACTTCCATCTTCCGTCTTCCACGTTCTGAGATCCAAGGCTTTTTAGCTAAATGAACTCTATATTCATTAAACTTATTTCCTCTGGAGGAAATAAGCACATGCATCCACCTGGACCAGTTGACCCATTATGCAAGAGACTGTTGCTGTTTTAGCCTTGGGGAAATCTCCAGGACTCAGGAAATAATTTTAAACTCATGACTCAATAAAGCATGATAACTGTGGCAACTGGAACACATACACTGTGATTGCTAATTTCACATCAGCATTCATCAGTGGAGGTACTAGCTTGGTATTACAGCATGGAGAGTAGCTATTGTTAATATCATGTGAAGCTATAGAGACAGGGAAGAAGGAACATACATGTTAGTAAGCCCAGTGAGCAAAGTGAGGTCTGGTGTAAGTCATAATAGATTCATAATCCTTGGTCCTGCTCTTGACAGCACAGTGGACTGAGACTCAAAATACCTATCTACAGTCTTGTTTTAACTTATCAGGCAGCCTTGGTCTTTCTATTCCCCTTCTCATATTTCATTTTTCCTTAGATAAATTAGGCAGAATAGTACATGCCTCTTTTGCAAAGTGTTTGAGATGTACTGTGGAAAGTACTGTATGAGATTATTATTATTTATGTCTAATAAAAATCCTCTTGCAGATTGCTAGTTTGGCTGCTACTTTCATTCTCCATGCTCATGCTCTTGCTTATTGTAACTGAAAACCAGCTTACAGCAGCAATTACCTTGCCTTTTACTGGGAGATGTGTACATGCAGACAGTTACTTAAGAGCACCTTAAGTAACTTGCTAGAGTGTCAACACCCATAATGATGTCTGAGGAAAGACAAGAGAAGTGGAGGGGGAAGCTAACTGTCGTGCCAGCAAGAACAACCTAAGTTGGAGAAGATTTATTAGGTGTATATTGCTCAGATAAATGTGATCCTGACTTGAATGAGAGCCAGCAAGGGGAGGGGATCAGGCAGAAAGAAGTGGCTGTTTGGACTTCATCAGCAGATTCAGGACCTGACGAGGATTAGGAGGAGTAACAGAACTGTTGAGGCGCTCATTCATCACTTTAAAATTTAGGATTATGAATTCTAAATGGATGGTCAGTTTAGCTGAAAAGTGCCTCCTCCTCCTTCTTGCTACATTTCTCTTTTTATGCCAGTATATTACAGGGTGAAAGTATTCCATGATATTATTTGTGAACATGATACAATGACTAGAAGTGACTGACACGTTAATAGGAGCTTTCGTGTTTTAAAAACAAAGTCTCATATTCTGTTACATGACCACAAGAAAAAGAAACACGGAAAGTGGTTAGTTTGCTTTCATATTTCAACACTGTCACATTATGAAGGGCTACCTTTTTTACTCTCCTTATTTCTGAGATTTTACTTTTGTCTTCATATCATTTTACAAAGAGATATGGTAAATTAGTTAATTCTTGAGAGAGGTAAATATCTTATATCTAATCTTAGCCCGGAGCAGTTTTTAAATACCTACATTCTGAATTAAAAAGCCCCAAACCCCTATTTCTTATTATTGGGAATATATGAAAAAGCATTATTTTTGTTAAAGAAAAAAAAAATCAGGGCTCTCTCATATTCTGAAATGTCTTTTTTTTTTTTTGCATTCAACTTCAAAATGCAAAGACAGTAGTGATTGGAGAATGCTTTAACCTAAGTCTCTTTGCCCAGTACACCTGATAAACTGAGTTTGCCATGCTGTTATAGTAAATTTTACAAGAGTTCTGTCACTATAGCAACAAAGTAATCCCTATACTTGCTTTCTATTATTTTAAATCAAACATGCTACAAAACAGATTCTCTCCTGTTGTAGTTGGTCTTTTTTAAAGCCTATGGTTGCACAGTAATTTGCAAGAGCTAAGCATCTACTGGAGTTACTGTTAGACACAAGAAATTGATAACAGGCAAAGTTTATCTTATTTCATTCTATAGCAAATGATTCACATTTCCGTATGACACCTTTACTATACCAGCAAATGTATTCTGAAGAACCCCTTTCTTTTTCCATGACCACCAAGTGGCCAGCTGCACAGTAATATGATGGGCTCTGTGGGCATCTAAGAAGTTACATACATGGAAAAAATACCCTGATGTTTTCAAAATATTTTTGCCCTTGGATTTTCTGTGTCTTTTGTTTCCGGTGATTTTACTGAAGATTCATTAGTACATATGATGGGTGGTACAAAACAATAAGCCTTAAGTAGATATAGAACCTGATTGTTTCTTCATAGGCCCTAGTTAAAACTATGAACAACATGATTTATAGGATGCAGTGCTAACAAGGGCTTGGATAATTTCTGGTCTTGAACTTTAAAGTAAGAAGCATCCATTTTGAGAAAAGTAATGCAGGGAAAAAATTTTCGTTGAGCTAACCTGCTTTTTGTTTGATCACAGCTTCAGAGAATTCAAGGCAACCAGGGACATACTTGTGCTAGGATCAATGGGGAAAGTGATTAACAATGAAAGGACATCCTGAACCTTTCATGCTCAAACCAGAACTTTCCCTCCTTTGAAACAAGAGCCTTTACATCACTCAGGGAATTGTATTTCTCATTAGCAGCACTAGAGTACAGAAATACTCTCAGTTTTCTTTGCTGAGGAATTGCTACTTTTTCCAACTACAGATCTCAAGATTAACACTACTCCTGGCCTCTGATTTTTAGTCAGGAAATATAAACAATGACTTGAAAGGTGTATATTCAAAACTTTCCAACTGATTTACCAGTAGATTTTTAGAATCTGTTGCGCATGTCATATTGACCTTACAAACTTAATTACCTAAGATCTAAGAAGCTAAGCTTGCCTCTCAGCTCCTTAATATAAATCAGTGTTAGCACTAAGAAAAATCTATAAAAAATATCCTGAAAATTTAGATGTTAACGAGTTAGAATATGGAATTTCTGAGCTGATGAAGTGAACTGAAGTATTTGGAAATATTTGGAAATAAAAGGCACATGTCACTTGGTCTAGGGTCAAGAGTCTCCTGTGTCAAAAAATTATGAGCCAGATATCCCAAAATCATATACTGTATTGAATGTGGTCTTATAGTAAAGACAAGAAGATTATGTGATTGCAAATATGTAGAAAATTAACCAAATGCCCAAACTGGTGTTCACCTCTATGTTAGACAGGTATCTGAAGCGTTCAGTAGTTTGTCTCCTTTGCTATTTCTGCTGCATTTCACAAAGTTAGCTGACTTCATGATGAGATTTGAGCCATGAGGGAAACTTCCTGGCTAGCATACAGAATGAGAGCAGGGACAGTTCATCCTTAGATTTGCTTCCGAGGTAGTGAGTTACTGCCCACCAGAGCAACCTTTTAGCTAACCTAGGATTCTTGGGTGCTCCATCTGTTTATAAAGGGCAAAATAACTTTCCTGCATTGCCTTATGATAACACCCGTTCTCACACTAAGCCATATAAAATCTTTGCACCTTGAATAAGAATTTCTCACCTTCATTTCTATAGCACCTCTTCTGGGTATTTATTTCACCTACTGCCAATCTCTCCAGCTTTTTTTTCCCATTTCCTTTCCTTCCATTTCTGTCTTTTTCTTCTTTTCCCTTTTATAGGTAGCTTCTACAAATAGCAATTGCAAGGGTAGAAGTGCCTTCCTTAGATCCTTTCCTTATCTTCTATTCTTTTGGCCAACTCAGGTAAAGAGGAGGCAGAACATTAGATCCAGAGCTGTTGGATAGTGATCCCCAATGAGGGAAAAGCATACAGACCAAAAGCAGGAACTGAGAGTTGAGTTTCTAGATTCTCTAGAAGGAAGTGAGAATCTAGAAATCAAAATGTAAATATTGGAAGACTGAGAGACAAGATTACTGCCAGACTGAGTAAACTGTGCCTGCAATTGTAGTAACACAAATCTGGCAATTAATTTAATGCCTCCGTGGAACCAGTTGATATCTAGTGCTCTCAACACTTGGATATAAACAAACGTACTAAATGATACAGGAAAGAGAATGGTCTTCAAGTATCCTGATGAATTTCTGCTAGAATTGCTTTATATAGCAATTAGTTATGTTAGGACAGACATTATCAGAGCACACAGAGTATAATCTAAACCAATCTGAGAGCTACCTAACATTTTATAGCTACTCTATAATGTATTGCAGAGCATTATGGAAAGCCCAGACAATAGTGATGGGTTGGTCTGTTTGACATGAAATAGTATTTGTCATCTTAAAAGATCTCCTTCCATGGTTAGAAAGGACTTTGTTTATTTCAGGATGGAAAGGAATTTAAACCTCATTCATACAAATTCATGTGTGCAATTCTATTTGGTTTGAAGGGTATATTCAAACTGGAGGGCATAAATGTTTGCAGGATCATGTGCTTAGTTTTTTGATGATGAATTTCCAGGATCTTTCACACACCATTTCTATGTTCTCAGCCACACTTCATTTGAAACTCTTAAACTCATTCCAATAAGCATATCTCCTCAAGAATGAAAAGCTGATGTTTTATCCTCTGGCCACTTTTACCCACTATTTCTGATCTGGCTGATAATGCCAGACAGAAATCAAAGTACAGATTATCAGAACAGCAAGGCTTTTCATAATGGTCTCTCTGCATGAAAAGTCCATGTGTCAGCTAAGAAAATGAATTTTTAATAATACTTGGCACTGAATGAGGAGTTTGTCTCAACAGAGTGCATCAAGCACTGCTTATCTGATCTTTTTATCTCTGAAATACTTTCCACCTATTTGAATGATCTTTTTCTTAGCCATCTTTATATCAAGAAGCTTATTCGGGATATGATATCCTCAATATCAACAAAGGGATTCACTTTTTAAATAAAGAAATAAAAACACAGTAGGGATATTTACATTGGTGTGCTCAATAACATTTCTCTGTTGGCCAGGGAACAAAATTTACTGTGCCTGTTTAAAATTTTGGAGAAATTTATGCTACCTTTTTAAGCCAGGCAAATATTATGAAGTTTATACATGAGTTTAATATATCTTTTAAAGATTCTATCTATGCCCTTTTCATTCTGTACTTAATTACTAAGTATCATTTTGAGTACATGCTACTACGCAAACCCTATGTGATGTCACAGAACGTGGCTCTGCAATTTGCAGTGTTAGCAAATAAAGGCTCCTAGTCAGATTTCTTTGTAGCAGTTTGACATAGACTGTGTATGCATATGCTGTAAAGAAATAAACATGCTCTCTAAGACTAATTTAGAGACAAATGCCTCTTCTTTGCTTTAAATCTGAAATAGTAATCTGAAAAAATAAATATATACATAAAAAGGGAAACTTGTTTTTCTTGGTTCATACAGCAGCAGCTTTAAAAGACAAGCATTCCTTCATATACTAAAGATGAATCAAAGTTCTCTGATTCCTGTAAAAATGTGTGTATCTAGAGTCATCGTTTGTTCTGGATCAATTCCAGTGCATTGTGATGATAGGAACTAGAAAGGAAAACTCAAAAGGGTATTTTTAATCACTTTTACCTCTATTAACAATGTGATGCTATTTTCATTGTTCCTGTTATAAAAATAAGTAGCTGACATGTTCCCCAGAATTGATTATTGTGTTTTAGTCAACAGAACAGCCATCAAGATATTTCAGCCTATCAGGAAAGGGAGTGGAAGGGAGCTGACAGAGAAACCTCAAAGGAAGGACAAGACACTGTGTCTTTTGTCCTTTGTTCCAAGATGGAAATAAACTGTCTCCACTTTTGATAAGCTTTTCTTTTGATCTTTGTTTGCAATAATTAGGGTTAGACACTAAGTTATTTTATGAACCCTTTCAGGTTTAGCCCCCTCAACTAATAAGAATATGAGTTATATGACCTCAGCAAACAACCACATTTATTAAGTTTTTATTGTTTGCTCTAATTTATGGAGATTTTGCTTAATGGCAAGGGAACTAGATATTGATAGATTTGGGGAAGATGAAAAGTGTTTTTTTCTGCAGATTTAATTTTTCTTCATATTTTATAAATGTGAGAACATAAAATGCATAAAAAGATATAAAGATCAATTTTCTGTCTGTGTCTATTGTATAAGTACATATATAGTTTTATATATATATAATTTCTAACAATTTAGGAATGCTCATAACACTGTGCTCCCTTCTAGTTTAGATGTTTTGGAAAATCTGCGCTCTGCGTAAGGCTACAGATTGGTGCTCTTATTTATGAATTTTGGTAAATATCACGTCAGGCTGCAGAGAGAAGCAGGTTTTTACTCTAATTCATGCTGAAAGAAAAATTGGATCCAGGCACCAAAGGAAATGCTGGGAAATAAGAATTTGGGATTCAGGTAGAATAAGTTAGAAGCATAATTGGAGTGTTACCTGATTCTGGTGCACACATAACAAGAAATTCATGTGTAAGTTTAAGAACAAATGTGGTTTTCTTTGTTTACAAAACTAGATGTTGTCTTAGGCAAAAAACCCCCAACAAGCCTAACCCAAACCAACACAAACAAACTAACAAACAAAAAACCAAAACCAATGAACTCCAAAACCACCAAACCAAAAACCATCTCCACAAAAAAGTAAAACAAATTAATCTGAGTAGTTAATACATTGTAAATCTAGGCAGTTTTCACATATATACCAGAATTCAGGATACTACAGAGTAAAACAAACATAATAGTTAAAAAACGTAGGCAGCATAATTTCAGAGAACAGTCCCGAATTAAAGTGTATGTATATTTTAGATCATCATGGATTTTAAGGATCATTGTAACAACCTGAACCACAAGTCTTGCTTAGGTTTCCTGCTTGAAGTTGTATCTCTGGCATTTTAAAATGACTCTCCCTTAGCAATGCACCTTGATTCTAAGATTTCAAATGGTAACTTCAAAGTTCAAAACATGAAAAATTACTTCAGAATTTAAAACGTTTGTCTTAGTCCAAATTTTTATTCTCTTAGAATCAGAATCAGTGTTCTTTTGTATTGTCCTGGAGATCATGATCAAGCTGTGGGATTGCACTGAGAACTAAATGATGCAAAGCTATAACATCCCTCCTAATGTCAAGGGTAAAAAATATTATGTGTGCTTTGCTGAGACACATCATTGCATTAGTATACAGTTTCGTGTCTGCAGATTTAAAAAGTGCAATAATTTTCAGTAGCTTCCTGAAACGTAGTATAGTCATTTACTGGAAAATACAGAATGCTCTTTAAGGGATCTAAATTGCTGAATCTCTGTCTCTCCAGTGGAATAGTCTACTCTTATCAGCTGAATAAGTGATACAGTCTAAACAAAGGGTAATAATGTTCAACTGGAATTCCAGGAAAGGAAGCTTAATGCGAACTTCCTGATTTAATCTTGCAAAAATAGAAAGGTTGATAGGATAAATGAATCACTCAGAAGAGCAGACTTTGCTTCATTTAATTAAAACAGACCATAAAAATGTCAAAGTACTATTTGTAACATTAACTGCAAAACTCACATGTAAAACTATTTAGAGTATCATTTTCATGCATGAGACTGAGAAAAATCTCTTCAGAGAAACAGCTCAATTTTCTCAAATTTTCTTCTCATTTTCCAGCCTGGAAAACATGGTGACAGCTACATGGACATTTCTTATACAATTTCCTGTATCTTCTACTTTTGGTGGGTCAGGAAAAGTCTTCTCAGAAGTAAATTTGGAACTTCTGCTTCTGGGAAATAATCAGCAAGTCAGAGATGCGTGGATATTGAAGAAAAACAAAAGAGCTATTTTGAGCCTTAAGAAGAGGTTTCGTTAGGTCCAGTTAGTGTTCACTTTGACTTCCTGACGATGGCAGTCACTCAAGTGTGGAATAAACTCACAAAGAAAGTGGAATGAACAGTTTTTTGAACAAGATATCTGGTAAGTTGCTGGGAAATGAGCAAGAGAGCTGGTCCTGTATTTCTGGTAGAATGGAAATGACAATGTAGTAGGCCCTCTCAATCTCTAAATTGTGCAAATTTGTAACCTGTCAACACCTTTACATGTAGCCAATATGAAAATATATAAAATGTAAGTCAGGCAAGTGACAAGCTGTGATTATGACTGTCTTCTTGTCCCCTACCAAACCAGCAGGAAAATGTGTAAAAAATGTACTGCCACAACCCTCTCAAAAAACACGAGCAGGATATCCACAGGACTGCCAGAGGCCATCCATATCAGAGGAACATGCATCCCATTTCCTGAGTCTTGCATATGTTCTACCCATGATCAATCCTTGCCTTAGGTGGGAAGTTTTTACTTCACACCTGGGCAGGAAAATTTCATCTTCTTAGAAATAGCTTTTTTTGCCCAATAATTTTTAGTTTCTAAACTCTTCCAGGATCGGGTTCTGCTTAATGGCAAGCTGATGGATGGGAATATTTTTGTGCTTTTAGGCAGAACCTTGCCACAGCTGGCTTTATTTTTCCTGATCAGGGTTTGATCCCAGGTTGGTTTCTTTTTTGTTTGTTTGTTTGTTTGTTTGTTACCAGTTTTTATTGCCTTCTAGTTTGTTACTCTCTTCTATTTTGTTTTTGTGGTTTTAGGTTTTTTCCTTACTAACACACAAAGTTGGTCAGAATGGGATATCAGAGACACACTTCATGTGAGAGGGCTGCTGTGTGCATTTATGGCTGAGTGCTGCCAGAAGAAAGCAAGAAGAGCCAGACCAGGTGAAAGATCACATCTGTGCATGTAAAAGATTTTCAGAAACATGCTAAGGGTAGGTATGGATGACTGATAGCATCTGCAGTTGGAAGAGGTGGACTTCCAAGTTAATACTGAATTCTATTTTATTAGATAACTCAGACACCTATTTTATTAATTCTTGATCCCTTAGACAATTCAAGGACAGGATTAACCAAGCCTGATATAACTTTTTTTTTTAATGCCAAGATGTGTATAATGTGAGGAATGACTTCTACAGAAAATCACATGGGAAAAGGAATAAGGAAGAGGTAAAAGCATGACACAAAAATCCTAAACCATGTGGACTCCCTTGCCTAGTGACTGACTCCATAGTGAAAGCTAGGGATTATCTTCCACTAGAGATTTAAAATGGGAAAATCCTGAACAATGCTGGAAATCAGGTCAGTGTTACACACAGGTAGAAAAAAAATATTAAAAAAAAGCAAATTCATATTGACCAAAAAAAATGCAATCTCTTCATTCCCTGATGTGCCTGAGATATCTGGGTGTTTCAGACAGCTGTGACTGACGAGGCGCCCATCTGTGATGAGCTAAGGATGGGATGTAAGTCTTGGAGTCAAAATGGAATTGCCTACTTTTGGCCAAAATGTACTTTATAGGCGGGTGTGCTATGACTGCCAACTATCTGTTTTCTTTTGGCTCTAGAAATAACAATCTTGGATAACCTCCCTTTGGAAGTTTAGTTCCAGTTACAGATATTACAGAAGATTCTTCCCTTTCATAGAAAAAAATGATGAAAATTAGAAGGAACATGCTCATCTTTTGCCAGACTTGCGAGATATATTTTTCCCTACATATTTAGCGGTTTGGGCAATTATTTTCTTAATTAGGAGATTTGTCAAAACACATTATGGTGACTGATTTCATGTCACCACTGTTTTTCCTAGCAGTTTCTGATTACTGATTATATGTTACAGAAAAATATTCATTTATAATTACTGACAGTAATTTCTTAGAGATCATTAACAGCCAAAATGCTATTGCCTACCTAAGTATTTTACAGCTTCCCTAGGGAAAAGAAAATGAAAAACCAAATAGCTATTTTTTGTTTACAGCTAAAATTTGAGTTCAGAAAATGGAATTGTTCAGTGTTTGGTTGTACATTAGGAACTTAAAGGCAAGAGATGATGAAAATGTCCATATCTGTCTGTGCTACTCCTGGATGATGCTGCCTACAATACTAAATGAAAAAACACACATTTGCACTACTGTGACACTTTCAACTGAGGCTTGCAAAGCATTCTGCAAGCAATATTTTAGCCTCAAAGTAATTTTAATGCATAAGCTCTCACTTTACAGTTAGAGAGACTGAAGCACACAAAAAGGTATGATCATTTTCCACAGCTACATTCTGAACTGGCTGATAAAATTGTGAGCAAAATCTGCCAGTCTTTTCCCCTTTTCTGGACTTTACCCTTAGTCACCACCCACAGTATCCCATACACTCCAGGACCTAACTGTCTTGTGCCTTACTTTTGCACCATTGTAGCAAGAAGGAAAAGTCCTACTGGTTCCAGTACAAGACCCAAAATTGCTTGAAGTTTCTGTTCTCAGTCTGCTTCTGACACTTCCAGGGCTACCAGAGTTCAGAAAAGGGAGCATCTTCTTCATCTCAGAGAGGAGAGCTCACACAGGTGACTGCACGTTGCTTCTAATGCAAGTCAGTGTCTTGAGGATGCCATTAAATATAATTGTTGTCATGACTTAGGATATCATGACATAGGATGTCACAAAAAATTCAAGTTCTGTGTTGTTTTAGAGAAGGAGAAAATACAGATTGAATTTGATGCATGGTCTAGTATTTGGTGCAAGGTATGTATTCAAGTATGCATCTCACCTGGTTTTCTTTTACCTTATCAATAACATTTATAGTTTTCTTGTCTAGGGATAACCTTAGTGTTTATGCTGTGTTATTTGGAATCCTTGGTGCAAGAGACAATCTTGCCAGTGTAGCTATTCTGTACCAGTTTACCAAAGGAACTTCAAGTATCCAAGGATATCTATTTCCACAGATACCACAGTTATCTGCAGCTTCCATTCTCTGCTAACAGATGTTTGGTTACTAGTGTTCAATATTATGCAATAAGACAGTGAGTCCCCAGAACTCTCTGTCAGGAACACAAAGTACTCTAAGATAGATCATTTTCATATTTTCTGGCATTCAGTGGTGGGTAAATCTCCAAATGGTTTGTACGTCCATTTAGTTTAAACTTAATATCCAGAACTCAGATTCCTAGAGCTAAGTTTCCTCAAACTCAAAACCAGACTAGTTATATGATGAGGTGCATCTTTTTTAATACCTATATGCAGACTATGGTGCCAAGGACTGGTTTTGAAATAAAATAAGGATTGCCTGAGGCATTTAAATTTACTTTGATTATAATATTTCTCAGGAAGAGAACTGAACAGAAAGAACTTCATTTGAGGCATGGCTGAAGAAGTCTTTTAAAGTGTTGGAAACCTTCCTGTTATACACTAGTCATCCATGTCAACTGAGAAGAGTACAGGCTGCAAAAGTAGATTTTTTAGTAGCAACTTCAGTGATATCAAGTATTAGGACAACCTGAATTGTTCCATTTTGCAAGAGTAGGACAGCAAAACAATTTCATATGTTTTGACTGATTTTATCTCCTTTGCACACACAGTATAGTACATTTTCTTGAATGATTAAGCATAGATAAATCAGTTCTTCATCATAGGTCTACAAATGTGTAATTGACATTTTGAAAATTCCACAAAAAATTAAAAGCTTTACAGAGGCAATTACATTTGAAATGCTGTGTAGCAGATTTTTTTCTTCTAATGGAAGATAATTAAACATAATTAAATTACAATTTCTTCATGATTTTGCAATGTTAACATTTCAAGTCCGCCATTCACTTTTTGCAGCTGTTATTTTGTTCAAGTAGTCAGTGTATTACTTGACTTTTCTGTAAGATTTCCAAGTAGAACCACTTTTACTTCCTTTAATGTTTGGTTGGGCTATTCTTATGTGAATAAGTGAGTGAAGACACTGCAAAAATTTTCATGAAAGTGCAAATAATTAGTTTTTCTCAGAGCTGAACTTGTGCAAAGAAGCATCAAGTACCTGGTGGTAACAGATGAAATTAGCTGTTTGATGCAGTACCAAAATAGAGCAATCTGAGCTAATACTGCAGAAACTCTGTAGGGTGCAAGAAGGGGTAACAAAATGGTGGAAACAACAGAGAGAATTTTAGATTACAGATTAAGGGACATGAGGAAGCACACTGAAAGCATTTCCTAGCATAAGCAGAGGAAAAGGCTTTCACAATTCATTTCATAATTCCTTGCCTGTGGAGACTCTGTATGAGGGTCATCAATGGCAGCAGGCACACACACTGCATGCACAACATTTTCTGGGGATGGACATATACACTGAGCAGACGTAGGAGGCACACATACGAAAAGACCAGTGGGGAGGTTACAAAGGTTGTTTTATGTTTTCTCCTGTCATTGCTGTGTACTGTAAACACCTGTGAAACAAACCCTAGCATAATTTCAGGCAAACCAGAGCTTCTTGCTAACCCTTTCACCCTTTACCTTTGAATCGTGCAGGGAACCACAAGCTCTGCCTTCTTTGCCCTCATGATCTACCATGGACTTAAGAACCTGGCTTTTGATTTGTTCCAAACTCAAGTGGCCCTCCTCCAGGCACTGCTTCCCAGCCATGTTTGCTGTCATGCTTGCATAGAGTCTTCCCGCAGCGTAATTGCTGGAAAAATCTTCTCTGCTTCTGGACCTCTCTGTTGTCAGAAGGGAAGTGGCTTATTCATACTCTGTTTTGTTTTCCAAGCAAACTTTGTTGACAGCCTGAAATTCCCCCAGAGCCCTTGCAGGAGCCTGAAATTTTGCCCAGGGTCCTCTCACCCACAGAACTGGCAGAGAGCTCTGGGTGCTACTTCAGCCAGAAGGCTTGCGTAGAAAGGAGGGAGGGATATTGCACAGCAGACTGATTTACTGATCTTGGACCTTGGATTTGTACCTCCAGCCTTCCCTCTCCACCCTCCCAAAACTTGGATTGCAAGAGGAATGCCTTTCTCCCTTACGGTGTATGTGCTCAGGGTTATAGTGAAACCACGCAATTTCCATGAAGTCATCTCATGGCACCTAGCTAAATGTTTTTTAAAGTATTGCCTTCTGCATGACAAGAGAAAAAAATTAAGAGTCTCTCTTGGGGCTGGTGCACAGCTGATACATGAAAATTGATTCAAATATATCTGTTCTCCAACTGGATGTAACATCATATGACATATACACAAAAGACTGGGGAAAAGCAGAGTAAATAAAATACATGCAGGTATTATTCTGCTGTTCAGGGCAACACGCTGGGTTCAACCCCTGAATTGTCTGTTCCACACCCAAAACAATTTAGATTAAAAGTGAGATTTTTTAGGTAGAGGACACGTTCATCAAACCCTTGCCACAGGCCAAGAGATGGGCACAGGTTAGAAACTGAATGGTAATAGGTAAGGGAAAGAGAAGAAATCTCTTTTTTCTGTTCCTGAATCACAGGGATGTGAGCTTCTGAGGGCTTCTGAGAGCAAAGTGCACATGGGCTTACTAATAACTGTAATAATCTTAATAAAGTCCAGAAGTAAGGAATTATTTAAACTCCTTATTATGTCCCAATGGCTTGGGAGAGGATCTAACTTACGTTGTTTGCCACATCTCAAAAACAATGAACTGAATACACTTGCTAATAGGACAGCTTGATCTTAACATTATTCTGTAGCTTGTGCTCTGTTTTTGTGCTTTTGTAAGGGCAAACAGAAATGTTTAGCAAGGACAGATGAATTTATGAAACAATTATTTCTCTGCAATAATGATCCCGGAAAAGCAACAAGGAAACTGTTTAATGTAAATCTGAGATGGGAAATGTTTCCATAAAAAGCATGTATCCTTTTTCCTCAGCTCTCTTCTCTTATCTTATGAAAGAGACAGCTGGAAGAAGTGAACAGAAAATGACTTATTGAAGAGTTGTGCCAGCCCATTCCTTGCTGATATATCAGTTAAATGCTTTAGAGGAAGCAGAACCTGATTCTCCTACCTTTCCAGAAAACCCAGGAACTCACTCCTTTTAAATGTTGGCAAAAATAAGTAGGCCATGAGTATCTTCTCTGACAAGTTTTAGTCATGAACGCATATAATTTAGAGAGGCTGAAAACAGTGTATTTGCAAGCACATATGCAAGATGTCAATATACCCTCTGGAAAATCTGCTGCAGCTGGCTGATAGTCTTACAATATTATTAAACGTGGGGTTATTGTTTCACCATGTTTAGGTCACTTTTGGATACAACATAAGGAGAGGGAAGTATTGGCCCTGTTGTACTAGAAAATGAGCTTTCCATATGTTGGAAATAGCATCAAGAAAAGAAACTGCCCAGCAAAAAGCTTGGTATCAATGAGAGGGAATACTCAGTATATCACCAACGATCCCATCCACCAGATATTCTCAGACTCTGCCTGTAACCACGCTGTTTGATTTCAAAAAATGAGAGGGATGTTATTTGTCTTAAAAAAAAAAAAGTAAAAATAGTTAAGCCATCTGTCAACTAAAACCAAGACAAGTGTTCTGTTCTCACTGTTGAAATGGGATATTATTATTCCCATGGGGATTAATAAGCCTAGCTGGAGGAGTCTGGCCCTTCAGGAGGTCAATAGAGGAATGCTTATGATTAATGTTTTGGTCCATGGTCTATCTCTATGCTAAGTTATTAAAGCTACGTTGTCTTTTACCATCTCCTATTAATACAACATTAAATTCCTGCTAGCATTGATGTTGCAGACTGCCCTTGGCTCCATGAAGTAAAATAATACTTTGTGGAAAAGATTTTACTGTACAAATAAGCAGATTTAACATCCCAGTTTTTCCCAGCTCTCAGATGTCAGCATTGCCTGCAATTAGCTGTGAGCTGGAATGTGGGTTTCCATGAAGTAACCACACCAAGCATCTTCTCTCACATCTTGATTTCCCATTTCATATATCCCTGTTGAGTTTGGAAAAGGAGTTGTGGAAGCAAAAGAGAGCAAAGAAGAGGAGACTCAGAACGAGCATATAAGGTGAGCCTATTTTAGAATCAGCCTATTAAACATTTTTTGTTTGTTTTTCAATTTACCAGTCTCTTCACAAAAATTACAAAACATTGTAGGAAAGCATTGCTTGAAGAAGTAGGTGCCTTGAATAAAATAATCTCATATATTCAGCAGTTAAAAATATATTTCAAAGGACAGTTTCCGCTATGAAATTCAAAACTCTCAAAATGAATGACTGGCAATAGCAGTGATGTATTTCCATTTTTATTTTTTATAATAGATTAAGGGTAAAAGGTGAATGCTTGCAAGTTCTGCATGAAGTCTTGTTTCTTCACCTGACAGATCTGTGAAGGTTGTGTAAATCTCTCCAGAAAACCTAGTCCTAATCAGTTGCTATCATGAGGCTGCTGGAACTTCTCCTATTTAAAGTAAATTTAGTTTTCTGGCTGCCATCATTCTCCTGACTTTCACAGAAGTGCTCCATATTTGCACTGAAACTGTGGAGCAGACCCAGCCTCCCTTGAGTGTTGCGATACTGGCAACAAAAATGTCAGCTATGGCTGTCAGTGAAGGTGAGAGAGCTGTTGATGAATTTCCCAGTTTTATTCTGCCACATGCCAGCAGATCAGGCAAATGCATGCTTCTGTTGCCTGTACACAAATGTAAACAACATTGTAATATAGGATTTTGTTGCTACATTACCTGTTTTTTTCCAAATGGGTAGAAAGGTGTACCATAAAATTTAACTAGTCCAGAGAATGGCTCTCTGGTTTCCACCATACTTCTCTGTGCAACTGGGGGTAGTTGTTGAACTCTTGAGGCTTTAATTGTAATGACACTGGATATCCCAGATGTTAGCACTTCTGATGGATACAACTGCTACTTTTAGTAATAATTAAGGCAGTGACACTAATAGCAGTTGTATTTAATCAGGTGGGACCTAGCTGTAGGAAAAGCTTTCTGTTAGAGGCATCTTTTTGTTGATTACTGTTTGCTTTTTGGCCTGTGGGTTCTTCCAAACTTTTCAAAGAAAGGGGGAAGGGGACAGGAGGCAGATATTGTCTCTGAACTCTTTTTTTCAGCGTATGACTATCCTCCTCAGATTGCTGAAATGGCATCTTTTTATTAAACAAAAATAACTTGTAAAGTAAAATCCTTACTATCTCTATGTGCTGTAACACACATCATTTGGGTAAGAAAAGGTAAACAGGGAACTACCAGCAAGATGACAAATATGGTGATTTTGACAATACACCGGGTAATAGAGGCCATGTGAAATACCAAAGTGAGAGCATGGACAACCTCCAATAGAAATGGGAACAATGTTCAAAATGTGTTGGAAAAGGCATGCGTTTTCCAAAATCAGTTAAGTGTCACAGGCCAAGCATTCAGCAACTTTCTCAGGAAAAACGTCCATCTGAGTGGCTGCTGCTTTTGCAATCACAATAAACCTCCCAACACACAAGCACTGTTAGCAGTGGAGTAACTAAACTCGGGATGTAAATCATTCTCCAGCTTTCATACAGAGCATTGCTAATCCCTCTGGAATATCATGTTAAAGCCATATTTTGCATTTCCATGAAGACTGTGCTGTCTGACAGCAGTGGTTTGTCCCAAAGCAGCGATGGAGCTGGGTTAGCCGTGTGTTAAGGGGTTGGAGTGAGGCCAGCATTTCTCCTCAGCTTCTCAGAGAATGAGTCAACACACCTGCTCTAAAAATCTGGATGCAGTCAGCAGCCAACGATGTAATCTTTGGCACAGTCGCCAGAACTCCATCTGAATTATGTTCTTTAATTCAGGTTTTAACGCTTTTAATACAAGACTCTATTGGAATTTTTCAGGACCTCAAGTTTTTTCCTAAAAGATGTTCAATTAGAAAGTAAAACCGCTGCTTGCTTTAGCAAAAATTTTAGCCTTTCTTGTGAAAACTATAATAAATGTTATGAAATACAAATAAACTCTTTGTTTTTTGGCAAGAAACAGTCTTTTAATCTTTTTTTGGTTACCTGTATTTTCTCAGCCATAGTAGGACTGCGTTCTGCAAAACAAGCATTCCTATGAGTAATTCCATAAAGTTAAGGAATTAATTAATGTGAATAATGGCTTGCAGGGCTAGACCCATGTTTTTGGATACTGCTTGAATATACATATAGCAGAAAGAGAATTTTAACTGAGGAATTTATTTTAACTCCACAACAAAGAAGAATCAAAATTTCCATTAAATAATTTTGGTTATCTGACCTTAAAATATTGTCTGCCAATCTCTACAGAAGGAAAATTGTGCAGATTGTGGTACAACAACAGAAGCCAAGTTAGCATACAGGTAACATAAATCCCACCGAAAACACTGTTGTTAAGGTGTGCAGGAGTGGGTAGCATCATGTATATGGTGCAAATAAGCACAGCCCATTCCACAGCCCATTCAGATCTAGCTGTTACCAGCAGATAGTTTCATTTTCAGGGTGATTTGAAACTGCTGAGCTACCTGTTCCTCCACAGCCAGCCATGAATAGAAGCAGCCACTAAAATTTTCTTTGTTTATTGGCATGTGGTTGCCAAGTTTTTCAACTTTCTCCTGGTGCAGGAGGAGGTGTTGCCAAATGAGTGCTTCCCAATGTATGGAGCAAACTGCTCAAGTAACCTCTATATCTTCCCACTGTTGTATCCTCTCATTTAATTGGTCACAATGGGGACAAGACCAATATGCTGATGGGGCTCTCCATGTTTCAAAGCCTCCAGTGGAGGATCTGGAGCTCTTCATGAAAGTTACCTATTATCTAATGTTGCAAAACAGAATTAATTAAAAAGCAAAGCAATTATTATCATAAGTGCAGAGAGGAATCCCCTACTTAATCAAAATAATTCAATGCTACTGCTCTGAAAATAAAAATGCAGCTTTAGTTTATATTTTTTAGAAAAACAAATGACAGCTTCTACAGGGTTTCCTTAGATGCAATATTGGCCATGCTACTTCCTAAGAAATATTTCAACTGAGGTGGTAGAGATACCTAATTCTCTAAGATTATTGCCCTCTGACATGTTACTGTACAAAATGCAGAAATTTGCACTGTGAAAGACCTAAAATATATTATCAGTTAGAATTATGGAATGGTTTGGGTTGGAAGGGACCTTAGAAATCATCTAATTCCAACTACCCTGCCATGGGCAGGGACACTTTCCACTAGACCAGGCTGCTCACTGCATAAGAGGAAGGGAAAATGAAGAAGGGAGAAAAATCTAGATAGGAGACTGAAACAAGGTCTTTTCAGACTGAAGAAAGGAGGGGAGAGGGAAAGAGAGAGAGAGAGAGAAAAACCAAAGTGTACAGAGAACCAGGAGGCTCAGTTCTCTTTGAAACAGGAATCATTTCTTATTTGTAAATAAGATGGGCTCTACCCTTCCAAGATGGGCTCTCATTTTCACTGGGGGATGCAACAAGGAGTAGGAGGATTACATAGAGAGGAGATGTTTCTGAGAGTATAACTCAAATATTGTACTCTTAAATACAGAAAATAATGGATATACAAAATGCATGTAAGCTCTGAGATTAATATCCATTTGGAGGAATGGGTACCAATGGATGGATGGATGGATGAAGGACCAATGTTCTCCCAGAAGCCACATTTCTTCAGAAAATTGTGTTGAAAAAGTATACCCTTAACACTTCCATTGGCAACCAAAACCTTCTGCCCAAATGATGTTGATTAAATCCTACTGCTACTGTTACTGCTGTGACATATTGGACAATTCATATTCATTTCTATATGTGGCCAGACTAACTAGCTTCTTTTAAGTATATTTTGTAAAAGTAGCACATAGAAAAAGCTTGAAAACCTTTCCTGACTGATATTATTGGTGGAAGGAGATGTTATTTGGTATTTAAATCCATGAAATTGAGATAAAACCTTTAAAAATTTCTTCTCAGATTTTTAAGCCACATAATAAACTAGTAAATAAATTGAACATAAAATCCAACCACCTGTCTTTATTTAATATGTATTAGCAGCTGGCTTGGGCTTTTGTCACGGCTGCGGGAATGAGCTAATATGTTTAAGACTAGTATTTCTGCGACTGACTTGCAGTTCAAGTTGTCTTCCATAGCTCAACAGCCACATCAACAAAATGAAAGCTAGGAAGACAGCATTAGAAAAATGCACTCCTCTTGACCTGCTGGAGCAGGGAATCCTCAGGCTAAGGGTCCTAGGAGAAACGTGGGACAACTTAACAGTGTTTCCAAGTGAATCGTTCCACAAGCCACCTGTGTGTTCATCACTGAACAGAAAACAAAGTTTTTCTGTGAGAAAGAAAGCCTCAAATATAGTCTTTTCCTTGGTTCACAAAGAATTGCATCATCATGGTTCAATAGGAGTTAAAACAGAAAGAAAAAAATGTTAAATAGAATAAACTGAGGTTGTTTAGAAATTTCAATTTTTCCTCCACACCTTCGAAATTCTGCCATCTATTCAGGTATCAAATCCTCCATTTTCTTAATTGTTTCTCAATCAGTCATTTTAGTATTTGCTGTTTTGGCTGGGATACAACATGACTTTTGCATCTAGGAATAGCATGGAGATGTCAGGCATTGCACACTGTCATCAGCTGCTCATGCTAGCTGGGAGATTGATATGAGTGAGGGTTATGGGAGATTATGGATGATTAGAAACAGGAAAATGCACTCTTAAACTGGGGCAAACTGGAATGCAGAAAAGTTGACTCTACTGCCAAGAGGCTTACGAAAATGTCAATGGGGCTGTGAAAAGGAACTGAAATAGCCAAAAATATTCAATGTGCCATTAATTTGTGGTGTGGTTATTGCTTATGAAGATGCACTGAGAATGATTCCAAATATGTTTTATTTTGCTGTCAATAGATTTTTCTTCTTTTGAAGAAAAAAAAAATATTTTCCTCCTTTTCTCAGCCTGCATTTTCTTTTTTAGTTCTGGCGCTTTTAGATTTTACTAATGATTGAACATACTAAATAGGAACTGTCCTTTTGCTAGAAAAATGCTCACAACAAAGAATCAGTAAGCTGTAGATATTTCTTCTATAAAGAAGCAGTCTTACAGTCCTCACTAAATTGTGCCCCAGTGCTGGAAGTCTTAGTCCTTCACCCAGTTGCACAATGCCTGCATACTCACTCCAGTTTATTCTTTACCAAGGTAACTGCCCTTTTCAGTCCTGAGGGTTTCATTCTTCCTGTCCTTTTGACTTGGCAGCAAATCTAGACTGAGTATCATGAACAGCAACACTGGGATCAAGGAGAGTTTTGTATGATTAAAACTGCTGGGTTGGGTGCTGGCTCCTTATCCCAGTATATGAACCCAAATATCCAACATCAGTATCTCATGGGGTTAGCCAATATATCAGCAAGAGAAGCAGATGGACAGTGTATTTAGCATTCAGACTTTACACAGTACATGATTCCAGGATGTCCAAATTCTGCAGTTTTGACTCATTTTGTACACTTCCCATCTCTTTTTTTAATGCATAATTGTAATGAAGAAGTTCCTACAGATACTAACATGATGCAGGGCTCATTGCTGAATGACTAGTCTATTAATTAGACATCTTTAGATAAAAGGCTGTTCTATGCTCAACAGATTAAACTGAGCCCTTGAGATATTTGAAGTTTGTTTTGTCACTATCAGATAAACGCAACAGAACATGCCAACCTGCAGAGGTTCATGACTAAACTGTTTGCAAGGTTAAAAAGAAAGGGAGAGGAAAAGCCTTGTTAATCTTCTCCATTCCTATTTTAAAAAAAAGTAAATATTTTTGTAAAAACATTTCAAAGGCTTCCACTTTCAGCTATGTGGCAGGTCGAGATTAGGGAAAACCCAAGCACCTCCTAAGGTTAAACACACTATTTGTCTCTGTCTTTCAAACTACATCTGAGTATATTTTGCAGATAAGTTTAGATAGGTTAAAGCTCAAACTCCTTTCGTTTGACTTTTTACCTAGAAATATATAGCCAGCAATGGAGTAAGTTCAGAGAAATATTTTCCTCCCATTACAGACACTCTAGTCAGTTCCTAGAACTAATTAAAAAATGTATTGCATGAAAGGTATAATGATTTGAAGCTCCTATTACATAACAGATAGAATATTTTTTGAGTAAAATAAAATTTCAGGCAAACAGTATTTTAGATGATTGGAAGGCTTTTAAAGGCCTATTAGATATGCTTTATTCACCACATTCATTCAGATTATTAACTTATTTATTAGTCTCGCAGAAGACTGGAATAGTTTTTGGTAGATAATTTGCCTACTGTACTTTTTTTCTGAGGTAGGGAAACTACTATGATGATTATATAAATTAATTAATTTGCATTATATTGTAGAAATTAAGCTTCAATTTTGAACATGAAATTGGATTGGGGGCAAACGCATTTCTAAAAAGACCAAAGAAACTGTTTTCACTTCACTGGGTCTTGTGCTTGGATGGTTCCCTTGATGTGGATGTGGTGGCAATTGAATTAAATTTCATTTTCATTAATTGCATTACAGTTATCTATTGTGCAGGAGAAGTCCCTAACTCCACATAGCAAAAGCAATATTTACAACTGGTACAGATAAATCTCTCCAGCCAACACAAGACAAATGTCCTGCAACTTCTTTCTCAGGCTCGGGCTTGATAATATATTAATATATTCAGAATAATGTTATCTTTTATTTATATTTTAAAATTTTAGCTTGGGAATATGCTGTGTAAACATTTCTATCTGTCTTGAATAGTAGGCACAGATCTCAGCTGCTGTGAAGTGGCAAAGTGCCAGCATCATAAAAGAAAACACATTTATTTATAATGAGTGACTTTCTGAGCCAGGAAATCTCTTTGATTTCCTTCAGTGGCAAGAGAGCCTTAAGAACAGGTGAGGGTAGACAGACAGGCAGATAGACAAATATTCCTTATAGCAGTACTGAGAGATTTGCTGAGGGTAGGAGGAGTCAAGCAAGGGGTTCTTCCATGTAGTCATGGGGTTGATGCTCAGCTGCCTCCTCTTGCTGTTGGTCCCTGAGAGCCACCCAGCCAGGGACACTGCCTGTGTGGTTACCCCTAAAACCACATCAAAGTGGGGTTTACACCACAAAAAGGAGAACAACAAAAGCTACAGAGACCATATTTCCCTGTGGTGGGAAGGGTAGAATTATCTCATCCCGCCTCCCAGCTAGAGGAAGCCCAGCAGCAGGAGCAGCACACCCTTCCTTTTGCAAGGCACATCCCATTCATAGACCTCAGGAGATGATCTGGCCATATAACCTTGGAATGTGGGTAGCAGATGTTGGGGAGCCCAGTGCCCTACAGATGGCTCACACATGGTTTTCTCTTCCACGCCCCAGTGCTGAATTGTGGCTGTCCCGCCGCTGCATTGTCTCAGCGAATTAAATGGGTGGGGGTTTCAAAGAAGAAACAAAGAAGGAAATCTGGCACTCTACAGGTGCAAACCCTCCAGCAAGGGCAAGATTTTAGGGGATTACTACAGAAATCATGTCAGTTAGTTCAGACAGAGGATACACTGCCACCATTTTCTGCAAGGCTTGTTGACTGGCCCTGCAATCAATCCATGGTTTGAGAAAGCAATTCCTTCCCTTGAACATTTATCCTGTGAAATGTTCCTGCTGACAGTATCTTAGCCTGGAGTTTTCTTGTGAAGAAAACACTTGATTTTACTAGCTTCTGACTAAGACAGTAATGTCTTACTCCCAATTTTTGTGTAAATCTTCATTTTAATTCCTTTTTGCTTTGTAGTCATAGATGGAAACATCAGATAGGTTTGGAATAGCAGTTGATCCCCACTATAGGAGGAAGCCGTGTCCATGGCCTGGTTTTGGGAAAGCCGACCTTAAGAATAACTCTTGTCTGAAGCATTTGGTAAAATGTTATGTTCAGTTACCTACAGATACCATGCGTGGTTTGTAACTCATAGGATGTAGTGAGCTTTATCCTGCCACAGTGTGGTCAGGAAAGATGCCTGTTCCTTTCATCCAAAAGTTTAAAATTAAAAGCTATTTGTCACCAACATGACAGCTGTGTTTCCTTCTGAAAGAAAATAAAAGTTGAGTCTGCATTTTTTTCAGGTTTCATATAAATCTATATGAACTCCTGGCAGGGAAAACAATCATCTGTGTGTGTCAGCATTCCACAGCAGGGTTTTAACAAAGATCACATGTTACATGGTCAAAAACCAAAGCACAGAAACACTGCAGTTGAAAACAAAACCCCTGCATATCTGAATAACCCAGCCTCAAAGCTATTAATCTGAACAGCTGCCCTGTGCATGATAGGCAATAAAGGACTAATTCACTCAAAAAAGCATAAAAAAACCCCCAACCAAACCCCAACCAAAAAACAAAACAAAACAAACTTCTACAAAAATATGCTTAACAAAACCAAATTTCATCTTTTTTTTTTGCACAAAATATTCTTTCATTACATCAACCATATTCTTCCATAGATTTTTCCTATCTTGCTTTCTTAATGTCTGATTTTAGAAAGATTTTTATACAGTGCACTCTTAACTGTCAGCATCAGAAATAACTGTTAAAGAAAATAGGAAATAAAAAGCAAAATTAGTGACTGTATTTGAGCTATGGAGAATTTTAGTCTAGTCATAACTTGATTCAGATTCATACTTTCCAGAGCATGTAGTTATGTGATATGCTCTCATACCACATGAGTAAGAAATGATATTATTGATTCATGATCCTAAGAAGATTTCCTTTTGCAAAGATAGGACTATGTGTTATTTCAATGCACAGAGAGAAGAGTAATTAAAACCATGGTTATTTGATTTTTTTATCAGTTGTGAAATTTATTGAGAGCTTTGGTATTTGAATTTCTGTATTTATTGACAGGAGAGGAAAAGCAGAGGCAGTGGCTATACATGTTTGTTCAAAATGCCCTCCAAATAGTCTTTTACTCTGTTTGGATGTGCTTTGGCAGTAATTCAATTTACTGATCCATACTCTTCAGCCAATTAGTGCCTGTTCTAGCAGTAGGTGGATGTTGCAATGTGTGTATTGAGGTGTTAGGATGGGAAATGACAGCACAGATATTAAGAAAGAGAAAATTCACTGTTACGATCTAAATATAATTAATTCCATATCCCAGTTTTTGATTATCACACATTTGCTTGTAAAACACAAAATGTTGAAAAATGATGAAAATATTTATTCTCTTCCCTCTTCAGGATAAGAGAGACGAGTCTGTTCATACCCTGAATGGTCTGGCAATGCAAGTGACCCACATACTAGGATCTGGCACATTTATCCCTTGCAGCAGCAAATTTTGAGTTAGTCAAAAGCTCCTGGCTTCAATTTCATGGCTTTTAGGAGACAGCTTATAGTTTGTGAGTTTACTGGTGCAGTACTGTATGAAAGTAACAGATTAAAAAGCCTAATTTAAAAAAGGCAACTATGTAAGGAGATGGTTAAATTCTGAAAGCTTTACTCATTTCTCAGCCTTGATTAAGAGCAAGTTCTGACTGAATAAAATCTGTGTAAGGGCTTTTGGATTTAGGTTCTGAGAGCTTTCCCACAAATTTCTCTGAATATTTTTTATTCATGTTTGGATACTTAGTGTTTGGAGATTTGTTTTGATTTGGTCAAAAGAAGAAGATTTTTGAAAGTGCTTTTAAACATAAGTAATTTAGAGATAAATAGCTTCCTGCTCAGTTAAAATACTCTTCTATTGCTTCTGTATGTGACTTGGCCCAGGGCAGCTTATTATTCTCCCTGCATCACAGAAGTGTGTAGCACATATTTTATGGTTGCTTAGAACTGGAAAAAAAGCAAAGGGTGGGAAAGGAAAGACAAAAACATCTTTTGGTGACTTGGCCCTTGAGGGTTTGTCCAGAGGATGAAGACAACTTGGAAGTCCTTTGAAGGGATCCACACACTTATGTTCATATGGTTAAACCCTGTGGTGATTAACAATTTAGTAGAATTAGAGCCACACTTAAGCCATGAATAAAAGTATGCCATTCAAAGGAACAGGGGCTTTGTTAGAAGCTAAATTTGGGATGAGACTTTCTTTAAACAGATTTTAAGAAGGGTGAGTAAGATGACCAAGCTCAACTCAGAACTAGGTATTACATTTGCCTGTTTTCAAGCCACCAATTGGACCTAGAGTTTGCTACTTGCCACTTGCCTGATACCCATTTTCAAAGGAGAAATAGTCAGCCTCAACATGAAATAGCAAAGTCAAGTCAGTCCCAAGTGGAATTTTATTGGTTAGTGAATGGTACTAATATTAGCATGCCAGGTATTACATCCATACTACATCACACTGTTCTGGATACTGGAGGCCAGAGGAAGTACATGCTCCTTACACATAGTGCCAAACAGTCAAATTAAATACAATGTCTGCAGCTGCTGCTGATTCCCTGTAAGCCCAAGTCAGAAGTCATAGGCCCTCTGATGTTACTGATTTAAGAAAAAGAATATCTAGCTGTGTTTCAGTCCTCCACATCTATCTCAGGAGAGATATTTCATCAATTTTTTACGGAGGTGCATAATAGGAGATCAACCCAGCAGTCCTCATCTCCAGTCCTCTGCATCAAAAAGAATGTGACCTGCCCAGGTGTCAGTTTGCTCGCTCACTCTCTCTCTGTCACCTGACGGGACCCACAGCTTTCAGGCCACACCAGCGAGCTTGGGTTTTCCCACTGGGGACTGCATAGCTTCTGTGAGGATGAAACTTGCACAAAACACTTCAGAGCTTGTTGGCTCTGAAAACCTGTCACCCACCTGTGCTGTCCTTAGAAGGTTAGGAGTTCAGAGAAGTGCAGTTGGGAAGTGGTGCAGAGGTGTGAGCTGTGCTGGCCTGAGCCGCTATTACCACAGGGTACAGTGCAAGAAGCAATACATGTGTCTTAATTATCTTAGATAAATACCATTAACTGCTGGAATACTGATTAAAAGCACTTGGGAATAATGTCACCACTGCCTTTTCTGTTTCATTCTTGTGATTGATGCCTTATATGAAACTTTTACAAGCATGTTTAGAAATGTCTATGGTTGAAACAAACCATTTTCTGATTCAAAGTGAAGGAAGACTTTGTTTTAGCATAAACCAGATATTTCTCTCCAAACTGGTATTTTGTTTTATTCAAAATCCATCCTCCTGCTGCTTTGCTTTAATGGTTAAAAACCATACTAATCTGCAAGATTGGGGGAAACCCTGAAAAACATGGTGGGGGATGATTTTAGGCAAGGCATGAGAAGAGCAGTGTGGGGAGAAAGGCTTCATGATGACCTATGTCACTGCATAGAAAGAGTTAGCAGTTATTTGGGGGCAGAACAAAATGCTTCAATGGATACAGGATGAATTCCCCCTTGGTGTCATTCCCCTACTTGGAAGAAATTAACTTGAGAAATTTGGACTATAATATATTTTCTACCCCTCTGACTCAGAGCTTCATTTGTAGCCAGAGCATGCAGCTGACATTCCCATATGAAATCAATTTATACTCCTGAATGTTAGCTAGTAACCAGTGAACAAAACCAAATGCTGACATTTTATTTTAGCTGATCTTTTCAGGTGACTCAGACCTCAGTGTAGTAGCACATATTAAGACCGGATATTTGTTTAATTAAACTTCTCCTATTAATGGAAAAGAAAAAGGAGCTTAAACATTTGTTATTGACTTCTCTTGGAAATACACTGAATAAACGGGTAACAGCTGAAATTAGTTTGCTAAGAAAAAAACTAGGTTCTGTTTTTAGGCAGCCAAAAGAGTCTTAAGGAGTAAAGGGGCACTGCAAGCTAAATGCAACGAATTCCCCTTTTCCTGAAATACGCAGTGCAACTCTGTGGCTTGGTTGTATCTTTTAGCCAAAAATATCTCGATACAGTATCTATTCATAGGGCAACAGGGTTACAGATACATATTCAACAGGCATACAAAACCAGAGATTATCATTAATGAGGCTTTTATACTTCAGCTTCTGCAATAAATCCTGTTTCTTAGTTTCATTATTTGCTTCAATGAGCTTTAAAGGATATATTCACTTGGAATGAGATCCTAAGTCATCCTCTTTATATTAATTTTCTTATTTCATGCCTATTACTTCCTAGCCACACAATGAAGACTGGCTATGACATAATACCTTCACAGAGAACAGAAGATATGAGGAAAAATTCTATCCTAACTTCAAAGTATTCAACCATGGTTTTGAAGGCTACAAACCTGGCCAGATTTTTTTTTTTTTTCCACCAGACTTGGAGCTTGAGTACATTTGCCTAAGATCTCTTCAGAGCAGGGAAACAAAGCAGCCATTCATGCCCAGAAAGACTTTTGTCCGGGTCCCAGGAAAAGACAGACAACCTATACAGATGAATGATGGAGGCACGATTTGAGCTTGCATGACAGCAGTAAAACAGCCAAAGTTTAGCAGGAAAACAGAAGCCTGCAGGAGGAAAATGGTCTGCACCAGTCTTAACAGTAATGAGCTGAAGTCCCTTGCTACTCCCTTTGTGACAGGTCAGATGATTTCTCCTGGTACTTCCATGCCCACCTAACACATCCAGGGAGCCAGCAGTTGCACAGAAGTTGCATTTGGCCACAAAAATTCAAACCAGTGTTGCCAGGAGGGGAACACAAACACAAGCATGCGATACTGTCTTTTGGCCCTTTTCTCTCTGTCATGGAATATGGCTTACAGCTTCCTCCAGATAGGACTTACTACCACTTCCAGTGACCCAACCATTTATTAGCTGAATCTGTCCTAGAGAAAATGCCTGTAGCAAATTCAGCTGCTGGAGATGAGTAGAATAAATTGTTTCAGAGGGAGCCTCTGTGGTCTCGGTGGAGGGGCTGATAAACAAATCCTGTTCCGTTCAGCAGCCTGGTGTACAGACATACTTTGTGCATGCCTTGGGCTATGGGATGCATTGTTAATAATCACTTCAAAGTACTCCATCGGCATTTAAAGTTGCTCTCTGTTTGCAGCAGTTTCTTTGGTCTTTTGGACACTTTTGAAGTTCTGGCCCATGGTATGCCAGTGCTGCCAGCAATACAAACTGCACCATTGTTGCGTGGTGCTGCCGCCTTGTCTCAAATACTCCAGGCCTCCTGTCTTGGCATATTAAGTGTGTTTGTGTGTGCATGTTTATTAAAATTGAAGAGCCTTGTACTATTTGTTGCACATTGGAGGAACTATGGCAATATTTTTTCTAACGCAAGCACAACGTGTTTGTGTAGCACAGAACTGATTAAGTGGCCACTTTTGGGGGTGGGGATTTCAATGATGAATATCTTATATTGTGTCTACTTATATCACGCTTCTTGCCTGGCAAATTATCTGAAAAAGGCCTTATGAATAATCTCAAAAGAAAAGGAGTTATCTGGGTTTTGATTTAGAACATTACAAACAGAGGTCATACAAAAAATCCCTAACCCTAGGCTCATATGGCAGGGGCTCATGGCAGGTCACATACATTGCATTACATCACAAAATCCATTTCAAAGATATTTGCAACAGGACTGCCAACATCTACTTTAAATATTGTAGCTGCAAGGCAGGGTAACTGTGGGTCCTCTTGTAGCATAGATTTTATCCTGTGTAATGGCTGTTTTAAGTAATGCTATATATGGATAACATTAAGAATGAAGAGGATGGCACAGAGTTCAGGAGAGCCTGACTCTTGGTAAAAAATGTTGATACCGATCTTTTGGTAGTGGTGAGGCCAGGGATGGGAGGGATTATTTAGTTTGCCCTTCTGACAAATGTTGTAACCTCTCATCAGTGGTGCTTGTGTCCTGGACTTTTTTTTACCTCTGTAAAGGCGGTTGTGGTTTCAAAGTCATTTAAAGTTGATATAAATGAAAGCTAGAATTAAAATGTTGCCTCCTTCCTTTGCTTTCCATCTCCACCTATGCACTCCCATTCCTGCCTTTGTTCTACCACAGAAGTTCACAAAAGCACACAATGACTTGGATCAGGAATTACCATGTCTAAAAACTAACCTGACAGCAAACAAACAAACAAAGACAACAAATCAACCCCACCTCCAATAACCTTCTACTTATTTTGAGCTAACTCAGTTTCCTATTTCAGCTCAGCACCTGACAACACTAACATTTACAGCAGTGCAAAGCCAGGGACAGGAAGGACTAAACTTCCGAGTCAATAGACTCTGAAGAAACACAGCATGAAATCTCTGGGGTGAGTTATAGTCCATTGCTTCACTTTCCTCCTCTGGCTGACACTAGCCAAGAAAGTATTTGACTTTGTAACACCGACAGTAGAATCTTCAACCTCTTCGGCATATCTGTTAGCTGGGGAGATGATCTATCTATCCCTCCACTACTGTCTTAGATTTTAGGTTGTTTCAGAAATATATCGTTCCTAATTAAATTATTAAAGGTTCCTTTAAGGACACAGGTGTAAGATCCTCCTTCCTTTTCTGTCCTTCCTCTTCTGTCCTTCCACAAGCCAGGAATGGCTAGCATCTCTTCCTGTTGCAAAAGCTGTTCCTATGTCTTCTGCAATTGGACATTAGGATATATCAGAATGTAATTCAAGAGATTATGTCATTCTTCTCCCTTTTTGCTTCTTTAAGTGTTCTTGATTAATATTTTTAATGTATGTGCATATGTTTCTGACTACCTAGTTTCTTTCACACCCTCCCATAGAAGTGGTCATTAAACTATCATTTTTGTTATCTCAAAAAACTGTAATTTTGTAATCTATTAGGTTTGTCAAAACAGCTATACTCAAATAAAACTCATATATATATAAAAATCAAATACAGCACAGAATAAAACATCTTAGATATGAAGGATGTCTACCATTATGAGTTTTATTCCAACTATTATAGGTCTAATAGCTATTAGAAGTCTAGCTGAAACCAGTGGTAGGGTAGACTTAATTTCTTCTCAGTAGCTGTTACAGTGTTGTGTTTTGGATTCAGAATCAGACTGGAACTGATAATACCCTGATGTTTTGGTTTTTTGCTAAGGTGTGTTTATCCTAAGTCAGGGAAGTTTTTCTTCTCTCATGCTCTGCCAGAGAGTAGGTACCCAAAGGAAATTGGGAGAGCACAGCTGGGACAGGTGACCTGAACTGACCAAAGGGATATTCCACACCATAGAACCTCAGGCACAGTATATTAACTGGGGGAGTTACCTGGAAGGGGAGCTGATCTGGGTTTGGGAAGGGGGGTCTGGCATTGGTCAGCAGGTTGTGAGCAATTGCATTGTGCATCACCTGTTTTCCTTTTTACTATCATCATTATTATTATTATCATTTATCATTATTAATGTATGTTACTTTATTTTCAGTTGATGAACTGTTCTTATCGCAACCTACAAACTGTGCTTTGATTCTCCTCCCCATTTCACCAGGGTGAGGGAGTGAGAGGTGGGGGGCTGAGCGAGAAGCTGCATGGTGCTTAATTTCAAGATGGGCTTAAACTACAACAACCAACTATTATAGGTCTAAATACATGTCTGCTTTGAAGGTGAAAGTTTTATGTAATACAGAAAAATATGCCTCTTCATTTTAGGTCAACACTGCACAAGATTAAGTATTCTGATTCATACCAGCTGTTTCCACTGGTATCTACTCTCACCTGCAGATGTGGCCAGGAAGGATCTTGGTGGCATTTCAGCAAGATTGTGACTTTTCCTTTGCAAAACCATATGTTCACCAGTGTGCCATGTTCATCTGCAAGTTCTGGCCTCATCAGAACAGTTTGTTCAGTAGAAATAACAATTTATAATCTGTACGAAGGTGCACAAATACCCTGGTCACCTTTTAAAGAGAAGACTGAGGAAACATTTGGCAAAACTGATGATTCTGACTAGTAGGCTGAAACAGTTGGTGGTTGTTAAAGAAAATGTATGAGAGGAGAAGACAGAATCTTGTTATGTTAAACAAAACAAAAGCAGCAGAAATAACAATAATAATAATATGGGAAAAATGCTCCATTAGAGACTGAGTCTGCTAGATTATGCTTGAGGCATACATTTGAAAACCTGATGGATTTTTTAGGACACTTTGGGCTGGAATACCCTAATTCTCCCTGGAATTATGAGGCATAATTTAACTGACAATAATAGCAAAATGGTAGAATATAAAAGGAGATATAAAGAAAAGAGTTATTTTCTTGAGACCAAAAACTATGCAGCATTGAGGAAAATATTTAAGCAAGATAGAGTTGTGATAAGAAAAGGTCTTGAAAAATAAAATAGGAAGAATAGGTGGCCTGAGAAATGGTACTTGGTAACCCAGATGGGCTACCAGGATTAAAGAAATATTAGACTGAAAGTTGTGACCTCCTATTCCCTCTCTTTGTATGAAAATAATCCAATTCAATCAATGTACAGTTGTACAGTTGTACCTTAGCAATTTTTAGGCACTTACAAAATCAGAAACCGTATGTCTTAGTACTTTTGCAAATAGTTTTTTGGGGGTTTCATATTTTTCACCTTTTTCTCCCCATAACATTGATACATGAATGGCATCATCATTCTTTAAATAGGGTATGTGCAATTCAATATCAACGTTGCATGCATGCATGTATGATCAACCTTTGATTGATTACTTTACTCAATTTCATCCACAGAATTTCATCCACTATCTAGTACTATGCTAGTACTTCACAAGCAGATCATCAGGGCTAGGAGGTGTGAGAAGGCAGCTGCTGACTGACGTGCAAGTCAGACTGCAAGGAAGGTGTGTCAGGAGTGTCAACAAGACCAGAGGGAACCTGAGTGATGAAACAGAAACAAGGAGAGGTGATAGCTGATTGCTATGTAAACCTAACAGAGAGCTTTATATTGGGGTGGAAATATCACAGAGCAAAGTGTAGAGAGTGTCTTTTAGGTGTTTCTTCTGTCCTGCTTATGCAGCATTCTAACAGTAGAAGTTATTCCAAAACAGGTTAAACTTTCAGTAGCCTTACCGTGGGGGATATAAAGAAGGTCCCTTAAAACAAAAATGTCTAGAAAGCTGTTTGTTCTTAGTATAAGTGTTTGTGGGGAAAAAAAATCATATCTTGTAAATGCCATGATGATGCAGGGAGGATCAGATGTGCTCAGGAGTGTGGTGGGAACCTGCTTCAGGCAGTTACATCCAAGGAATGTACTGTCATTTATTTCAGATTAAATCAGCCTCAATCTAAGCTACAAAAACCAATACAATGACAGCTAAACGCATGACCAGGATATATTATGATCAGGTTCAGCTTCCACTCAGAAAAATGCATGAAAAATACTGGAAAATCAAATTTTCTAAACAGCAATTGCAGGAAAATCATACATTAATCATCTCTTGTATCTACCATAGGACAGTGCAGTTGTCAGTGAGAAAGAAAACCAAAACCTGATTATTAGTCAAGGATCTTAAATGCGCCCACCTGACTGTGTAGTTAAACCTTTAGAAAATGCAGACCAAAATCATGCCCAAAATCATGCCCTCAGGCCTAGGTTCCACTAACTTGTTTAGAGAGAAGTTATGTACTCTTCTTAAAACCTGTAGTCCACGGCCATAGAAAGCTCAGTCGCATTAGAAACTGGGTAATCTGAAGACCTAAGATGAAAATCTGTACTGCATCCACAAGGAACTCTGCAGACTTGTTGTTTGTTTAACAGCTGGGACAACTGTGATACAGGTTTAAACTTGGTTCTTATTCTCTTAATCAAAACTGGAAAACATTATACAGCCTCAGTGCCTGACTCTTAGCTGAAATATTAAGAAGACAATGGAATAGGCTGTTTGCTTTTGTGCTCTCCTTTATCGCTGCATCACCCCCACTGTCCTCTGGATCATGTTCTTGTTTGGATCTTTGTATTACAGAAATTAAAAAATTTTTTGTATTTCTGTAATATTCTTATATGTGAGAGAAGAACAAGAAGTCCAAATTATAAAGTCTGCATACTTGCTTTTGAATAAAGAAATATTATCCTTCACCTTACAGATAATATTTTGTCCTTATCCTTCTGTACTTAATTTCAGGATGAATTTCAAATATAATTTCTTTTTACGTTCATTTTGCATGCTGTACCCTATAAGTTTCAAGCTATATATAAGCTGTTTTGTTTGTATAATTTACTTTTAATTTCAGAGATGAGCATCATTTGGGACCATACACAGTTCTGTAAGAAACTCTTGTTGTTTCAGCCACAGTTGCACAGCTGTGCAAACTTAGAACATAACTTTGCCACTCTTAAATTGTAGGTCAGTGGAAATATGGTCAATGATTTTAGTGAGTCTTTGAGCCAGATCTGACATGATATGAAATCAAAGCTGGGATGTCATTACATAACTCTTGGTGGAGGGTTTCTGAAGACAAGTCTTACCACTAAAACCCGAAACCATCTGAAGACATAAGTTATACAATTTTGTAGAAATCAAGAACCTGAAGAACTATTGAAACATTTACATTCAGTGATGCACTAAACATAATAAAACAAAACATACTCAATTTCAGTTTAGTTTACATGACTCAGAACTCCAGTTCCAGATACCTACATAGATTGATACCTTGAGTCTCCATTCTGTTTTTTAGAGCTATTAGTAAGTCACCATACAGAAATCATTTTATTCTTAACATAAAAATCTAAAGTATTGAAAATTATGTAATACACTTAATGGTTTCAATATCAAATAATGATATTGAATATCTGCTAAATCTTTGATCCTCATTATATAGGCTATGGAAATTGTTTAACATTTCTAATAATTTAGGCTGTTTCAGAATGCATCTATTTTTTATTATATAGTAAAACAGAGAGAAAATGGAAAGATTTCCTATAGAATGTTGAGACTACCTAGAGAAATCATCGCTGCTAAGTAGCTACTCTTCATGTGGTGTGATGAGGATACAATTTTTGATTGTCTCTTTTTTACTTTAAATTTCTGTGATCTGATTAGGTACTGTTTTTGGAGACGCTTCAGTGGGTGACAGCTCTGAATTATTTGACACATGCAAACAGATTTTTGATTGTGAAGTCAAACCATCAAAAGACACCAAAGAAAAAAATACCATCCAGAAATTAAGTCCACTAAAATATAATTCTTACACAAATACGTTTTTATAGAAGAGAGATAAAGAAGCTAGAAGAGTTTTTGACTTAGAAGATATGAAGCTAACTAAATAAATCAGTTTTGCTCCCTATGGTTTGGCTTTTGTGCCTCGATCTCCTCTTTGTGTTCAGAAAAAAAATCCATGAATGAGTCATTACAACTCTAAGTGTATGAAATATTTTTTTCTTCTTAAGGAGTATAACATTCTTTGCAAAGTAGGAGCAAATGGTGCAGATTTATCTGCTTAGTAAGGGCTGGCAGTCTGAAGAGCGTCTGAGAATGCCTTGAGTGCCAGTGCATTTTAGAAATATACTTTTGGTGCAGTCTGAGGCATGGTTGCCCTGTGTTTTGATGTGAAATCTTGGTAGTATGATGGCAACATGATGTGGTCTAGGTTAGCACTGTACTTGGAATTTTTTTGGTTTGTTTTCCGCATTCCCTTGCTTCCTTCCTCAGTGAAGTTATTTCCTTCCAAACTGTTTAAATTGGTGCAGACCAGCCAGAGCACAGTCTGGGCCGGTTATCAGCAGGCCTCACAACTGGAACGAGTGTCTCTAGATTTCCTTATCCACCTCCCCAGCAGTTACTGTCATCAAAGCAATTGGATGGGACAGAGATGAATAGCTGCTCTTAGAATAGAAATCTGCTGCAAGGTCAATGGTGTTCAAAACAATCTGACCAGCAGCAGGAAATTCCCTCCAAGATTGCTAAATCTTGTTTACAAAAGATGTTGTTCTGCAGGATACAGCCTACCCAGTGCTGTGCTGGGAATGCCACGTGACGTAGCACATTTTCATGAGTAGTCTCAGGAAGCAGATAGGATGAAATCCTGGCAAAATTCCCACTTCCTTCGGTGCAACAGGGTTTAAAATGAAAAGTTTCATTAGAGAAAGAGTGGAAATTTTTGGCACCTAAAATCAATGCTGTCAGGCAATATCTAGACTGGCACATTTGTGGAAGTAGAAGATGACCTATGGAGATTCCCTTGCTGAGAATGGGTTGCAGCTAAACCACACTGATAGACACAAAATAAATCCTGAACTAGTCTATCTTGGAATAATATTTCATGGGGAAGACTGAGGAATGGGAGTCTGTTCTCTTGAGATCCTAAGAATAAAAGAAAATCTCTAAGAGAGAAGTACTCAAGCTGTGTCCTAAGTACCACTACTGGAGCACATGCTACTTTCTAGCAATACCCCAATGCTATACCAAAAATCTTCATGTTTTCCTTCTCACATATTACCACATTGCTTCCCGGGACAGATTGCTAATCTGTTATGGGGATTAGGCTAAACTGGGTAAAAACTAATTACATAAAAAGCCTCATGAAAATAATGTCTTGCTATTTGTTAGTCTGCTATAAGGATAACTATCCATTAGCACCATCACTTAGGTATAAGTAAGAATGGTCAGTTCTGAAATGAAAAAGCAGATTACAGAAATTTTATAGATTTAAATTAACACTCATGATATAGCTGAAAAGAAATGCTCTTTACTGGATAATTCAGATTGTTAAATGTGTACTTTCAACACATTGATAATCAGTTTACTGACTCATACTTTTAGGTTCTGGCTTAATTCTGCTGATGAATTAAATGCACTGTTTGTGAACGGTTTGATACTTGTAGGACATTCTCAAATTTTTTGTAGGGTAAGCTTTGTTCTTGTAAAACACTACCATCAGTGCTTTTCACTGTTTAAACATCACCTCCTAAGGCACAGGAGCAGGCAATTCTCAAATGTCTCAAGTCAAGCAGACAAGGCAGAAGGCTCGCTCGGCTGAATAGGGATGCTCTCTTGGAAATAAGAAAAAGAAAGGTGTACACCCAGTGGAAGCAAGGCCAGGTGACATGGGAAGAATAAGAGATGCTGCTTGCCACTGTAGGGAGAAAATTCATGTGGCCAAAGCTCAAATGGAGTTGAAGCTAGCCAGAAGTGTGGGTGACAACAAAAGGAGTTTTTTTTCAAATGTATTAATGGCAAAAGACAATGTAGAAATAACATCAGTTTGTTGCAGGATGTGGATGGTCACCTCACAAACAGGGACAGGGAAAGACAGAGGTGTTTAATCCATTTTTTGCCTCCGTCTTCAACAGAGATGATGGACCAAGGGGGTCTCGGTGCCCTGAGCAGGAAGACCATGACTGCAAGAATGATCAAATTCCAGTTGACCCTGAACTTGTGTGGATCTGTTTCTCCAGCTGGATCCCTAGAGAGCTGTGGGGTTTTATGGGATTCATCTGAGAATCCTCAATGAGCTAACTCATGTCACAAAACCTCTCTTGATGATTTTTGAGCAGCCTTGGGAGTCCGAAGAGGTCCCAGCTGACTGGAAGCTGGTAAATATCACCCCAGTTTTCAAGACGGGCAAGAAGAAGGGCCCTGAAAACTACAGACCTGTCGGTCTCACTTCAGTGCCTGGTAATGTCACGGAAAAGATTATTCTGTGAAGCATTGAAAAACACCTGGAGGACCTGCTTGTTATCTTCCATACTTGGTTCATAGTGTGAAGAATAAATCTTGTAAGAGCTCAGTTTTCCATTAGGATAGTCTTTGGCTGTAATTTCCATTTTTGGGGAGGATAATTCAGCTTTGTACAAACGTATTTGCTCTGCTATCTAAAGTTGGTAAGAATCAAACCACTGTATAGTTTTAAACAAATACCAAGTGATCTGTGAACAAAGGAAACCTAAATAAGTAAACAAATAAACATTCTTCATGCATCCATTTTCCTTGAACCCTTTTATAAATGTTTGTGCTATTTCTAGTTTGTACTTAGGACATATGAAATATAACATTTGCTGTTGGTCTAAAGCCCTGATTTACTTGTCTTGTTGACTTCATAAGTGAATTGGATGACCTAACCTTCATAAATATGGATGAATAAGGATATCACTCAAAAAAGGATAGGGTGGAGAGCACTTTGGGGAGTGATATGAACAAGAGGAAACAAGGAGACCTATTTAAAGTCACTGCTTGTCTCCTTTAGCTGAAGAAATATGTTAGGTTACAAATAGAAACACTAGAATTAAAATTATCTGTTTTCCTTCCTGAGTAGAGAGAAGGGTTTCTTGACATGTTTTACATGAGATTTGTTTTTCTCAAATTGTTGAGATTATTCTTGCATTCTATCAAGTAAAGGGGAGGGGTTTTTTTGTTATGGGTGGTGAGTTTGTGTTTTTTTTTTGTTTGGTTTTTGTTTGTTTGTCTTTTTTTTTTGTTCTTGTTTTTTTTGTGAGTACTGCAATCACCCTGGTCTCTGTAAATACTGTTTTACCTATCTGCCAAAGCAGGAGGAAGGAGTCAACTGCACTCCAATGGACATTGGGTCACACCAGCATCAGGCACTGTGCACAGCCTTTAATCACCCGTGTGCAGTACCATGCAAAAATATGTGGCATTTTTGTTTCTTTGATCAACTTCCTCAGCTCTGCATGCCAGATGCAAGGAGAGAGGACAATTTAAAGGACTACTTTTACTGTCCTCTCAGAGAAAATTTTGTAAACGACATTACTAGATTAGATTTTCCCTCATCTTTTTTTGTCCCTGTTCATTATAATTGCAGTTCATTACAATCCAATTAGTGTTTTACAATGTGCTGCTCAGCCACATATATATATGTGTATATATATATATATGTATATATGACTACTTTCAGTACAAAGACATTTGTTCACAAAGTAGCTTCTAGTACATTTTCCAGTTACCAGTCTAGTACCATGTGGTAGTCTGTGCTTATGGGATATAGGTGCTATTAAATAAGAATGACCTACTGCAAAATCCTTTGTAGAAAATATACAAAAGAGAGTAAGGATGGTGTTGGGTAGGCAGTGTTTTAATTTAATAGTGTTTTTTCTATTTGATAAAAAGTAGAAAAGAAAGAATTTCTTAGAGATTACTGTTAAAAAGCATTTTATTTTGAAATTTAGTATTCAGCATTTAAACAGGTTCTCTCATATTAAAAAAAAAGGAAACCAATTTGATTTTTGCCTATTAATACTCAGCTCTTCAAATTTGGTCCCAGTTAAATATGTTCTTACAAAATGATGATTTTATTTTGGTTTTCTTAAACTACACAGAGGTTATACCATTCTTTATGATTTTTATCTCTTTTTCAAAAGCAAGATAGAATAGCAGATCCAGTCCTGGCTTGTTTGTAGCTGGACATAGATGCAAAAAAATACCAGCATTTGGTGCTATTTTGAAGGAAACTTAACTCCAGAAAAGTGCTATCTAATCTTTTTATTTCCATGAGCCAGACGAGGAGCATCACATCTCTTCTAAACACTGTAGCTAAAATGAGACACAGCTTATATCAATCAGACCCATAACTTCATGTTAAATCGCTTAAGTATTTATAGAAAAAGATGGGCTGAAAACTGAAGTCAGCATATATTAGAAAAACAGTAATTGCAAAAAGCTTTGTTGTTGTCAACCAGAAAGCTTAACCACATATTTGATCTAACAAAAACAGATGTGCAGGCACTACTGAAGGAAGTGGGGCACCTTTGATCTGCTGGCTTCTGCTGCTCACTTACAAAGGACACTTGATTCCATTAATGAGGCTTTTCTAGTTTATTGGGTTCACCGATTTTATGCACCCAGAGCAGAAGGGAAATTGCATTGCTCTCTAAGAAACCACTTTGATATCTTGTAAATACAGAGCTATAAAGCACTCATGTCACTTACGGCCATAGGTGGGATACCTTTGTAAACAACTGCTATGATTTCTTGATGATATTTAAAGAGTGTGTGAATGGGGAGGACAGAGGTAATGCCCTGTTAGATGAGGTGATCTTTGCTTATCTGTAAGGAATTAACTCAAGTGGAAGAAGAAAGAAATCATTCTTCAGAATGAGTCAGAATTATGCAGAATCATTTTTGCAGAAAACAAAAGTGAGTGTAATTTCTGGCATACTGGGAAATACTGAATCAAATCAGAATAGACGGCTGAATAAACTAATGATGCCTTATTTGCATAAGTCAAGGGGGTCCCATTTACTCCTGTTAATTACACTTACCAGTATAGTATATTGCATGCAGTTAGCTCACCTAGATACAGGATTTAAGGAGACCTGTAAGACCACACACAGTGTCTCAAATTCATGACAGTCCTGACATACATACAAAATACTTTTTGAAGACAGAGTTTGCCGATTTAAAAGTTCAGAATTTTAAAGACGCTTCCAGAGCCTCAAAGGTAATTCTTTCTCAGGAGTGCCATTTAATGTAGCAGCTGCTAAGAAACTGTGAACAGTCATGCCAAAGACAGATAAAATAAGATTCATCCACGTTGCTGTTTGTTTAGTTTACTAGCTGTTGCTGAAGTAGATGGGTTATTTAGATTCTTGGTTTTATTGCTGTTTCACAAGGTTTTATGGAAAGTAATAAGTTAAATAGTGATCTCCTTTCATTCTCCTCCAGTGAATGTCAATGCTGGATGATTTTTGTTTGTGTCTTGTGTTCTAGTGCATGTCATTTTAAACTTTGCTCTTGAATTTCTCCTTTAACTCTTATTTAACAAAACTGCCTAATAGGTATGTCTCAGAACAGTTTATTCTTTTTTTTTTTTTCTTTTTTTTAACCTATAGTGACTTTCCATTTTGCTACAAATTATTTATCACTACCTATTTAATACTTAAATATTTAAAACATGCTTTGAGTTAAAATTAAGGTACAAGTGGAAAGCGTAAAGAAACCAGACCCTGATACTCCTGGAAGTCTATTTTGTTGCCACATAGTGGAATTATATTTTGACTATAAAATTTGATTTTGAACCCTGCTGTATTTTTTTTTTTATGCAAGGATACTTCCACCTTTAAGTTCTCATACCCAGAGAAGTGCGGGTTCGTTCATTTGCATCCAAGAAATTCCGTGGTAAACCCATCAGCACACCATGAGTTTGTAGGGAAAAAAGCATAAACCCCACCTTCATGCTTGCCTGCTTGTAGGCCGAGAGATCAGAATTTCATTAGTTTAGCCCCACAGAAGGAAGAATAAGGTAAGACTGAGCCATAGTTGCTGCCAGTTGAGCATGTCTGTGATGGGCTGTTTTATTCTCTTCTTAAAAGGAGTTACTCTGCCTAAAAAGCTGCAGTTCCAGCCACTGCCACCAGTGCTCATCCTCACCTCGAGCAAAGAGGATGTTTTCTAAATCTGCATGGAGTTTCACTGCTATTTCTATCAACCTGTTGAGTTTAAAGGTACTTCAAAGGAGCAGAGTATTAAGCACTGTTAAAAGGGCCCAAGTATGAGTGAGGATAAAGTTTGAATCCTTTTACCATCATACACACAAAAATGCTTCTGAATCAATTTGTGTAACAGACAGTAACTAAAGAACAGAGCTATAGATAAGAATTGCAACATTTCCTCTACCCTCATATGAGAAGATGAGCTCTCTGGAGCCATGGCTGCACTCATATCCTGCACACCTACACTGGGAGCAGACTGAGCCAGGGGAATTTTTATGGGATGATGTCACTACATATGCATGTTGTAGGGAAAGAATTAAGAAAGGAGGTCCTGCTGAACAGCATGGAATTTGCAAGTAAGACTCTTCTGGAAAGGGTGGTCTTATGTTAGGTGTAAAAGGTAAAAACTGCTGAATGTGCAGATTTTTCTTCTTGGTCTTTCCTTGGACAATTGCATTTCAAAGTTGGAAGTGTTATTTCTGTGTACATATGTAGAGTACTGGAATGGCAGCAGAACTACACATGGGGCTTCCAGCATGAAAGGACTTTCTGTATTGATTCTGGGCAAGAGAAAAGGAAAACTTGCTCATGTATCATGGGTTTCTTCTAGTGTTACTATCACTTTGCTATTGAATATTTGTTGTAATTCCATTAAAATTAACAATGCTCTCTTTGATAAGAAAACCTGTTCAGCTACAGTATGGTGCATGGCATGCTTCAGATTGAGTCTGTGAGAAAAGGAAAAATATTTTGGGGAAGGACTTCCCTGCAATATTCAACACAACATATTGGATTATACGATGTTCCCAACCTCACTTAAGCTGTGAATTATACTAAAAATTCCTTAATGGTGAAGAAAATTTAAATACAATTGAAATTGGTGTCCTGCTAATGAAAAGGCAAAGTTTATTTCCTGCTTATGCCAGTTCACCAGTTCCAAGTATTAATTATCCTGTACCCATAAAATAAGTATTTTTATGTAATGTATTTGGCTTTTTAGTAGAAAAATTTAATCTAGTAAACAAATGAAACATCAGGGGAGGGGGGAAGTGTGATTTTTTTCTCATTATAACTTAGCTCTGGTATACTGATTTATTTGTGGTAGTCATAAGTACAAGAAGTGTTTTCAGGATGACAACACAAATTCCTCTGAGACTAGTTTTTTGGACAGATTGAAGATGTTTCATGAGAATTTTTTTGAAAAGTGTTAGGCAAATGGGAGAGCATGTGTCAGTCAAGCATATAAGATTCAGTCTCAGTATAGGAATTTTATTTCCATTTCCTCTTTTTGTATGAGTTATCAGTATTCTGTTGTTCTAGCTTTCTTCAAAAATCTATGCCTGGGGAATGTTACTGCTAAAAGCTCCAGGTTTTTGCGACATTCCAGGAGGAATCAGATGTCTGATGGCAATTAAGAACCTGAAGTCAAATCCAGTTTCATGGGATTACCCATAAGAGTGATGATGATGATGACCCTACTTTCTTTCTGCTTCAAGACCAAGTGCTTGTTTTGGTCTTGCCTTTAATTTCATTATATGCCAGCATTTACACAAATAGGAAAAAAACAGAGAACAAATCCATGTGGAGACTTTAGTTATGCTGTTAAATGTACAGGAGAAGGTGTTTCCACTCCCCAGCTCTTTGGTTATTTAGAAACATACAAATAGAGGAAACAAAAGATAAAAAGCCCACACTTGTCTGGGTGCAAAATGCAGTCTGTTTTCAAGAACAACTATAAATTAATTTTGGTCCCATGAAACTATTCCTGCTTTTATAAATTCCTCTTATAGTTCTGAATAGTATTCTAGTATTTCTCATGCTTTCTAGTAAGCATTAGTGGTAAAATAAGCAGGTGTGTAATCTAACCTTATCTTCTTTGAGAATACAGGAAAATATCAATGAAAGTTCTGGTGTACTCCTATGTATAGCCAAACATCTGTGCTGCTCCTCATTTCCACTCATGTCCTTTTAATTTAATGACTTATGACCAGCCAAAAAAAAAAAAAAAAAAAAGAACAAAATAATTAAAAAGTATAAGATGTACAGAACAGTAGGTTTTAGTAATATTTTAAATTTGACACCATTTTTGTAATAAAGTTCATTGTGTGTATTTTTAAGAACTAAGAAACTGTACTATAGTCATCTGTGTGGGGTTTTTTTTTGCTATGCCTTTTGTGGTACTGGAATTAACATTTTTATTGAACTGTCTTTAAAATATTTAAAAAAAATTATAGTTTCTAATATTTTTATTTAAATGTTTTCTTTAAATACTCTTACTTATTAAAAATAAATTTTCCTAGTGGTCTAATTCTGATCTCTTTCTTGCAACACATTATACATTATGTAAGCTTTCTGCCATTCAAAAAAGAGTCAGGCTTGCTCATTGCTGTGAACCTCTGTCCTAAGGCAAAATTTCATTTACGGCACTGTCACTCTATGGAGAGATGTATAAGTTAGTGCCCAGCACCTGTTCCAGACATTGCATGAACATATGGTGTTGTCTATCCTTGTCACAAACAATTTTCTGCTTCTTGTTGTGAACTGGCCCCTGGCAGAAAATTGAAATGGTGGGAATTAAATGATTTGATGCACTGAAGACAAAGGAAGAACCAGAGTGAGTGATCTTAAAATGGGCAGAGAAGAGTTAAATCCCTGTGAAGATTTCCCCAGGTGGTAAATACTGAAACCTCATGTTTGAAATTACATCTTGCTGTCGTAGCTCCAAAGAAATGGAACCAGATGTGCTCATCATTACCCATCAGGCCACCATGCCAAGCTAATTTTGCCAAATAGCCCAAATATACACAAAGCTGTAATGACCTTTAATTCCTAACAGCTTCAGTAGATCTTATTAAAAGCAGTGGTGGGCTCAGGGATCAGAAACTACTAGTTTCAGCTTTCAAATGGGCTGTGTGAGGATGCTAACCCCAATGACATTACAATATAAGATGTCTTATGAGCAAAAGAAGTATTATAAATAGTACTAATTAAAACACGGAAGAAGAAGATGAACTTGTGAAAGAAGTAAGACAAGTTTCTCACCGATCATTTTTCTTTTTTGCAGTCTGAGGAAAAAAAATAAAGAGAGGAGATTGTCATTTCTGTTCTTAAACACATAGATCTGATGGATGATAGAGCAATATAGGAATTCAGAGAGAGGGATAGTGGGAAAAGAATTAGGTTTTATGGTCACCCATAAATGTTGCAGTGGCAGTAAAGTGTAAGGGTACATGGCACAAGCATTTCTACTTAGGTTTGTAAAATAATTTCTACTTCTCATAGTAGCTGGAAAGATTGAGAAATGTGGACTATCTTTTTAACGGTCTTTAAAATCTCATAAAAATACCTATCTTCAATACACTGATATTCTGTTGCACTACATTCTTTCCTCAGTGAAGTTATTGTTGCTTTCACATCAGCAAAATTCCTTACTCCTAGTAAGATAGAAGCTATTTAAATTCTCTGAAATGGGAAAGTATTTCAATTTGAGATCATCTGACTTTATTGATTCACATCCAATAGCCTATTACAAGATACTGAAGAAAATTCCAAGTTAAGCTCATTAGCAATTTGATTTGATCAACAAATTGAGATGTTTAATTTCTAGTCTGACATCTAATTTTTCCACTTTCACTGGGTGTCCATTGTTTTAGGGGTTCTGCATACTCAGTTGAAGAAAAAAATCTCCAGAGGATTATAACATAATTATACACTGGTCAGCTTCAGTGAGGTTAACATACCATGGAACATGACCGTGCATATACTTCACTGCACTACGACATTTCTAAGGGGTACAGAAGGAGGTTTCTCTTGAAATTGTACAAAGTGAACACAGGTAATATTTTACTCTGTCAGGTTGCAGGCCAAAACCTTAAAGCCTATAGATGACAACATATGCCCATAAGAAATAGAATAGATTTTATCAAGTGCTTTCAAAGAACAGACTCAAACTGAAAAGTGGCTTCAAGTTATCTTAAAAGCTGCCATGGCTGGGAAATAAGCCAAGGAATCTGTGTTTCTGTAATACTTGTGCTGATGCCAGTGATAAATATTTGCGCAGTCATTTTCCCTCCCTTGAATTTCCCTCCCTCCTTCGCTTGAAGTATTTGAGTGCTTGCTTGAGGGTCCTAACAGACCACAGATAATTTCATCTTGCAGTGAACAAGAGTCAAAATCAAATTACAGAGGTTACTACTAGAGTATGAAAATTCAGAAAATAGATATCTGAACTCATAAATTAAAATGAAACATATAGAATTCTCAGATGTTGTGCAAGTTACTGTGTGAGATTTTATGGGATTTATTATGTAGAAGGTTAGAGCTGCTGATCATAGTATTCTTTTTGGCCTCAGAAAGGGAACTGTGGCTATTCCATATGATCTGAGATGAAAAAAAATGAACTCACAGTCAGCTAGCAAAGAGTTGTCAGGGAATTCTGGAATGACCCCAAAATTAGATTTAAAGGCAAGGAACAATCTTAGTGGAGAACCTAAAAAATTCTGAGTATGAGATTATTTTTGCCTAAGAATTCTTCCTATCTCATTCACTTTATTGTAGAAATCCAGAAGGGTAATCAACATAGCAAGAAGCATATATATGTATATATGTATGTATGTATGCGTGCACTGTATGTGCTAATATCTACTAGACTGAAAATATCATATGGAAACATCATCTTCCTTTTCTTTGTTGCTACAACTGTGAAAAAACCCCTCTAATTCTGGCTAAAAGATTAAATGTCTGGATTTTATCAATACCGTAAGCCTCATTAGGTTCTCAGGCTTCTAAAATATGTGGTGTGCAGAAGAATATGGTCAGCACTTCTGTATTAGTGAAGTTGTGAATATGTCCATTCAGCAAATTCTTGCAGCAGAAAAACAAACAAATTCATCAACATAAATGTATGCTTGCAATCCTGTTTGTCTTGGTTCTGCACAATGAGAGATTTTTAGGCAGCACCTCATGTTAGGAAAAAGACAACAGTTTTTCTTCTTCAGATCTGTTACATTAAATTCTGTCACTGTGTCATCAATTAAAAGCAGAAAGAAACAAAACCAGTGTCCTCCTTGACTTCAGCAACTGTCCTCAAAATTATTATCCAGGGTCTCTTAGCTTTTTGAAACCTGCCAAATTTTCAGTTTAATCTGTCTTGTAGCAAGATCACTCAAATTTGTATCTCCCCCCAATTTACTGAGCACTCTTTAACAAACTAATTGATAGTAAAGCAAACACTGTCTTAATCAGGTTGCTCAGAAAAGTTGCTTTCATTTGCATTGTGAAGCTTTTTGCTTTTCGTCTCTGTTCGAGGTTCAACAAAAATCAGGAATATTTGATGAACTACTGATCAGAGAAAACATGGCAGATGAATACTTGAAGATCTAATTTACCATCTTTAAATGAGCATGTTCAGGATGAAGAGAAGTAGGCACGGTAAGAGCTAGTATATCAAGGCAAGCACAACACACAAAGAAGCTGTGTACCTCACTGAGGGAAAAATAGACAAGAAGCAGATACAGAGAGAAAATATAAGACTGAGGTCACGCTACTTTTGCAGCAGCCTTCTGGGAACACTTCACAGTCTTGTCTCTGTCCCCTCAGCTCTGAATACTGACTGCAAGGATGTGCAAATGATATTGCAAAGCACAAGAAAGTGTTATACAAGAATCTTGGATGGAAGTGAACTGCTTACTTAGCCTTTCGAAATCACACTTTCTTTTATATATTTCACAGATAGCTACCTGGAAGACCATCAGATTAATGAACAAAGTAAAAGCAAAAAAGACCATCTTGTACATTTAATGATATATTAAATATACATGAGAAAGCACAATTTTCTATTTTCCTCAATCTTATGGACCAGTACTGGTTAATTGCCTTGAGGTTTTCTGCTGTGACTGGCAGTGACAGGCAGTTATACGCCAAACCCTTCTTGCCTATGGCTCACCACAGCAGGCCAGCTGTTCCTTCAGCTCAGATGGCAGATACTTTGGTACTGCAGGATGGCTGCCAAAATAGAACTTCATTATCAAGTAGCTCTTGCAGAAACTCTGAAAGAATGCTGTGAAATTTGAACAGAATACTGATAGAGACTAAGAGCATTTTGGAGCATCAACAAAAAATCATCTAAAGCTGAACTGCCTTGTATTGGTTCTGTCTTATCTCTCTGCCAAATGAAATTGTATTGGTACACAGGAGAGACCTCAAAATGTGAAAGAAGAAGAGAAAAGCAGAATGTGGAGTTCCTTTATCCCCATGCCTTTTCAGCAATCAATTTCTATTAGTTCAGGTCCCTCAGAAAAATGTGCCAACCTCTCATCCCTATTTGCGAGAAACTGCAAAACATAAACTCTAATTTCTATTACAGTGTAATCCAAAAGCTAAAGTCATGGATAGGTTCTATTCTATTTTCACATAAGAGAACATGAGAAACTGAAGATGCATCTAAAGTCAAATCACAAGAGACTTGGGTGTGAAGTAGGATGAATTAAACAAAATCTTACCTTGTAGCATCTTTGCACATCTGGCCACAACTTTTTAATATATTACATTGAAAATTGCTTCTCAGATCTTATTACCCACTTGTGCTATTGTATTTTTTTCTGCTGCCCAACTAATTGACTGACTGGCTAGCTGTTATCAACTTCTTTTGTTCATTCTTTTTTTGTATGTTTAATTTACCACTTGGAAGTAGAATCTGCCTAAACATTCCTCTCCTATTATTTTTATTAGCTGCCTCTGTGTAAGATTAACACAGATATGTTCACCCTCAGACAAACACATCCCTAACTCCAAAAATAAACTAACTGACCTTCTCACAGTCTGGAAATACTGGTATCAATGAGCAAACTCCAGTACAGGGAGATATTTCCATCACTGGGATAATCTGGCCCATTTTTTGTTTTCCCACATTGCTGCAAGCTGGTGAACATGGCAGTGCAGGAGGAAGCTCAGTGGATCAATAAGTTCTCAGCCTGTGCTGGTCTGAGCAGCTGCTGCATTGTTTGGGTACATAGTACATACTTACATGGATTCTGAATTTACCTCCTCCTACTGAGCACTAACAGTGATTAACAGATTATAATCTCTTCAAAACAGGATTTACTTGATCTCAATTTCTTTCACAGTGCTAAGGGTACCGCAACAATTAGTGAATAAGGGTATTGATCAGTCGGGCAATCAATGTGCTGTGCTGCTTCTCTCTCTTTCATCCCCTCAAAAAATTTAAGTACATAGCTACATAAAATGCAAATGCAAGTTTAGTCACTTTTTGAAAATTCACTTCAACCTCTTAATAGGATGTACATCACAAGGAAAGCTGTTCTGCCAGCACTAGTGGGGAAAAGCTGAAGGAACTAGTCTTTGGAAATGGTTTAAATTATTGTAAAAGCAATTCTATAATGTAAAATTAGCGAATGTATAAGACATTTGTTGTCACCAAGATACTATACAGCTTCTTGAATATGTTGGGGTTTTTTCTGGTTTCGTTTTCTTTTTTTAAACTCCGTTTGTTGCCAAAGAACTATTCAGTGAGTTCCTAATGTGTAGCCTACAATATAAGTAGGCTCCCTCCTGTGTCTGCTCCAATAGTGGCATTCCCTTAGAGTAATAAATATGCTCTATATAGCAATTAGGTTTAGGCATGATTGTAAATCCAAAGTTCACAAGGTTGCCATTAATATTATCTTACATCCTTATTTCCTGTTGTCTTCATAGCTTAATATGTTTACTCTTAAATTAGAACATAATTAGCAAATCATATAGCTCATTTTTACTGAAAATAGCAGCTTGGTGAAATGCTTCTTATCATCTGGGGCTGACCTTCCCACAGACTGCATATCCTGGAACAGAGTATTGTAATAAGAGAAATCAGTTGTTTTGGATCTAGGCCAAAGACTAATTTAATTTCTCTGGCTGCCCCTCTCCTTTCCAGCTCTTCTCCCTGCTCTCCCCAGTAATACTCACATATGTGAATTGGAGTTAAGAAGTTGCAGTTGATAAACAAAACAAAGACAAAACTGCTAAGAACTTAATGAAAACATCAGTAAGTCATAGCATCTGGATCTCATCATCCACCTCTGACGTAAAGAAGATGTCCAGATGTTAGCAGAACTGTAGCAGTTGAAATATTTTGTGAGCAAGATTCCTTCCAAACAATCAGATACAAAGCAGTTCAGCACTTTCAGTTCAGCAGTTTTTAGTAATGTTTCAAATATATAGTGGTCTTTTAGATGTGTAAAATGCCTGCCCAGTGCCGAAAGAATATTCAGTCTGGGGAGACGGGTCTGGGGATTGTGAGCCTTCCCTTTTGGTAAGTGCACACGAATGTTCAAAGAGCAGGAGAAGATGAGGCCTCCTGGTTGTCTGTCATTAGGATAGACTTCTAGAAGAGACACAATGCTGCTTATCTTGTGCTATCCAGTGTTTAAGTCTAGAGTTTAACAATATCTACAATGATGAATTATAAAACTGGGCCTGGAGAGAGCAAACCGTACTTTTCACCTTTCTCACTCATTTTTAATCCCCATTTGACAACGTGTACTGCATACAAGCCTTGCATGCTGAAAAGTATAAATGATGAGGCTGGTTTCCTAACAGGTGGTTGCCAGGTGTATTGCATTTTTCCTTCCACTCCTGTCCAAGCTTCCTGATGGAATAGTGATATTTTTTCTCATTTGGATGCTCATTCTCCATTTGCAGAGTGACTCAATTACTAAGTTCCTCTTGGACATGATGTGCGGACAACTCTGGGTGTGCTTCCTCCTTCCTTGGCCCATGCTAATAAAGAATCATTTCAGAGTCCCCAAGAAAACAGGGAAGTTATTGCTAAAAATTCCTAATTGCTGAAGTGTTCAGGGACTGGATTCTTCTTCTGCACATCCCTAAAATCTCAGGCAGGACAGGACATGGGCTTGCTAGCTGATTGCTGCAGTCCTAAAACTGGCTACAAGGACTGTGGAAAAAAACCAGAATACTGAAAAAAGGGTGTATTTTCATAATCCTCTCCAGCTGCTGAAATTTGAATGCATGAGGATTTTGTAGCAACCACTTTTACAATATGCCTAGTATACTGTGCTCTTATTGTAAACTTGGACTAAACAGTGCCATTCTTGTAGCCTGACTATAGAAATGATGGTGGAAGTCCATGAGAAAAATGCTTAAAATTTCACTAATGGAGGAAAATGGCAAAGTCATACATAAAACTTCCCAATTGTCCAGTCTCCCAACAGTGCAATTTATCTCTGTCGTATGAAAATATTTATTACAAACAGGCAAAGTGACAGAGTATGCACACATTCTCTTCCCTTTGAGAGCTCCAACCTCTTTTGGTATTAGACTTCAAATTAGAAGCATGAGAGGGTTGGAAACAAGGCACTCCAGTAGCCAGAAATAAACAGCACCAGTTTCACTACAGGTACCTACAACATTTCTGGAATTTCTCTACATTTACATGTAGAGATTAAGAAATTAAGAGAAAGAACATGGAACAAGAGTCCAATGATGCATTTAATTCCAAATGCCATTTTGAATGAGTATTTTGACTGAGGGACTTTGCCTTAAATGAATTACAGTCATTCCCTGATAAAAACACCAATGCTAAAAAAGGCATACTCTATATATCATATTGGAATTTAGTGTGGCAATATTTTAAAAAATTAGACAAGCACGTGCTATTTATGAAATACATTATTTCTGATTTCATTTGATATCTGAATTTGAAAGATGTGAAGAATAATAAACCACAAGAATGAAACTGATGTTTTCTCAAAAAAACATGCTTACACTATAAGCTTGCTTAATAATTATATGGATAACAGCAAAGCTCATGAGCACTCTCAAAGGGAGGAGACTTGATATGATAATGATATTTAATCATTCAACCAAAATAAATTATTCATTTGTTTTGCACTAGATGTGCTACACTTGCTTTATTATAGATATAGCTCCTTTAGTTATCAGACAACTGTTGTTTACTGTTTTCCTGTTTCTTTTCCATAAATTACAGTCTCTTTACAAATATGTATGAAATCAATAGCTGATCATGCTCCACATCATAATAGCCTGAGTAAAGCACCAAACCTCTTGGAGATTGTCTCCAGATTGGGGGTCAGTAATTTGCTAAAAATGCTGATAGAGACAAACAGTGATATATCTGAAACTATATATCAAGTGGTCTTGAGTTCTGCAACATACCCATTTTTTAAGACCTTATTTCACCTACACACACTGTAAATCTTTCTCCAATCTCAGAACAAAGCAAACACTTCAAGAAGTAATTTCTCTTCTGCATGAGCATAAATTTTGGGGACAGTTGAAATGCAGTGCAAAATTCTTCACCTTAACTTGGGGCTTAAAAAAATTTCAAAGGATAAAAATTCCTTTCTTTCCTTCCTTTACTTGCTATAGATAGCTACAGACATACTTTGAAGTATAAGCAATATCTGGGAAATGTTTAAGAATTATTAAATATATATATATACTCACAGACTTCATAATCTGTACATGGGTATGCTTTAAGGCATCAGAGGTAAGAGCAAAGTATATGAGAAAACAACAATTATAAATCCAGTGGAAATATAGGGATGCTGATAATGGAGAACAAATTAGGCATCAACAAGAACAGAGAGTAGGCAGCAGATGCACACAGTGTTCCTAGACAAGCCCCGCAAATTGATAATGGCCAGCAGACAGAAAAGCTTAAATAATGTATAATTCTAGCTAATCATCATAAATTAAAGAATAAAAGGTCTACCCAAAGGGTCCTGCAGAGAAAATTTTCATAAGGAGACTCAAAAATAACCTAGCCTGTACTAAAACCATGAAAACTAGATGGAAGTTGACTGATAGTCTTCTAAAAGGAATCTAAATGGAAATGAGTTGTTTGATGGGATTACTTTTTCTCCAATCCCAGAGTTCTCTCTCTGGCTACATCTTTATCAATAACTTACACAGACTTATAGAATCTTTCCAGATGATTCAAGTACTAGCAAAATAGGCATAATGAGAATTGGTCTGTAACAGATCTTGGAAATTGAGTAATTCAGCATTTCTTTGGCAATTAACAAAAAACAAAACGAAGAAAAACAATGGTGGCAAAAGCCCACTTAAGTAGGCTAAAAGGTACAAATTAAATTAATTTCTGGGATAAATACATATTGAGAAGTTTTAGTGAACTTCAAATTAGAAAAAAAATGACAGTTGAATATGAGAGATGGTAAGTAGGTAAATAAACAATATAATTTCAAACAGAATAGCTGAAAGTTTATTTTTAAAATAACATATAAAAAATGTTTTACCTCAGACTTTCAATGACTAAGCTACTGCAGCAAAACTGTCAGTAATTCACCAACACCAGACTACCTACACATTCTTTTTTGTCTATGATACCAGAATTTCAGAAGACAATGCAACTTTTGCACCATAAAACAACCCCATTTTTTTAAAAGAGAGGCACATTAGCAGTCAGTTTTACTCAGTGTCTGATCATGTATTCCAAAAAATGCTGGTGAAAATGAAAAAGCCAGGATCTTTAGTCATGTTGTATGGTGAACATAATGGCTCTTAGTACAATGCAGATAAATGCTATATTGGGTCATGCAAATTCAGACAACAGTGAAGGCACTAGGAGAAATCTGTCTACAATGTTTTGAGGTCATGTGCATTTGAGAGCTGAGAATGATGCTTCCTGTTCTGTGAAACCTCATTCTGTGCTGCTGCCCTTCTTGTGCATGAAATCCTGGTCTCTTTGGGAGGTCTGTCCACTGAAGAAGCCAGAATGTTCTTCCCTTCCCAGCTGAGGATGTGGTCTGACATTAGTAAGAGGAATTAACTGGGAACTCCAAAGGAAATATATCTATTTCTTGTGAATGCAGTAACAAGAAAAGTTACAATTTTCATATTGCCTATTTAGGGGCTCTCTAAACTTAAGTCTTATTCTTTGTCATTTTTTGCTGTTCACTCCACTACCCCAAATTGTTTCTCACCTCTACTGAGCATTTTAGATGTCCCAGAAACTGAAAATGTTTAATGATTTACCTAATGAATAATTTTCCACATTTTAAGATCACCAGATATGACTATAAATGTGTCTAGATGTTCTTTGTCTACATAAACTGAGAAGAAGGTAAAAAGACAGAATGGAAAACCATGATCTGTGCTGCTGTGATGTGACTATGCTGAGCTGCAGCTCACTGCTCCTCAGGACAGGTGTTTTGTAAATATACACCATATTTATATGCCATACCAAATTTATACAACAGTAACAATAGATCACAATATGGTATAATAATATACCACAATTATACGAGTGTGCTCCACCCCAGCAGGCTGAACCACAGGCTGTTCTGCCACGTGATAAGATGGCACAGGCAGTAACTCAGGCCTGGTGTTGGGGTTCGAAAGCAACATGAGGATGCTGCTCTACAGTGCCCAGAGTAGGAGAGCACACAGAGGTGATCTTGAGAGGGCGGTCCGCATTCATTTGCATTCCTTTACTGCACCCACTCAAAATCAAAGTGGTTTTAGCTACAGTCATTTAATTCCATACAATTTTAATAAGAGCATCTCAAATATTTTTGATACCTTTTGCACAGGACTATTGCTCCCTTTCTTCTGTGTCAGTAAGACTACATGATCATAGAATCCTTGAATGATAGAGTGGTTTAGGTTGGAAGGGACTTTAAAGATCATCTAGTTCAAATCCCCTACCATGGGCAGGGACACCTTCCACTAGACCAGGTTGCTCAAAGCCCCATCCAGCCCTGTCTCAAACACCTCCAGGGATGGGGAGTCCACAGCCTCTCTGGGCAACCTGTTCCAGCACCTCCCTACCCTTATAGTACAGAATTTCTTCCTAATATCTAGTGTAAACCTACTGTCTTTCAGCTTAAGTCCATTACCCCTTGTTTTTTCACTATATGCCCCTGTGAAAAGTTCCTCTCCAGCTTTCTTGTAAGCCCCTTTTAGATACTGGAAGGCTGCTACGAGGTCTTCCCAAAGTCTTTTCTTCTCCAGCCATTCTTATCTAATGGAAAAAACATTTTCCATGATATATTTCCTACTTAGCAAGTAGATAGTACTCCCTGTTTGATGATGATATCAAATTATATTTCATGAAGTGCTACTTCTGTGCGCAGGCTAGAAGGATGTTTTGAAGGCAAAACATTTACTTTGTCTTGAATATGCCATGAAGACTACATATTTCATATTTTCTTCTTTCTTTTGCAAATAATGTGGGGTTTTGTTTAAAGGCATGTCCTGATAACACAAATTGCTGATCTAAGAGGATTTCTCCTTTCAGTGTCATGACCCTTCTTGACCATTTTCAGGTAGTCAGCAGTTTAAACTGCTGATATCCTGGAGAACAAACAGAACAGCAACACAACTTGCTGTTTTGTTTCTCTTCCTGAATCTCTTGTTCATGAAGTATTTTCTGGAATACACCCTGATATCTATTCCAACTACATGCTGTAGTTCTTTTTGGGGGTTTAGCTTGATGATTTTTGGATCTTGTGACTGACAGCAGCCCAAACATACTGGTGGACTGACAAGTCTACATCACCAGCACAGCCTGGAAAATGGAACTGTCACTGTTTTTAAGGGTCCTCTAACATCTAAGCCTTGTATTGATAAAAGCTGTGATGGCTCATAACCAGATGCCAAGTAGAATAAAAACATGCCGACCCTTATCAGCGCAGCTGAAGGGGCTAAAGGGTTCACGTTCACTCCCCATTTCTAGGAATGTGACAGAATCTCCAGAAATATAATTAGCAGTTGTTTAAATATTTGATAATCATATGTAAAGTTAAATATATACATTTATCAAGGTCTCTTTGTATCCTGATAAAATCTGCATACTTTCATATGTAGGTCACATTCTGAAGGTATAAATTACATATCATTATATGCTGTCCTGTGTCAGCTGATGAGAGGAAAACAATTTTATAGAAGACAGTTGGTAGCAGTTGTAGTACGTGGACACAGGCCAGAGGTACTTGGAGTCTGCTGATGCAAATGCCATTCTGAACTTAATGATAAAGTAAAAAGCGTACTTCAAAGCATTCACATAAACATCTCTAACAGGTAGAATGGCACTGAATGTCAGGGTAAACTAGCGTCTAGCTGACTGGGCAACATGCAGATTAAACAAAGGCTGACTTGGCCCCACTGGCTCCCCTTTTATAGATTTGTCTAACATCCATGCCTTTTCACTCAGAATTTCTCTCCTCTCAGTGCTTCTTCCAGTGAAGTTTCAGAAATGTCCTGAACATCAGGACCTGTGTTGTGACTGCTGCTCCATGCCCTGCAGTGGTTAAGGCTACCAAAGACACCCAGTTTTATAACACACCTTTGAGAGATGAAGTGGACTATCTGCCCAGTTCCTTTTGCTGTGGAGAGAGGTTAATGTCCAGTGCTTTTATGACACTGCCATATTTGTGACCACCTACTGAGCACTAAAGTAAATGTGATGCCCCCATCTCCTGTGACCATGAGGTTTTACTGTAAAATAGTGGTAAAGCTGAGTTCCTCTGCCTAGGAAACTCACTGTCCTTTGCCATCTATGGGAACAGGCACAGAATTAATCCAGTCACTAACACAAGTGGGCAGAACAAGGTTTTTATGAGTAGGTCTAATTCAGAGCAGATTTTTGCCCATGTGTTTCTTTATAGGCAATGGCCACTCACTGCCTGATTACCCAATGTAATCAGTTTTGGAATTAGTGCTCAACTAAATGTTATGCACTTAGCTACTCTTATTTCTCCAAAACATAAATGCAGGAGAGTGATGTAAACTTTCAGTTTACATTAGTAGACCATAAAGTCTGCCTCTTGGTCATCTCATTCTTGATCTTATCATTACTCACATTTCTCCTCCCTCATTCACTCCCCCTGGAATAAACCACCCCCACTGTAAGTATACAAACAAACCAAAATGATCCCTCTGGCAGTCACACCCATTGTGCATTTCTGCTGACTTCTTTGAAATCTCTAAATGCTGCAAAATAAAAGTAACAACCCCAGCAGGGTGAATGAGAAGCATTCATCTGACAAGACAATAAGAGAAGAGAAAAATAAAGTGAGTTAAATTATCTTCTTCTCCAACCCTCTATGGTGGTCTGACTCGAGTTTTTGAGTATTTGCAAGTCAAAATAAAAATGTGGACTGAAACTATATAGATGGCTGGTAATTTGTATCTCAGAAGCCTAGCTCTGGCATACCTGACACTCACTTGGAGTGCACAGTACTGAAATCCTTGCCAGAGGAAATACCAGTAATTGTTCAGTGCACAGCCCAGATATTCCAACTGACACACTCCTTGGCTACAAAACGCTCCGTAACGCAACTCACTGAAGCACATCACGGCAGTAAAGCACAAGCTCTGACCCAATAGCAAAATAAAATGCTTCAGCATGCGTTAGTCTGAGGAGTTTGTGCCATAATACTGAACCAAAATTCGCTGCTGCTTTTCTTTTAACCGAAGTTTGTCTCATCTAGTTAGAGGAGCACATACAGCTCCACCCTAGGCAGAGCACAGATGTAACATGACACACAAACAAAAGGCTGGAGAAATACTCAGAGGCTACACCGATACATATGCAAATGATACCACTAATTACTGTTATAGGTTTTGATCCCTTATGAATTTTAAAATATATTTATGTAATGTCCTTCTCACCTGCCAGTCGTCTGTCTCTCGTGTTTTTCCAGATAACATCCAAGGCTCTAGCAGTGGAGTCCCTGATATGATCACTAAATGATCTCCTCAGAGGGGCTTTCACCGGGTGATGCATAATGCAGATCGATCACACTTCCAGGTCAAACGACTGTAGCTTAGCCCCAGGAAAAAGGGCATTCTCTGCCCGGGGATCTGTTTGGATTTCTCTTTGCCAGGCAGGCAGGTTGTTACTTTATATAATTTGTCATCAGCCTTGTGGAGCTTTTCCTTGAAGAGTCAGGCATTGCAGTTCTCACTGCGGATGCAGGAAAGCTCAGACTGCAGCCAGCCTACTGGAAAGCTGCCAAAATCTTACATCTGGAACAGTTTACAAATGAGCTAACGATACAGTCATTTAGATTTGGGGCTTTATTTGTGGATATCTATACTATTCTACCTTCCTGTTTAATCAAATAACTTACCAGGCACATACTTGCATGCTCATTTATTAGGACAATATTTCCCTGCTTAGCTGATATTTCAGGTAATCTTTCATGTTTGGACACGAAAAAGGTAAGAAATAGAAGAGAGATAAAGTAATTTTAAGTATTTAGAGGTCAGATATTTTATTTCGTTACCATATCTTTTCTTGCATTTTACCCTAGCTAAGACATAGAATAGGGCCCGATTCTGAGTTCCATATATTTAATACTTCATGACAGTGCACTAATGAAAGAATGGAAATACAAAAATGAAAGGAAAAGGGGAGATAAGAAAAAAGAGAGGGAACTAAGCCTCCACATCTTTGCTGAGTGGAAAGATAAGTTCCCATATGAAAAATGTTTATGAATGTAACAGAGATTAATAGTCACAGTAAATTAAGCCATTTGACCTTGCTTGTTTTGACCTTTTAAATTGATTACTATGTCCTGTGGCTTCCCTGAGGGAGAAAGGGAGAAATAAAAGGGTACCTGAGACTCTCTTTCCCTTTTTAATGTTATGTATGGTAATATGTGAAGAGATGGGAGATGCCAGTTTAAAAACCTAATCCCCTTTTTTTATATGGGAAAGCAAAAACTGTCAAATAAAGTTGTCTTCATGTTCATTCTAGGGATAGTCCTTAATTTTTTTACAGCAACTACAGCTATTAATATTAGATACCATTATTTTCTTTAGAAGTAGTATCATTAAGTTGATTGATTAACTTGTCACAAGGTTGGCATACAGAGACCAAATTACAGAAATGTGTTTTAACCTATGGTTTTTCACTCCCTTTGAATTCCTTCCTAGAATAAAACAGTTTTTATTTTCATAACATTAGATAATTTATTTCACACTTTCTTATTGTAGTCCTCATTTCCTTTAAGACACATCGTTATCTCATGCTGACAATGAAAAGAAATTAACGGGATTTGCAATAGTGTAACTGAGGGAATAACTGGCTCACCATCTATTTAATGCCGATCATAATTTCTTCCCAGCTAGGCCTTAGTCTTTTATCTTTACAGAGCATCTGCAGACACTAATGTCCTGTGTATGTCTTTGAACAAAACAGTGGTGAAGGATCACTATAGTTTGCAGTTGCTTTCCTCATTACACCCCTCCTTCTTTCTGAGGCCGGATGGAGAAAGAAGCAGCCAACTCTCTAGAGAAATTCAATATGATAACACACTCTTGCATGGTTGTAATTTTTTTTTTCCCCTTCTTTTTTCTTTTTTTTGTTCTTTTGTTGTTTGGTTTTTTATTTTATTTTTTTTAACTATTATTCTTGCAAAACTTCCTGGAAGAGCAAGTGGCAATGCTTGCACTGGCAGATACTGACATAGGCTTACATAGGCAAAGGCTGACATGATGAGCAGAGCACAATATATCTCTTTTGAAACACGTACACTCTGTTCAGATGAGATCTGCTGTTGTTTCTAATAGTGAACAGCTCAGAAGAGCATTACTCATTTTTAAATGAGGATGCAGTAAGCGATAACTTGATCAGGAGCTGAATTTCTCTATTTTAGAAGGCAGCAAGGGTGAAGACAGTCTCAAGAGGGTTCTAACTACCAGTGGCCATCTCTACATTACCAACAACATGGCCCAGAAAGAATGGATTTATACAGCAAAATAAATGGTACCAAAGTTTTGACACATCTCGAGGTAGAGTTACTTTGAACTACGTCTACCTGCATCTTGTGAACTGAATGAATTCTCGGGGTTTCATGAACAGGTTGGAGATTACTGGCACACCATGAAGGTGCATCTTTTGGCTTAGTTTCATTTGAAAACCATCCAATTCACATGCTCCAAGATTGCTTGGAGATACGAACCAAAGAGTGGTGTTGGGGGAGCCTTTTCAAAAGCATGCACCTAGTCCAGGTTACAATGTCAATAAAAACATTCAGGCCATTATTCATTTTGGAAGCCAGAACAACTTTTCAGAATTTAAAAATAAAACCAGCAACATATATATATTTCTGACCAGGGTTTGGTTCTTTGAGAGTTACTGTGGGTTATGTTACACATGTAGACATGTTGTGGCTCAAAATGTTTAAAACAGTTCTTAAAACCAGTTCAACAAAATGGTCTGGAAAATGCCAAAGGGCGAAGGAGAAATAAACTGTAACGAAGCAAAGAAATACTGCTAAAAGCGATTGCTTGTCTGATGCTACAAGACAAATAAATAGATAATCTAAGTAAGATTGTGTAAAGAATTAAATTAAATGTCAGAAAATTTTTAATGGGCCATGGACAGGTAAATAATTAGATATAGATAGGTTAGAAATGGATAGAAAATAAAGGACGTTAATTTTAGAAAGGTGTATGTAGACTGAGAGATATAATGGGGAATACAGTTAAAAGCAGATAATGTGATCAGCAGAGGAAATCTGAGATTCATGACATTCAATACAGTCACAAAATGAGATAAGAGTTTGCCATGGAATATAAAAGCACATGATTATTAATGATTTTTTAATCATGTTAAAAGATGGTATTGGAGCAGAGCTGTACTGCAGTCTCCATTCCTGCACTATTTAATTAACGCCCCTTGTGGAACAACTCACTCAGTTGTGGTCTGCACCTCTCAATTCCCACATGATGCTGAAAAAGCCCAGTGCACAGGGTGACAGTGACAAAGAGTTTTGTGCTGGAAAACACCCATGTGTTCAGGGGAAAGCTGCTGAGATGCCACCACCACTGTGCCATTATTCGATACTGTTGTTGAGAGCTCTACTCTGCATCTCAGGCAAGCTCCTCCCACATTCCCAGTTGCTGCTGCTCAAATGATGTCTGCTTATGTGGATATTTTCCACTTCAGCTCAGGCTTGTTCCCTCTCCCCTTGAAGGTGTAGCTGTTTGCACAGAGACATCTACCTGAATCACAGACCTGCAGTTACTTGCAGATGGTTTGTGTGGAAGAATTTCCTCCATTCCCCTGCTAAACTCATGCTTACAGTCTGACCTGGGAGAGGAGGCCATTGGTACCAAGCACACAGGGTACAGACCTCACCTGGGGAACCTTTGATGTTGATCAACATGAGTGTGCTAGAGTAATTTATTGTTGAACCAAACAGCTATACTGGAGCACTGTAAATGACATTAAAGACAAAAGGTTTTAATGTTGAGATTTAAGGGTTGGCAAAGAATATATTTTTAAAGAAAATGGCAAAATTTTTGCTGGTCTATTTGACAATGTACTGGAAAATCTCCTGAAAACAAATCCCTTTCTGTGACTGAGAAAACATACCCTTCCATATCTTACATCTACAATTCAGTTAACTGTATACAGATGTTACAGCAAAATGCATGCAAATATAGTCCTAAACCACCAACCAGTGTCTAGGTAAAATTTATGAGGCAGCTCTACCTCTTGGCTTCACTGTCTCTGGAAACTTAAGAATGACCACCATCAGACACAGGTTTTTGTATTTGAATAGTTTTGGTGATGACCACAGTCATAGTACATTCAACACTCCATCTATCTTCCAGAACGATTTCATTTTATTCAGCATTTTCAGTTTAATGGCTGAGATGAAAAAAAACCAAACAAGTAAATTCTTAAAAACTGGATGGGTCAACAAAGATGTGTGCTGAACCAAAAATAAGATGAGGGGAACCTGAAGGAGAGGGCTCTGTTGCTGACAAGAGGGGAATGCAGCAGCTGGTGTTTGGGGAGTGAGGTGACAGTATATCCTCAGGAGAGAGACAGCTGCCCGCTCCAAGCATGAGGAGCACCATGCATGCCCAGGAAGAGTCTTTGTGTAATTCCAGAAGCAAATATTTATGGGAACCAGACCCTACCTTCCCTGCCCTTCCAGCCCTCCCACCAGCTGAGATCAGCTCCATCACTGCCTCTCCCAGGGCAGCGTCTTTTCTGTCCCCCAGGCCCGGCGGGCCTCGGGACTGCAACCACTGACTTCTCCCACTTCTTGTTTTGGAAATATTTTTAGAAACCTCTTGTTAACATAAGAAAATCTGTGCCTCTCCAATCTTCCTGTCAAGGCTGAATCTACTTGTAAAGTGCTGCTCATCATTCTTAAACACATAATTCTCAAACCAGCCAAGGGCAGGAGGCAGAGGTTAATTCCCTCTAACCTTATCCTTGCTCAGCACTTCCAGCTGAAGGACCTACACTTGCCAAAGCTATCTGTTTTCTGTCCCTTAGTGGTTCCATCCATGCTCTGCTCTGCAAAGATAATACCAAAGATCCTTTTTGCTCTTAAAGAAAAAGAGCAGACAGAATGCATTGGATACTAGGATGGACAGAAATGGTGATATCATTTTTAGTTCTGGCAACTAAGTCCAGCACTCAGGAAATAAACAAACAGTTGTGCAAGCCTCATGCTCTTCAAGCTTGCTTAAAATATATCGGCCTCCCCTCTGACTCTCCATGAATGTGCAAATTCTTATGTATATCTCTGGCTCATCTGTGTGATTCTGGCCCCTTGGGTCTGGAAGGATGTATGTATACAAAATATGTGCGGGCCGCCAGAGACACATAATTTTTAAACATGATGCCAGTTTGAGCTTTGCTGTGACTTCTCTACAGACTGCAACAAATGGTGTGGCAAATCTAGAGCATCTTTGCTGAGTGGTCTATGCAGCCTGCCTGATCTGATGCGTGCAAACATCTTTCCCCTTGTTAGAGAAGCAAAAAAAGCAATGCCATAATTCTCCAAAAGTATCATAGAACAAAAGAATGTTTCAGAATCAGAACTTTATATCTAATTAAAAAAGGCTGCTGGGCACATGGCATGTGCCATTGTTTCATGTCTCAGCAGATGTCTCCTAATGCTATCTAGGAAACCATGCTGGGAAAGAAGAACTTCAAATTTTGGGTTTGACATGTGCTGCTTTCCAAAAAAAAAACTGGTACTGCAATATCTGCAGTATCTCAGAAACCTGATATGTATCAGGTCAAGAAGCAGCCACCAATCAGAGCAGACTGGAAAGATTTAGAGAAATTCCTGCTGAAAGACAGGGAAATAAAATGTATTCTGTTGAAATATAAAAGTTCCAATAGAAGCTTTACAAATCTCAACGAAATGCTTGATATGACAAAGCCACATTTTGATTCATTTGGATTGGTTTAAAAGAAAAAACCTCTGTTTTTCAATCAGGTAAAGTAAAAATATTGAGAAGTTTCATTTAGCACATAGGTGTCCTTTTGATTTGTCAGTCCTTGGACTCAACCCTATGTGTCCCACCATACTTTGCATTCAGAAAAGTGCCCGTTTGACTTGTGTCAACACCCTGGCGTCAACCTTTGAACAGCCTAGGGGCTAAATGGGTGCAGTCTGGAGAAGAGACAGTAGACCATGACAGAGTAGACCAACAGAGAAAACTTCCTGAGTTTCCTCCATGATGTCAAGAGTGCACTGCTGGGCATCTCTGCACGCTCCTCCCCCATGGTAGGAGAGGTGTGGAGAAGCCCCAGGGACAATCGCTTTCTCTCCAGGTGACCGTAATTGCCTCTGTATACACTGCTTTTGCAAGATGTGCATGCTTTTTACCCTCATGCCATGGTCCAGACCTGTCTTTTTGAACAAGGGTGTATAATTTTAAGAAAGAAAAAGCACAAAATCCACCCGCCCCAGCAGCAGTACGTGATGCAAACTACAGCTGTTGTTGCTTTCATGAACTTTTAAATGTCTGAAACTTGAAGCCTTCTTCTGGTGGAACACTGAGTAGCTCTTGTCAAAATATCTACCTTAATTAGCTTTTATTGTGACATAAATACATACTAATGGGTTTATATAAACCGAGTAGCCTTCTAATATACATTTATGAGTCTCAAATTAAACATGATCTCAAATAAATATGAACAATCTTCATGGTGTGATTATGGCCCTGCTTTGTAAACAGCCCCACAGCTAAATTAGAGTTCTGTGCACTTCAAAGTGTAAGCTTATCTGGCTGTTTCTGAACTGCTGTCTCACTATCACTCTGTGCTCCAAGAATAATAAATAAACCAACACAGGAACGCAGAAAGCATTCCTAATCACATCCATGAATACAAAATAATAAGTAACTGAATAACATGAAAGAAGATGTGCTTCCAGTTTCATTTGCACATTGTTCCATTTTAACCTGTTTTTAATGTAAGTGGTTAAAAACTATTCTTACGTTATTAAAAAAACCCACAGATCTTGCCTGTTTAGCCAAATTTTTGCTGAAATACTGAATATTGAAGAAAAAAAAAGAGACATTAGTGCTAGTGCCATAGTTTAAAATTCAAATGAGGAAGGGAGTGTTAAAGCTTCATTCTGTTTAGCCATATGTGAGGCACCTGCTTAGAGAAGTTTATGGGAGTATTAATCTATGGTAGTGTCCAAACATTTCCAAGCATCTAAACTTGAGCCACAGAACTTTCTTATAGTTATAAAATAGTTGATGGCAATAAGCTGTGAACTGAGGTTAGTTTTGAGCATTAGCCACGTGTTATGCTTCACTACAGCAAAAGAGTATTAAACAGCATTGTTTCTCCTTCCTTCAGTGACCTGACGGGCAAATTGCCCATACATAGCTTTCTGTCAGTTGAGTGATACATTAAAAATTGACTGATTCCATCACTGGAATTAGGGCAGGATGAATAAAATTTCATAGAATAAAAGGCATGGCAGAAGGTACTTCTTTCTTTCCAGTGGAAATGCAAATTAGGCTGTATATGAAATTGCAGTAATAGAAAAGTGCAGAACACACAAAAAACCCCCAGACCCCAAAGCAAAACAAACAGCCCAACACTTCAAAAAAAATCCCCAGCTTGCTATTGCTACTCCCTATTCAAAATCTTCTCTACAATCTTCTTTCATGATTGGAAATTTTCCTTCCCTCTCTTCTGTTTTTTCTCTTTTCCACTTTCTCTGTCCCTCCTGGTCACACTAAGATGGTGATTACCCAGTCATACTAAGATGGTAAGCTCCTTCAATTACATGTCTTCCTCTTCAGACATCTCTCATACAACATGGCACAATAAGATATCAAAGAAACAAAGCTTTTGAGCTTGTCTGTGGCGACCAACATGAGCAGTGATTGTGAATGGAGCAAATTTGATTCAATGAGTTTAATATAATCTACTGGTGGCAGGCTGGTGTCTGTGTATGGAGCAGGGAGCAGAACGGGAGCATGGGGAGTGTTATGTGAGCTGGACTCCTCGAAGCCAGAGGGTGAGCAGGGAGATAACTCAGAGTACAGAGATCATTCTGAACAGAGAGATCAAAGAGTGGCAAGAAATTTTAAATCAAAGAGAAAGTCCCAGTGCTTGCAGGGAATGATGGACAAAGCTTATTCCTGAGAAGATTTAGTGAGTTTTAGGGGTCTCATATAAGTCATCTTCCATTATCACTGCCCTGTGTAATGTGTGTTTTATTAAGTGATGCAAAGAGGCAGAGCTGTCTTCCTCCCTTCTCATCCCTGATGCTGCCACTGCAGCACTGTAAAACACGATCTCTACAGGTTTGTTACTGTGAAGACAAGCAGGATGTAATAATCATCTCTGAGCTGTTGGTTTGTAGCCTCACTGGTAGAGAAAACAGCAGAAAAACTGGAATGTTCATAGGGAGTAATGACATAGAAAGTAGGATCCAAACTGAATCTAAACTTTTGAATAGGTATTGGAACAATACCTTCAGTAGAATTCAAGATTTCACTAATTAAGGCACTGCTGGACAGTTTGTGAATGGTAACTTCTCCTTGTGTCATTTTTGTGTAAATATTCATTTACATGGTTAAATTGGGGATTTATTTTTAACACTGCCTACCTCAGACTCTGGGTTTCTGTTTCAGGTATCTGCCATGCTTTAACTCTTTGTCCTGGAGTTGCTTGTGACATAACTTCTTTGAGGTGCTTTGTGTGTTCATATTAAAACCAGTATTTGGGGAAATGATGAAAGGATATGTTACTTTCCTGATATTGAGAAATTCTAGCTATTTATCCCTACATACTTGATAGTGGTTTGGTAAGGCAATTTGCTCTTTTGTAGACATATGCAATTTTCATCTTTCTGGAGAGTTCATTTGTTGTAGCCTTTTGCAAACCTCCGAGATATTCTATTTCACATCAATTCTGCAAACTCGGATATTAGTGACCAACATCTTAGAAGATATTTTCTCTCCTGTGTTATGTACAGCATAAAAAGTATTTGCAAACACAGCTCCAGGCTGCTGCCAGCCCTGCAGGACGAATGAGAGAACCTGTCTCTCCCAAGCTTTTACTCGCCCCACCTTCATTTCACAGAAGGGTGGAAAAGGGTTGGTCCCTCATGAAATGTTAATACAGAATGAGAAAGCTGTGCTAGGGTCAAGAGGGAGATGTGTATGCACTGCTTTGTGAAGTAGAGACAAGAAGACAGGGAAAGACACAAGGGGAGGAGAGTCCAAGTGTATCTGACATCTCCTGTAGTTTTAATTGCATGCTTCCATTTGAGAATAAAAATTCAGCCACTACATGGCTAGTGAGAACTTTCCTTGAGTTCTGCTCTGATGGAACTAAATAAACATAATTTCAAACAATTGTCTTCTCTGCACTGAACAGATGTTTTTTTCAGAACACTGGCTACAATTAGATTACTTTTTCTAAAAAAAGAGAATCAAAAAGCAAACTCATGATTTTTCCAAGTGTTGCATGCAATTTTGTAGGATGTTTTTCTTCTGGTGTTTGTTATTTGAACTGAAATCTTGCTGATTAGAAGTTCTCATGCCTAAACCTTAAAAGATAAAGAATCTAATATTTTGCTTTACCTTTTGAAAGTGTAATGTATCACAGATGCAAGCTGAAGCTTTATGGGGACTGTGTCAAATATAATTATCTGGAAGATTAAAGCAGTCATCATCTCAACTGAAACATACATTCTGTTTTCCATAATAAAGTCTCTGTTAATAATGAATGCCCACAGCATACCTTAAACACTTACAAAAGAAATCTAAAACTCTAGCTAAAGTTATTATTAGATGTTAATGTTACATATTTACTCCATGAAGTTAGCAACACCATTAAATGAGGTTTTAAAAAGACACTCTGGTCTGCTATTCTAGGAATTGGATTTCTCCGTATCTGTACTTAATTTATTTCACAGCTAATTATCCAAAATTACTTCTGCATGAAATTTACTGTTCCTGCTGGCATCTGGTTTCAGCCACGACATATCTGCCCTCTGGAGTCCCACTGCAGTGCGTGGAAAATCTTCACTTAGAGTTCAGGTTATGACACTTGTACTGAAGCCTGGCTGTGTAAAAATAGTGAGCCAGGACTAGGCGGTTTGGGGAAAAGAAGGTTGACAGGATTCAGCAGTATTTAGCCTAACTTTTATATCCTGAGACTAGTTACTGACTGGCAAGTTCCCCTAAATTGTTTCAGTAGGTCATTTTATTAGTATGTGTTTAGCAAACTGTACACTTCATAGTCTCAAAACCAAGGTGAAAATGTGAACCTTGTGTTTGTAGGGCTGACAGCCTGATCTGTATTTTGCTATAGCTCTATATCGGGCCTAATATTTTTCTGTTGTCAAGTAATTTTGAAAATAGACATATATGGTGGCATCTACGTATGAATGGGGTCTGTAATTAAAATTATCTGCTCTGCTTTTCTTCAGTCTGAACATACTGTCATCATTTGTTGTTAAAAAGATATCTAGATGATGAGTTGGGTTACATAGGAGAACCTAAAATTCTATTTACCTTCTGTAGACTTAAATTTTTCAGAGACATCATTACAATAGTGAATTTATGCAGTTCTTAAATAAAATAAGAAATATGAGTCTTGTCCTTGGGCACAATGCAAGATATTAATGGCTCTGAAATAATCCAAATTAGGCCTTGAAAAAATGTGAACATCTAAAATAGCAGCTGCAACACATACATGGAAAAACTACTTACAAACCCTGATGTACACTAGAATCAAGTAAGTACAAGTGTTTCTTTAAGTGCTTCATAGCAGAAGGGGGGAGGGAAGCAATTAAAGAGCTGGTGAAATATAAGAGAAGTTATTTCATATTTATGAGTAGATGAGGTAGAAATTCCTTGGAAAAATGTGATATTTGTAAGAAGGGAATAAAACACTCCCAAAGAAGTTGAAGAAGAAAACAAACAAGAAAACAAAGCTTACACCTGAGACTGATAGGTTAAACTAATATTTTAAAGATGTATTTATTAAAAATAAGGTACTGCAGTAAAGGTGAAAGGGTAATGTCAAATGTTTGATTGAGAAGCATGGTAAAATATATGTACTTTCTTCTTTATTGCTCTGAAATTTTCATCATAATATTTTCTTGGTCCATCTATATTATAAAAAATAATTATTATTTACTTTCTCAACGTTTCCATAAAGAACAACCAGACACTCTCTGTTTGGCACAAATGAATTGCTTCTCAAATGCAGCATGTAGTTTTACTCTCCAGTACCATGAAGACGTCAACAAGTTTTGAAGGAATTCAGATAACGCAACAAAAATTATTAAGTTTGATTAAAGTTTGATTTAAAAGAAAAGATGAAACCCTCTTCTTCTCTTCTGATAGCTAATAGTGCAAGGGAAGAGTCATGATAAGAGCCAATAAGTATTTAAAGTATGAGAACGTCAAGGAAAGTGTGGAAATGTTTTAAGGTGGTAAAAGGTTTCAAAATACTGACTTGGTATTGGGGAGAGTATTGTGTTTGTGTATGTTTTTCCTCCAAACTAAGGCTAATTAATCTGTGGATCTTATGTAAGGACAAAATGAAGTACGTCTCTACAAAATCAAGGAAAAAAACCTGTGCAAATGTAAAACAGAATGATCCGTACATCAGCTGTGCTGCAAGTCCTTGATGTAGTATACATTTAAACACAGGAGTTAGCAAGATCAAAATTGAAAAATTAATATTTAATATGACAAATGAGAAGAATATAATCTTAGAGGAAGAATATATCTGTACCACAGTACACAACTTTTTTAGAAAGAACCTCTCCTGAAAGTAGGTTTGCTTTGCTCAGAAAGTTTCGTAGTTCCTTGATAACCTGTAAAAAAGGACCTGCTATTCAGACATAAAATTTGTCATATCAAAACTTCACTGATAACTGAAAGTTTAATTGAAACATCATTGGATGCTTTTTTCATGGTTTAAACCAGCTCATCCCTGTTTGCTGATACTGGCAACTTTCTGAAGGCATGCAGAATTAGTGTGCCTTTAGGAGACATTTGAAATATATCCAGGAGATCTTTTTTTTTTAATGTCATTGGTGTTCTATAACACTTTATGCATAAGGAACCAAAATAAGGAGAAACATTAAAATTCTTTAGAAGATGCAATGAAAGTATAGCAGGTTTAGATGTCAAAGCTTAGATGTTGCTAAATTTTTTCAATCCAAACCTACTACCCTTTAGTCAAGTACTGGAAAAGATTATGTATGGGGGCGTTAAATATTTCTTTACATTCAATGAAAACTTCCACAATAAGTTATAGGAGAAAATGTACTTTTGTACAGCAAGCAAGTATACCCTTCTACTCTGGGTGTACACATCGATTCTAGACTGTTTGAAATTTGAAGTGAGGCTGTCAGTGTACTGATAGCAAATTTGAGCTCGGATAACTGCCTATAAAAGTCAGGAATAGAACAGAAGTAGATTTCAAAAGGTCAAGACTTAAATCTAAAGTGTATATAAAAATGCATAAGAAAAACCTAAGTGGCAACTAAAACCCAGTTTTTAATGTAAGTCCTTCAATATTAAACAAACTTTGAAAAGCTCTGTCCCTATCAAGTCATGACAGCTCTGAATTTCAATTAATAGGATTAGATTTAGTTACTAATTAACCTCATTTCAACCTAATTAACCTAGTTATTTGATGCTGAAAAGCTCCTCCTCTATGAAAGAACTGTAAGATTTCAGCATCTGGACAATCAAATGACTAAAAAATAAATTCTAGCAGATAGGATTAATAATAATGTATCATTTTAAATACACTTTCAAAAAAGCTCCCAAATTCATCCTTGACAGATACTGAAAATTATTTTAGATCAAAGATACGTTAGATTTTGGATTTTGGCCTTCAAAATTTAAACACCTTTTATTAGTGTTCATCTGGAGGAATGATGCCATTTTTAAAGCTTACCATGCTTTGGAGATGAGAAGACTGCAGAAAAAGTGCTTTCACTCTAATTTCAACTGAAGACCTTCGTCTGTACCTTACCCATCTGTGCCCATGCACTTCGTACAATGTTTCCAGTAAAGTACTACTGATCATCAATCAAAACAAAGTCAGTGTATCGGTGTCATAGCTACCCATGAAGTATTAAACATGTATAGATCACCAAAATCCACTGCATATTTTGATCCTCCGTAGGTACGTTTTTTCCTCTGTAAGAGGCAATACAAAGTAAATGTAAATATATTCAAATGAAATATTTTCTATTTTACCAAGGAAGTCTAAATTGTATCAATTGTTTAAAATATCATAATTTTTTCCATAAATGCCTTGCTCACTTGTCAGATATAACTTCATGCTAGTTGCAAAACTTCATAATCTATTGAGGGTTAGATGTTTCCATACCCTTTTATGGAAAAATGGACTTTTTCACATTGTTGTGCATGGTTTGTAAAGACACGAATGAACCCATGGAACTCAGAAAAGGTCATGCAAACCGTTGCAATTACTATATTTATTTTATCAATGACAACCCCATGAAAGGAGCTCTCAGAAAAATAAGGGGAGGCCAGCTGTTAACTCCTAACATCTACCAAGAAGGAAGCTCAAAAAAGGCTGGGTAAGTGTGGGGCTGAATCTTGAAACAAAGAACTGAGCTGTGCATTAACAGCAAGCACATGCTGACCTTGGGTCCACTCTGCTCCTCCTTGCCTGAGAACCAATGTGCTCGATTCCTGTTGGGCAAAAAATGCTGACTTATTCTGAAAGAGTGTCTAGTGTTACTGTAAACACACATGGTTTTTACCGTTCCTAGCAGAGCACCCTCTGCACCAAGGTTACACATTCTTTGTACGCCTGCAGGAAATAAAAGATGTTAATGGTGGGGACCTCTGTTAGGAACAGTAGCCCTTAGCAAGAAGAGGAAGGACTAGAGCATGGTAATATATCAGCAGTCTATGTAAAGACATGGTTTGATTGTGAATGTGTGACATAATTTTGGAAATGCTAAAGGATTGACAGAAAAATCAATTCAGCTGGAATAGATTAGGGGACAAATGCAGTGGACACTCTACAGGTTGGAGGGTCACAAAAGGCAGTAGAACAGTGGCAAGTCACATGCACCAAGAGTCCAGGTGAGGATGTCTGTGCAGATCGCGTACGCCAGCACACCAAACACAAGGGCCGAAGGGGAGATGTTTAGTCTGCAGAAGACAGTCTGTAACAGTCTCAAATTTCTGAAGGGACTCCATAGTTTCTATTAAATAACAGAGACTGTTGTAGTATCATCTGAATGGCTGTGTAGCTGCACAGTCCTAATTCTTGGTCAGTTAGAAATGCATAATTTAGTATTTAAATACATTTTCTATGCCAAATTCTCTATGCCTCTCTAAGTCTTGTGCAGCCTCCTTAAGGCATTTATTTCCCAAGACACTAGCAGCAGAAGGCTGCTACAGGAAATATTTCTTTCTTCAAAGTCTTTTTGCCTGTGTCCCTTACTTGAGGAGCAAACTGTCCTCTCATTTGGTACTGGGACAGCTGTTTGCACAGCTCGCTGAAAGCTCATTAAAACAACATAGGGTAAAAAATAGACCTAATATGAATAATTTCAATGATCCAGTTTACAGCAAATGGTTGAATTCCTGAACTTAGAAGGCAGTGAAATAAAGTTGGGGATGCAACACTGTGACTCACCTGCAAAACAAAGCTCTCTTTCAGGCAGTTACAACTTTCAATCTATTTGTGCTAAGATGAATCACAGTCTGGCCCACTGAATACATGAAGAGGGATATATATTTTTTCAAACATAGTGGATTCATGCATAATGAAACCCAGGAATTATTTCTTGAACTGTAAGCCAGACTATAAATTCCATTTAAAAATTGGCAAGATGCATTTGAACACAAATCCCCATTGAGATACATAGCTAAACAATTAGTACAACTTTTAGGGATTCACATGACTTTCTCAACATTTCAGGTAGGTAGACTTCCTAGAGGTGACTGAACATACAACAGGTGATTGCTGGAACACCAAGAGATGAAAAATGAAGTACAGACACAGTAAGAATGTGGTGAAAAGTATTAAACTCCCCTTGAAGATCTGCATGTTCTCTAATTTGTAAGCTATTCCATATGAAATCTAAGATAATTAAGTGTGCTCACCTGGTTACATGCTGAATGAACTCTTAACCATGAAAAAATGCATACAGGAAAGGTAAACAAGGGATACAGGACATACACTTTATGAGAATCAGTAGACACTATTGGCTGATATATATGCTAACAGAGGAGTGGGCTTGTGAGCCTTTGTAGGTGCTACTGAATGAAGAAGTTTCATTCCAGGCTCTGGTTCAGACTCTAAGTATGCTTTCTGGTCAGCTCTTGCTGGGTAGAGAGTTTATGACAAATAGCCCCAGGGGAACTAGATTTCTTTCCTAGTTGTGAGGAAAAGGCTTGAAGGGAGGAAATTTATCAAAGAGAAACTATGAATGAAATGAACTGTTGAATAGGTGTCAAGAAGACTTTAGCAGAAGATGGTAGAGACAAACTTAGCTTGACAGTTTATCATAGATTGAATCATTGCTTTCTGGTGATTGCAGCAGTGAATATGAAAATGCTCTGAAAAATGAACTGGAAAGACTCCCAACATGACTTACAGTAAGATCCTAAGCTATTCAAGATGACTGGACTTAAGCCAGAAGTATATATCATAAAAGTAAGGAAAATGATTCAAGAAAATAAATGCTGTTTTTGTTATTTTTGTTTCTGTGTAAGCTAGCTAAAAAGAATATTATTAAAAAATTACCTGACATGTCGTTCTTATAATGAAGACATGAGTTCACAATCAGAGGTCTGGCAAGCTAGTTGGGGTCAGCTCTGGAACCGAAGGCCTGAAACAACCCAGACCTTCCTTGGGAAAACCCATCAGGAGATGTTTAGGGTAAGGCAGTGAAGACAGAATGGCTTGGAGAGGAGCATAGAGCTGAAGGGCCAGTGGGCTGGAGTCCAGCTCAACCCTGGTTGTTGAAAGTGGGAAGGAAGTCCCTATTTTTTATGAAAGTCATTTGGGTATTAAATCTAAAACATCCCAAAATGTCCAGAAAAATTAGAAGGGTGCATAGGAAATGTAACCAAGTTTCAATAAAAATGAATCAGTGACCTACAAGGTTTAGCACATTCCTTCATGAATTAATACTGCTCTCAACATGAAGCGCTGCAGCCTAAGCTACAGAGAAGTGTGTATCCTTTCAGGGTTAGATGTGAAGGGATTTACTGATTTTGGACTGCAAGTTAGGCACAGTGTTTCTCTCAATAGGTCCAGACCAGGCAAAGTAGGAAAGAAAAAATATTGTATTGCACTTTCAAAACCAGTTGAGGATAATCAGATATTACAGGAAAGATGATAGTTTATTCTTAATGGTATACATATTTTCTAACATCACTGAAGAGCAGAAATATGCCTCTTTGATTTTCTTACCATAATTTATTTGGATGCTCTTCAGGAATAAACCTTGATTTAACTTTTGGCAGCTTTTAAATTTCATTTTGGTGGTAAGAGCTCTTCTGAAATTATTTTATCCCTCAATTACAGATATATAGGGTCAGCTGACATATGTTCTCTAGGTTAACATAGGGATATTTTTAATGTCTGGGAATATGAATTAGCTTTTTCTTGATCGAGTAAACTTGCTCCAAAAGTTTTACTATTTATAGCATAAACTGGAGAACACAGCATACCTTTCTTGTTTCTTTAAGGACTGTTCTATGAATGGGTGAGTGTCTAATTGCTGCAGGCTCAGGAAAGTAATATGCTTTTGAGTTCACTTGTCAGTCACTTGACTGAATCAGTGAAATCTGCTGCTTCTTATCAGTGAGATCTGCTGTTCAAAGGTCCATTAGGAATAAAAGCAAATTCCATCTTGACTCCTGCTGTGTGGGGACATTGGTAAGGCAATGCTTACTCAGTGTTCATAGGGTTGGGATGTTAAAAGGGGGCTGGTTTTCTACCAAATTAATGTGGAGCCTTGTCCCTGAGCTCCTTTATTCTCTGTCACACACATGTAAGGCTTTCTCAGGTTTCATCAATTTGTTGTTAGGTTGCTGATAGAGTGAGCATTCATGCAGATAACAATTTGCATGCAGGCTATAATTGTGGGTACAGCAACTTCCACTTACCCCTACTAATAACTCACCATGGTCTGGGAGTGATAGATGAGTAGGAAGTGCTAAGCATGGCTCAGCACGGTTCTGCCCATTCCACAGGTTTGTCTCAGAGGAGGGGGAGTGTTGGAGCAGCAATCTCTCATATTAAAAGCTGCTCTACAGGGGCCATAAACTGGGACAGTTGCAAATGCCTGCCAGTGCACTGTCAATCCCACCTTTCTCTACAGTTATGCCAGGGATTATCTTGCCCTGACATTCAGGGAAGCAGCTGAAAGCCAGTTGTGCCCCACTTTCCAGGCACTTGTAACAGAGCAGAAGTATAGGTAATTTTCTGGCTCACTGTTGTTTCTTTTTTTTCCCCTCCTGAACTAGAACTGTTGCATGATAGGTAAACAATTAAAAGGCAAAAGTGCAGTCATCAGATCTACTTGTCTGTAAATGAAAAAAATAATTTCCAAAATCCCCTTTGCAGTAAAAGTTCAAATATAAAAACCTTGAAGACAGTTTGTCTGAAGGAGGGAATGTGGAGAGACGAGGTAGGTGAAAGCAGAGGTTCAAATTCTCATTCAAGAATCTCACTGAGGTGTCTTTTCCATGAAGGGCAATACAAGAGGTATTGCCCTACCCAAGCGTTATCTGGGAAGCAACAGGATAAAGATCTTTCCACCGAGAGGATGATTTGCTCATAAATTCCTATTTGAATCCTCTAAGCAAGGTCTAAGCCTGGAGAAGTCTGTGGTAGACAAAGGATATCAGAATGAATTAATCAGTTTGACCTTTTTGATCAAGACCACTCAATGACCGTAAGTGTGAATCTCCTACCACTGCTGCTTTCAAACACTTCCTGGCACTTCTTGTCTTCCAAGCCGCATGGGTTTTTCTAGAAAACTACCAGATGACATGGACCAAAACTAGAGCAGGAAGCAATATAACTAAAGAACTGGGATAACTCTATGCCAGTACTCAAGTCCTTGTCTTGTTTAATTTACTTTTTCAGATGCTGCTGTGTGACTGTGTTCTTGAAACAGGTGCCCTTTAAACCTTGGCAACTGACCGCTGGATGTGTGCACTCTGAATTTCTTTTTATTAAGCCCATACTTTCTTCTGACAATACATATGAAACAAACCATTGTGACTCAGCCCACAGCTCCTTCAAGAGAGAATAATCCCAGTTTTGGAAGCACTTTGGTTGTGCCACTTTGTTTCTGTCATCATTATATTTCTAAATTTATCTCCTGGATTTCTAAATAGAGAGGCAAAGAGCACTTGTAAGCAGTTGTGCAGCACTATATAGGAAACAACCAGAAGGGAATATAGGAGCCAATTATTTTCTGGTTGTCTGCACTGTGGGCCAATAATTAATTCAGATTGTAAGCAGTGCTGCTTGTGAATTGTTCATGGCAAATGGGGGATTTTGGTGCTGGAATGAGTTTAAACTTGCTTCTATTTGCTAAAAACAGCTAGAAGTCTACCATAAAAACACATTTACTTCTCTGTTATCTTTGACAATTACAATTCTTGATTTCACTTCAACCTACTAAAGTAATTGTCCATACTGCAGCATGCTACAAAGACACACTGTCCTTTTTTTTTTTTAAGTTGCTTTATTTTTGAGGACTTACTTTGCTTTGCTTAAGGAAAACAGGTAAGGAAGCATAAATAACGTATATCAGGAAATGAAATGATCACTGTATCTTTAGGTGTATTAGAATGCACTTAAGAAAATAAGAGAGAGATTTAAGTTAGAGTCATGGGAACTGGTGAACAAAGCACCAAAAAGCATGAAACCCCAACACAGATGCAGCAAAGATTTTCCAGATGTGGAATTTTTTTCTATGGATCAGTACAGTTAGCTTAACCTACTTAAGCTATAATGATTATTTTGAGGAAAAAAAAGCGTGGCTCATTTCTTATCTCTTAGTCTTTTAATATAAATAAATGCAATTTATTTTGCTGAAGATTTTTATCTAGATTTGCTTTATGAAAAGACGTCTGTTTCTTATTCCTCTTAGTTTGTCTAATGTGGCATACATTGCCTCTCCGGAAATGCCTTTGAAACATATTGCAAAAGTTAATAGATGTAGCAACTTCGTAGATTGGAAACTTTTTTGGTTAGTTTTCCAATGTCCATTTCCTCATTAAAGACAAAATTATGCCAAGTTTTGATTACAACTGTAAAATATATATATATTTTTACAGTTTTTTATACGTTCTTTGGTTATGTTTGTGTTTTTATATTCTTATGTCATACACTCATATTTTTTCTCTTTGTTATTTATTAAGCTGAAGAATTGCATTGACTTGCTTTATTCTGATCATTGATTGGTTTTCTGCAAATTTTAAGATCCCTCTAACTTTTGATAGAATGTTTCCTAACATGCAGATGTCTTTTGCAGTTGCTGTATAAGTTACACAGGATTCTTAATTTAATGATGAGTAGTTGGTACTGTTTCCTGGGGGAAAACAAAAGAAACACCCATGCAACAAAAGTATATTCAGTGTACACATTAGGACTGAATATTCAGTATATTTTTGCTACAAAATACTGTTTTTGACCCATTAAAATTGAACTCAATATTTAGATGATGTATTGCATTACTAATTTGGAATTCTAGGCAAGTTTTGACTTGGTATATAGAGGGTTACGATTTGTGTAAGTCCTACAAAAGGCATTGGTAAGAACTGTTTCAAATTTTACCGATGAAATTGTTATACTAATCAATTTCTCTGTTACTAGTTTGTCTAGACTTCTAAAGCTATGTACAACTTTAGCATCAGCAATCTACTGAGGTGAGGAGCTCCATAGCTCAGTTCTAGATTGCTTCCCCTGTTTGCTTTGAATCTGCCACCTCTATTTGATGTCCTCTCATTCTTTTACAAGAGGAGACAAGCAATTGCACATAAAAATCAAATGTTTATCAACAAAGAGTGATCAAACATGGAAAGCTATTGTCCTGTGGGACAAAAAAAAGATGAGGTGCAAAAACTTTGGCTGTTGAAAGAAATGGCAGGTATTCAATCTGTGACTGAAAAAGCCAGTACCACTTACAAGCTAGGAGAAGAAAATCCTGCTCTAACTAGTTTGCCAGAGACAGTGTCTTCTCCATCATCCATTGTTATTGTCTGATCCTGCAACAGCTCATTGAATGGCTGCTAAAAGACATTTTTCCTAGAAATTCCAGGCTGGATCCATGGTTCAAAATACAGGGCTAGACTTAATTCCCAAGGGCAATCTGTATAAAAATCTGAGATCTTCTTCTAAAAGGAGGAAAGAAATTTTAGGACAACTATATAGTTTTCATTTTCCAGTCACAAATTCACTGACAATCATGAATTTATACCTGATAAAATTGATTAATTTGATACACATGCTAAAGTTTTGTATATCAGTTACAAATGTGCAGCAGAGCCTTGCACACAAAAAATGTTATTCCACTCACAGAGTTAGTGTGAGCTATTCCACGAAACCAAAGCCTTGGCATTCTCTGAGCATTCTGGAGTTTCATCCCTGTTTCGAGAGACTCCCATGGTAACTACATAAGAAAAAATCTTTCTAGTGTATGGATGGGTTGTTCTGTAAACAGTATTCTGTGTCAATCAACTGATAGATAAATTCTTGACAAAAGTCTCAGTCTTTCTTTTTCTTCCTTGCAATGTGAAAACACATTCTGGGATGACATTGTAAATTAGACACCTGCCTAGAGGATGTTGTGGTTTATTTAATTCTTTTCCTTGCGTTTTAACAGATCTTTCAAATGCTCTTCTCTAATTTCAAGCCTGTATTTTGACATGTATTAAAATCCATGGTTCTTCTTTGCCTTTCAATTCTGCTCATAGGCAGTTACTGAGACATGATATACCTGGCTAACCCTCTGGAATTGGTTACCAAATATTTCCTCTTCTTTTAGGCCAAAGTACAGCAGCAGGTGCAATTCAATCCAGAATAGACTTGGATTTAAATTAATGAGCTACCAATTGAATTAAGAGAATATTCACAGAGGAAATTTCAGAGAAATCATTTTAGACTGGGATTTAGCAAATTTCTATTTCCAAGCTGTGTCCAAATTCATGTTACTAGAATTATTACCTGCAGGAATAACTCTTTGCAGATTTATAGTTTAGAGATCATTTGGCAGTTTTGTCCATCAATAAACTTTTTTTTCAGTGATTTCTTTATTTGTAATACTCATATTACAAATAAATGCAACTAAGAAACCATTTCAAGTAGTTATCCAATTCTTTCCTAAAATGTTATGAAGGAGAAATTCAATAATAGTCAAAATTAACACAGAGGTAGATTGACAGAGGCATGTGACTGACTTTGCATATAAGAATTGCACACTGGTGCATTTTAAAGACCATTTGCATCTACCACATTATAGAGAATCAGCATTTGATTTGATTGCCATTTCCTGATATGTGCAAAAGCAATTTAATTTTACAAGAGTATTTGCAGAGAAGATATGAGAAAATGGTTTAACTTGATGACTGGATACCACAAGCTATTTAAAATCTTCAAGATAATGAAAAACACTTTTTGTCAGTGTAGTTGGTATCTTTCAGATTATAGACAATAAAAGCTCTAGTTGCTCAGGCTGAACACACTATTTATTTGTGGCAGAAGCCACAATTCTCTCAAACATCACTTGCTATAGCAGGAGACATTCAGAGCACAGGTCAAAATTTCCCACTAGGAAAAAAAAAACCATTCTGAGCAACCTGTGACACTGCAGTTACATCCAGCCCTATCACTGTCCTGCCAAGGATGGTTCCGTATCAGGAGGACATTTTGCCTCCAGGTGTGCCTAATCCAAAGTGGGCTTTTGGGTGTCTCTCACCTGAGTTTTCAGCATGGCCTTAGAAAAATGTAAACAATCATGTCTTCTCATCAAACATAAAAGACCTCTCTCTTTTCCCTAAGAATTTTTGAATAGCAACTTTTTACTCTAGTAAAGTGAGCATGCGAGTACCTCAAGTGCATAAGCAACAAAAAACATGTTCCAGTGATTTGGGACTGAAATAATTTTCCAAAACCACACAAGGGTTTCTGTTTTAACAGATGAAAAAAGAGAAGTTATCTTCACACTTTTTTAAGTACTCTAAGCTCTTCATATTAAATTTGGTTTAAAATTGTTCAGGCTCTTCTTGGTTCATCTTCAACAACTCTGAAACCACTTAGTAGTTCAAGTCCTATTTTCAAATATGAACACAGGACCATAATGTAGTACAGATGTTTCGAATGTTGTCTAGGAACCCAAAGAAGTAAAGAAGGGCATCTTAATTTTTTCAGAAAAAAATCATCATGATTTTGTGCCATGTGCAGATTTACCGCCCAGAAGTAAACTTGGCTGGGCTTTGGTGCACAATTAGCAGGTGTCACAGAGAGCTTGTTTTTCATCTTCAGGTACCTAAATAACTATTAAAATGTAGTCAAAAGTTAATTTTAAAATTTGGCTGCAGGCACCTCAGCTTTGCAGATGCTGCCTCTATTCTGGACACTGAAAAAGAAAGACCACCACCTAATTTCCAAATCATCACTGCTTTGGAAACCACAACCTGATGACTGCATGTCAGTATCAATTAGGACCAAGTGAGCTAATTTCTATTTCATTTGAATCAGCACATGTCTTTGCCATGAACTCAACCTGAACAAAATTAGCCTAGAAATAACTTGATTAATTGGTTATCACCATTCTCTGTTACTCTTATTATAGCCAAAAAAGGAGAGGAAGAACAACTTGATCATGTTTGCTTTGATTTAAAAGCAATTTTTCTCAGGGACTACCTCTTTTAGAATGTTTCTGATGTCCAGTTCAAAAGGGGACCACCGTGTGGCCTGGGTAATATGAATGCTACTGAGTCACTGTGTAACTGATACTTAACTTTATGCTGAGAAGCCACTTGATTAAAATTAATTATATGACACTAGCCAGAATATACTGAGTACCAGTTTACAGTCTGTTTGGTGGTCTAAAATCTGAACATATTATAATTACTTTTAATGTAATACAAAATTGAATTGTCTGAAAGTAAAAAATTCTTGGGTCTCCTGCTGTATTTTCTGTTTTGACAACAAAGAGCACAATTTTCACAATGTTTTTGTTCATAAGTTGGGATTTTACAGTCTCTAAGGGTGGATAAATAAATGATAATAAACTGGCTGGAGAGCAACTCTATGGAAAAGGCCCTGGGGTGCTGGCAGACAGTGAGCTGCGCATGAGCCAGCAGCGTGCCCTGGCAGGAAACTGAGCTGGCAGCAGCCTGGGATGTATCAATAAAAGCAAGGCCTGTAGATAGAGGGAAGGGATTATCCCTCTCTGTGCAGTGCTTGTGAGACCACATCTGCAACAGTGAGTCCAGTTTCAGGATTCTCCCAACACACAAAAGACATTGATAAAAGGGAAAAAGTGCAGGGGATGGCCACCAAGCGGGTCAGGGTCTGGATCACTTGGCCTGTGAGCTGAGGCTGCAGGACTTGTTCAGCCTGCAAAGATGGCTTTTGGGGTCCTACCAGCAGCTCCCCAGGACTTCACAGTAGGGAAACAAGCTGATGGAGCTGGGCTCTTTATATTGTGCATGTGAGGATGAAAAGAGAAGAGACAAGAGGCATAAGCTGAAACCAGGAAGGACCAAGCTGGACATCCGGAAAAGTGTCTCCTCCATGGAGACAGTACTGCAGCAGAACACTTAACTACAGAGATTGCACAGGCTCTGTTCCTGGAAGTTTTCAAGACTGGACTGGAAAAAGACTTGAGCAACCTTGTCTGAACTCAGGGCTGGCCTGCTTGAACAGAAGGTTGGAGAAAGAATCTCCAAAGGTCTCCTTGAAGAGAGTTATTCTTTGTTTAACTCTACGTCACTAATAGGTCATGAAGTCTGTTACATGTTCTTACATTTATCAATCTGTGAAGAAATATTATTAATGTCAAATATCTTTAAAATAATTCAATGTTAATGCTTGGGGTTTTGTATAATCACTTAATTTCTATGATAAAAACAACTTGCCTTAAATAGGAAAGTACAGGCCTTAAAAAGACATTGGATTGAAAGACTTAGCATGATAGCTGGCAGCAGCAATCACTCAGCTGGTATTATATAAAGTTTTATTCCTATCAGGGAAATAGCTTGATTTGAATAAGGTAATTTTATTACTTAAGAAAAGACATTAAACCATCAGAAAATCAAAACTTGATTGCTCATCACAGGAATATAAGGCACTTAGGCACAGCTTGTCTCCTCTAAAATGAAAAATTACATCTGAACGTTTGTCAAAGAAATATTTAAAGTTGTTTCCAAAATTAACAAAATCATCAAAGAGTCTAGAAAGATATTATAGTTAAAAAAACCCTAATGTGTATGATAAAGTATATGTATGTATAATACAATGTAAAAATAATGGCCTATCCTTGTTATTAGTCTGAAATAATTCAGTTAAGCTTCTTTATCTAAGCTTTTAAAGATGCAAATAAATGAGATTATATTAAAGATATGAAGAAAATTAAATGCCTTTGAAGTAACAATGGCATATTTTGATTCAAGAAGCTCTTCTAAAAAATGTAAAAGCAGGTCCATACTGATGACCCATACTTTCTCCACAAATCAGGTGGAGAAAGAAAGCAGAAGCTGGTTAAGGAATTTGATGCAAAACAGGTTCTGCTAGTTCCCAGATACTGCAGATGTACTTAATCATTATTATTTTTTTAATGGAAGTTGTTTTAGCCTTCCACAAAACACCTGTTTTTCTGTCCAGGCTGGTACCTGAACTTTTGTGTCCTTCTCCAAGGGTACACAGCCTTCTTACCACTGGCTTTCCTCAGAGCACGTTCACACTACCTGACCCTACCCTTCACTCTTTAAGACTAACAAAAGTAATATACTAGAGGTGACCATGAAGAGTTTTAGGCATCATCCTGCTTCTAGTGCATTTAGCATGGTTTAAAGAGGATTTTCATAGGAAAGCTGCTGCCGTAGGGCCTACTGTTTCCTCCAAAACTCAAAGAAAGTGGCAACAGCACCTTTGGCTTCACACAGTGCTATGTGGATTTTAAAGTTTATATGTTTATGTCCATGTGCATACAGTGAATATGATGTGACTTTTAAAAATGAAGTAATTTATTCAGAAGAACAACTACACAAGTGTGTGGTTAATAAGCCACTAAAAATCAAATACCAAAAATCCTGACATCAGCTATTTTACTGCATTTAGAAAAAAAATAAAGAAAACAACTAAAAATGATTAGGAATCTTATAAGGAAAGGTCAGCTTTTGGTATCTATTGGCATCATCATATTTTCTAGTAATGAAATAAATAGCAGGAGAATAAAAATATATCTATTAGCATCTATTAGTGTTTGGCAGCCATCCATGCATTTTCTGGCAGAGCTTCTATAACTGTTTTCCAGTATGACAGATTGAAGTGTGAGTGCTCACCTGACATTGTTATTTAGAAAGCAAACACCAAATTTTATAACTGTTGCAATATTGACAATAAAAGAAGGATTATCTAACTAGAAACTGGTACTTCATACTAAGGTCTCACAAAAACTCTAGTAAGACTATTCTAATAAAACCAGATAAAACACTTGCTAAATGGAACAATTAGTAATTCATTTTGCCTGGTTTATTCTACAATACTGGCAAGAGTAAGTAAGTAAGGCAGCCAAAAAGCTAGTAACTGTGCCAATTACCTTGTATTTTTCTCCAGGTTATGCAGAAACTGATATCCTGTAGCCAGTCAAACTGAATTTTTTAATGTTTGCTATGGGTTCAAAGCAACTTATATATGGATGAGCCCTTAATGACTTTATGAAAACAGCATCTAGTGAACACTGCTCACAGAAAGAATTGATTTCTCTGGATCTAGAATATGTTTGTAAAATCTAGTGAAGATTTTATTGTTTTTCCCTTTTGATTAGAGCTGCAGTTAAATTAGATTAAATAAAAAGACCTCCACCTAATGTGCCAAGCAGCTGGTTTTTTATGTGCCTTGTTACGTGATAGTGAACCTGTCGCTACTGGATTTTCCAGGTCCTCCTGCTGTGAGTTCTCACAGACAGCCCGACCCACCTTGTCATCACTCCATCACCTCCTGTTCTGCTGCTCATCTCACCATGGGAGCTGAGCACCAAGTGTCCTCTGCTGCCTGACACGGACAATTAGAGTCTGTGAGAGGAAAAACCCTGCCATTAAGGTCCCTTTAATCCTCCGTGTATTTGCCTTCCTTCTGAATCAAAAGACAACCAGGAAAATTAACACCAAAGAACAATACTTTATTAAATAGTGTCTTTACCAGAAATCTGGGTTAGATGCAGGACAAAAAAAAAAAAGGCTTGTTCACTGCTAGGCCCATACTGTAATACTAACACTGGGGAGATTTCAAACACTGTATGCTGGCCAGAGATCCACTGAGGCTGCTATTTTTTACTGTGCTTCATGTTTTATCCTCTTGTTGGCTTGCTGATCAACAAAACACAGATGCGAAATGGGCTATCAAATCTCTTCTCCTACATATCAAGGTCTGACACTTTTATTTGTGCTGAAGTAGATCTCTCTAACCTACTAGTTAGAGAGAATACTGAGATTTACCCAAAGAGGTTGTGCACTTTCTCCACAATATATTTTTAAAGCACAAGGGAATATTTTGGTAGAATCATGAAAACTCAAAAGCATGTTCAATTGCTCTCACTTTAAATAACTTTTTTTACTTTTAGAGCAGCAGCTATTCTAAATGTATACTCAACAAAAAATTACCACAGGGCAGTTGTTTTATGCACAGGAAAAAAATTATTTATTATAATGCTGAGCATTATGGACCAATGGTGTTAATATTTATTTAAAATTTGTTTAGGGCTAGACTAAACCTTCTGTCCTGTTTATTGACAGCACATAGTTTCATCACCTCAAGAGAAGCCAGCTGTTCTTGTCTGTGACCAGATGTGGATATTTACTCTACCTTTCCCACTGGCTCTGTTGTAGCAATGTTTCTAAGTCACAGAGTTCACTATTCCGTACAAATATTTGAGGATAAATTGGGAAAGCATGAAGCAGGTACACAAAGAGACTTAGGCAATAATTCTAATACTGGCTTAAAGTCATTTCACGTTTGTTTTGAGAATACTGCTCCAGAAACGGAGTTAGCCTTGAATTAGGAAGCTCACAGTGGATTCATTGTACGGAATATTGGCATCTGTGTCAGGAGCCATCTTGAATCTACAGTTAGTGGAGCGTTAACCAATACCATTCATGAAGTCTCATATGTGATTCATGTTAGTAAAACAGATGCTGATATACAGCCACGTGAACCAAAGGTTCAGATGCTGACTATTTAATATAAATGGAGTCAACACTACAAACCCTGACACAGACACCTCCATTATTGACAGGTATGATAAATTCTCCATCCTTCAAATTTCTTCATAGTTTTTGGGCAGAATTTGAGAATATAAATCACTACAGTCAGCAAGGTGAGTAAAGGTATGCAAATACATAATTTACTCAAAAGAAAAACAGATGAATCTGAAAATACAGTGTTTTGAATCTGGTTTCTGGCTTGCATTCTTAAGGTAGGTGCCAACATTACTAGCCCTGAGTCATCTCTTGGCTTGAGCCATCATTTTCTCTGACTGTGAATACTGCTTGATCATAACTTCTGCCTCAAAATGTTGTTTTGAAAGAGTTATTTTTTTCAACATTGCCAGAAATGTCAACAATATTGAGACTTCTTAAAAATGCATTACTCAGAAATAGCTGATGCCACAGTATATCATTTACAATGCCCTAATTCACACAAGTGGAAGCAATTGTGCGCATGTCTAGGCATGACCAATGTTCTGCTCAATATACTGATCATTTATAGATTTTTGCCAAAGGCACTTTGCAATTGCATGTTTTACTGCGCTTTCCACTATTAAAAAAATAAATTTGTTATGCAACTCTTGAGTTATTAATTGACAAAAGCAGCAATGTTTTCAGATGTTTGGCTTTGCTCCAAATCTAAAAATGGTATGAGTGTTTATTTTATTTTCAATAAGTATTCATTTTACGGAGTTTGCATTTGATGTCAAAATTTACTGCATGTTGGAAAATATATAAAATCGAAAAAAATATTTAATTTCAAGGATTAAAAAATGCTATAAACACAATCAGTAATGTGTGAACTTCTAAGCTGCTTAGGCAGCTTAGTCCATTTAAGGATCTAAATGTTTGGTTGCCTATAGGAAAAGCATTTGAAAATATCAAAGTATCTGGAGTCTACAGAATAGAAGGTCTTGTAAAAACAGTTTTTTTATTTTATATATAAAATTTCTAAACCAGAAACACTGGAATAAAAGCCTTTCTACTTTATTTTATTTCTTACTCCAGTCCCAGAGGTAACCAAATAGTAGTAAGTAGAAAAGAGGGGCATACCAGAGAATATTAGTTCAAATTCTCAAAATGAGAAAAGTTGTTTCACTAGAAATTTTGAGTTCATTTCAATCCGATTGTAATACAATGCTATTCAAGCTCTTTGCCTATGATGTTATTAGCTTTGCAGTAATAAAATAAACAATGACTTCTTTGTGTTCTGTAATATTTTGTGACATATTTTAGTTCGCTTGTGAGTATAAAGTAGAAAGCTTTAGATTGTTGGTATTTCCAAATAAATATCAACACTAGTATTTCTTTTGTTCTCTTACAGCAGACATGCAAATATGTGATATTCTTTTTTGAAGGCTTTCACACCTTACGTATATCTTTGTCATTCATGACTATAGGTAATGTCATTCTGGTGAAGTGACAGCAGCAATGATCAAACATCAGCAAGTTACATTGCAAAGCATGGGATCTGAACGTCTGATTCAAGGTCCAATTGCATTTAACTAGAATAACACTTACTGCCCCTGGACCCAAGTGACCCAAGTGACTAGGCCTGACTTTAATAATCATCTCCCTCATGAATGCTTAATATTGCAAAATAACCCATCATAGCCTCAGGAACTCCTGAGCTGTAGAGTTAAAGAAATGCCCAAACTGATTAAAAGGCAACCACATATTCATTCTCAGTCTAGCTTGTGCTCATGTGCATGGAAATGTCAGCAAACTGATTTCCTGCAGAATGAAGTTCCACTTAATATTTGTAATATTAAATGTAATACTGTCCACAGAAAAACATAGCACAAAAGTCTGACCAGAAAGAAGGAAAAGAGAGAGAAACTCATATACATATGTACAGGTTATAAAGTGTGTGTCAAAAATACATTTATTTTATATGATTACCAACACTGACATTATAGGTAATTTTCACACCAAAGAAGTAAGCATAGATCTTTTAGTTTTATTTGAAATTAGCTTCAAATGGTAAGGCCAGTTATAATCAGTTTGCATATTTTGACATAATTTAGAAGATGTGACCAAATATGAACTGCCTCAGAAAAAGAAACACCGAATAATGCTGCCTGTGAAATCTATAAAGAAAAATCTTATTAAATAAGGGTCACAGTTTGGGAATTTTTCTGAACTTTAATAGCTAAAGTAGCAACATCCTGAGCAGACAGCTCCATAGCTTTTACGGTACTGACTCTTACTGTAGATTTTCTATCAAACAGTTTTTTTAACCTATTCCTCTCCTTTAATAAGCAAAAGAAAAGAAACAGTCTGAACCAGGTTAATACAAGAAAACATCACCAACAAAAATCAGACATAAATCTGAGTGCCAGGTGGAACTTGGGTATTTTGAGGTATTTTTCAAGCTATATTCAAAGTACAGTAGCAAACTATCAATTAGAATTGAAGACAAGCAACTGACAGAGATTCTTGAGAGCTATAGCGCTGAGTGGAGTGTTCTCTAGTGTTTTTCACAAGAATACATCCATTTGACAGTGTCTAGCAGGCCATCAGTAATAGATTTCACATCCCAACACCAAAGCACATTCAGTGTTCAGACGGCACGTATAACAGAAAACATCAGAAAAACAATTTTTCAATATTCTAGAAGTATTTAGCCAAAACAAATGTTACTATCTCCAGTGGAATACTCCAGGTAACTGAAATTTCTTGCCATATTTAACGACAGACAGTAAAGGTTACACCAAGTCAAAAGGCAAATTCCACTGACTTGAGAAAGCCCATTTGCACCCATGTTTGTTGATTGAGACATCAAATAAATCATAATAGATGTTAACACCAAATAACAAGTTAGTAAGTACAGGAATACTGATATGTAAGGAGCAACTGCAATTCAACTTTGTAGGACAGTTTCAAACACCCTTATTTATATGACACGGAAAACTGGACTGCTTTTTAGGAAGAGAAATTACCCTATTCAGGAAACAACAAATAGCCTTTACGCAGACATTGGTCCGATCTGTAATCCTATACATTTGAAAGCCCACAGCTGAAGCCTGTCTTTTATCACTTAGTTAAGTAACAGGGTATTCCAAAAACAAATACAACAAGGAAATGAGAAAACGAGTAAATATTTACTCACCAGCCTTCTCCTTCTCTGAAATAACTGGCATAGCCTGAAAGAAAACAAAGAAGATACCACTATTAAAAAATGTTAGGGAATATTCAGGGAATACCAGTAATATTAAGGAAACACTATGAAATCTTGGGGTAAATTGTGTGAGTGTCTAGAAGGTCTGGAAAAAACTGGCTTCTCACCGTGTCAAGCACTCTGGAGAGAAACATACACTTCCCATTTGAGTGTCTTATAATCTATTGTGAAACTAATTACCGTTAGAAAGAGCCAGGAAGGAGAGAAGGGAGGAGATGGTGTTAATAAGATACTCCTATGATCACATTTTGAAATAATCATCCTAGAACACATGATCACAAAATTCCTCTGGGAAATTACTTAATAATTTTGAGGGAGGAAGACAAAATCTGTGTGTCTGAAGATTAGACTGAAATGCCAAATCTTTATTCTGCAGGCTCAAATACATGTTGTTCTATAATAGACCAGTTTCTTACTTTTTATATAAATTTTCAGAGACAAGTAATAGAATTGTTTTCATATTGGCTATAATTTTTTCTGGGCTTGGAAAATTGCATGAGACATCTCTTTTTTTTGCAATAGATGTAGAATTTTTTCATATTATCCTTTTCTTTCAGACTAATATAGAAGAACTTTCTGAGAGTATTTTCCCTAGAAAAAATGCAGTTATAGATTGAATTAACAGTAAAGTGAAATTTATATAGCAAACACATAAAAAGAATTTTAAAATGTGCTCATAGCATAAAGGCAAGAAAGTCTAGATGATAAATCTGATTGTGTATGCAATGTATGCAGAACTGCCACATGAGCTAAGGTATCAATTTTACATCCTTTTCACTTATGTTAGTCTAGTCTTTATTCAGCAGATTTTCCTGCTGCAGATTCAAAGTAAAAGAAAAACGGGAGAGATGAACAGAAATAACAAAACAACCAACTTCAGACTTGCTATAGAATTTCTCAAAACAGACTTTGAAAATTTAATTTCAGGATTTGATTTGTCCTGCTATATACAGTAGTGTTTCATAGCATTTTCTGCATAAAATTTCAACAAAATTTCAACTAGAACATGTCTTAGATGATAGGCATTAATATATGCCTTTGTGATTCTTTCTTTTTCACCTGTACTCTTGCTGGCTAAATGTGTGTTGTTTGAATTTGACATTCAAAAATATTATACAATCAGATCAGACTAATATTATTCAAACCAACAATAGCCTTTTGCTGGAAAAGCATTTTTCTTGCATTATACAAGCATATATTTGTTCAGAAGAAGGACCAGTAATGCAACAAAGTTATTAATTTCCATAGACTGAGGAAAATTAACATGACAAAAACCAATAAAATCACAGAGTGAATCCAGGTCTCAGTTTCAAAGAAAGAAAAATGTATCATATGTTAATTTTTATAAAAAGCTGATATAATTTTGAAAATGAGTATGTATTTTTCTTCTCTTTCCCAGACTTAAGTGGTTACACTGGCTAAGATAATTAAGAAAATAAGAATGAAAACCTCAGACTCACTATTCACATTAGTCCAAGGAGGAAATTTGTAAAGACAACTTTGTAGAGAGGAGAAGGTGAGAAATAAGCGAACAAACAGGAAAAAAACCCTTAATGGCACAAGAAAGAATGAGGAAACATTAGTGTGAATCAAATGAGAGGGTCAGGACAAAAGAAGGAAAGATGGGGACAGGCTGATATCACACTTTAATGTTGAGTTTGTTAGCTAGAAAAGGTATGATTTTCTTATCAAAAGAAGGGATCTTCTTTTGATAAGAAAAGCTTAGAGAACAACATTCAGATGGTTGATGATGTGGAAACCAAGAATGTCTGCACTGAAATCATAAGCTGTGTCATGGAAAAGAGATAACAGTTTGATGGGGACCGCCTCTGGAAGGTCTAAAATGCAAAGCCAAGATGAACAGCTCAGGGGAAGCAGTTACAAGACTCAATGGGGATACAGTAATGACAAGTGGAGAAGATAATTTTCTGGTGGCTTTATGACAGACTTAAATGGGCTTTTATCATGTTTATAATTGCACTGCGAGTCACTGGCAGTGCCTTTAACCTGGATGAACTCTTCCTAAACAGCTGTCATCATCATTCACATTAACATGTAGATTTTTGTTCATATTGGCATATCAGATTTAATTAGATTAATAGATTAATCAGATTAATCAGTTGTTAATAATGCCGTCTGTCACCTCAATTTATTTCCTGGAAATATACAATATTTCTAATCAATGATCATTAAAACATGTTGATTTACAGTGAAATATATATTTTAGTGAATTTGTTAGATGGCAGTCTTAAAGGTTGCTAGCGTTTAGTGGATTTAACCCAGGTAAAAAACTGTAGCGGGAAATACATAAAATCATCAAGCCTCAGGGCAGATGGGGAAGTCACAAAATTTATACTTCTGTTAAGTAAAATGAAGAAGCATTTTAAGTTCCAGAAAACTGAAAGGTAGAATGAGGTAGAGTGCTTTCAAATATCTGTTTTCTAAACAGAGTGCAGTGCTTCTGAATTAAGATGTAAAATGAGCTAAAAGTTCCATCCACACATTCTATTGCTGCACAAATGCTGAAAGAAAGAAGCCTAAATGGACATTGCATCTCTTGAAAATTTAAAATAAAGTAAACCATGAGCAAATATTGTTGAACAAGATCTCAGACAGTCCTCCTATTGTTTAGTTTTTTGTTAACACAGCTACACATGCTGCTTACATGCTGCCCAGTGGGAAAACATGATTGTTACTTATGAGAAATTGTCTCATCTTCAGTACAGTCTTGAATTCACTGGAGGCCTTCCAATGAGTTCCATATGTTCCAAATGAATTGCATTCCCAGGAAGTGATTTAACATTTCTGGCAATGGAGCAAATAAACTGGATTTTCCTGCTTGACCAGATGGGTTCACTGTAACTTCACATTATTTCTCACTCTCCTCACAGAACTGAAGAATTGGACTAACAATTTCTGCATGATCAGATCACGTGTTTTAGAAAAAAACAGATGCCTACCCTTCAAAGATTTCAACAAACATCTCCCAAAGTCACACCTCTCTCTATGTTTCTAATAGTATGTGCTCTTAGCAGCCCCAAGAAAGAAGAGGAAATAAAAAAGGAGAGAAAAAGAGGAAAAAAACCAGACCACTGCTGAAATATATGCAGCTTTTTCTTTTAAATTAGAGGATGGGATTTTTAAATTATGAAAATCTCATTTGAAATGTTATATGAATTTTTTTGTGTACATCCTTAACATATTGCAACTGTGTCATTGAAAATATGTGTGCAAATATGACTGTAAAGTGTATGTAGAACACTATAGAATTATAGACTCATAGAATAGTTTGGGCTAGCAGGGTCATTTAAAGGTCACTTCTCTGCAATGAGCAGGGACATCTTCAACTAGATCAGGTTGCTCAGAGCACAGTCCAACCTGACCTTGAATGTTTCCAGGGATGGGGCATCTACCACCTCTCTGGGCAATGTGCCAGTTGTCAGTGTTTCACCATCTTCACTGTAAAAAAATTCTTCCTCATATCTAATCTAAATTGACCCTCTTTTCACTTTATTACCATTGCCCTGCCAAATAATGTGCCCTCATCTTTCTTACAAGTCCCTTTTAGGTACTTTAGGCCACAATGAGGCTTTCTCTTCTCCATGTGGAACAATCCCAGCCTTTCCTCAACCTTTCCTCACGGGAGAGGTACTCCAGCCCGCTGACCATCCTCATGGCCGTTGTCTGGACTCCAGCCCTTCCATATGCTTCCTCTGCTGGGGACCACAGAGCTGGACACAGTCCTCCAGGTGGGGTCTCACCAGAGCAGAGGGGAAGAATGCCCTTCTTCACCCTGCTGCCCATGCTGCTTTGGATGCAGCCCAAGATTGTCTCATGGCTGGCTCATGTCCAGCTTCTCATCCATGAACTCCCCCAAGTCCTTCTTGGCAGGACTGCTCTGATCTGTCCATTCCCCAGCCTGTGTTCATACCAGGGGTTGCCCCAAGTGCAGGACTTTGCACATGGTCTTTTGAACCTCATGAAGTTCCCATGGACCCAGTCATCAAGCTTGCCCTGGTCCCTCTGGATGGGATCCCATCCCTCAGGTGTATCAACAGCACCACTCAGCTTGGTGTAGTCTGCAACCTTGCTGAGGGTGCACCCAATTCTACAGCCTGTGTTGTTGATGAAGACATTAAACAGCGGTGGTCCCAATACAGACCCCTGAGGGACACTGTTTATCACTGATGTCCACTGGGACATTGACCACTACCCTCTGGATGCAACCATCCAGCAAATTCCTTACCCACCAAACGGTCCAACCATCAAATCCATCTATCTCCAACGTAGAGAGAAGGATTCTGGGGGACACACAAATCAAAGGAGTTACAGAAGTCCAGATAAATGACATCTGTAGCCTTCTCCTTGCCCACTGATGTAGTCATTCTATTGTAGTCAACTAGGTTGGTCAGGTAGAATTTGTCCTTGGTGAAGCTGTGCTGTACATTTTGAACACATATTGGATATTTTTCTTTAAAATTGCTGTTACCTTGACCATATAGATATTATTACCTAGTAATACTGGGTTAAATAGCCACTTCCTGTGAATTTTATTAGATGGTGGTATTCAGTTTGGTGGAAAAGGTGTCTTCCAGCAAGAAAAAGAAATGGTGAACATTCTGGTAAATCAGAACTTAAAATAAAAATTTTGCACAAATTAAAATTTTGTTTGACCCAAGCAAAATGTTCTTCTGGCTTTAAGAATATTTTAACAGAATAATAAATATGAAAACAAAAGCCCATAATTTCCAAGAGAAACCATTCATTTTTGCCATGAGCAGTTCTTCACTATGAAATAAGGAAAGAGAGAATCCCTCTGCACCCTCCAAATGAGATTCCTTCCATTATAGTGTCAAAATTCACATATTTCATCTCTGACCTTGGATAAAAAATTAGAACCATAGCTTTCCAGATTAGAAGTGGTATAGTCAATAAATATGTGCAGTGTCTTGGTGGTGAAAGAAAGAGGCATCATCTGCAAAGCATCGTGTTTGGGAGCAGTGGTGAGGGTATGCTGAGCTGCAAGATTGCCACTGTAAAAACTTGAGGTACACCCAGTCTGACCTGAACAGAGCTGGGCTCTCCCTTAACTGTAGGCAAAGCTACATTATTTGTATACTGACTCCAAACCTGCAGAGAAAGCCACTATGATTAGAATTAAAGTAGATTTTGTTTTGGTTTCTTGCACTCACATAACATAAACAGCTCTATCATGACTGACACATTTGCAAAGGGCTGCCCTAGGTGGCAAATATTTGTATAAACAGGCAAGTTATTGTGGAGGAACATGTATCATAGTATTTCTGAAGAAATTATCCAGTTACATCTATTTATTGTTGTAGTATCTCATAAAAACATTAGAATGTCTCTATATTTCAGTTTTACAAAAAAAAGATACAGCATCTCTATTTAAAAGTTAATAAATCCACTTTTTGAATTTTTTTATTACAGAAGATAAAGTGCATTTGGCATTACATTGGAATCACATTTTTATTACTGCCATCCAACTAACAATGGATATTTTATTAAGTCCTTCCATCTTAAAAGTCTGTCAGCTATTCAGCTTTTTTCAGGTATTTGAATAGAAATGCTGGAAAATTTCCTTGCTAATGATTCAATGCATCTTGATTTGTAAGCATTTTTCTACAATTTTGCATGAGGAGATAATATCTTTTACTGCCCAGAGTGAAAGGAAAACTCCAGGGCAAAGATTAACATATGGGGATTTGACTAGAAAGAGAAAATCCAGCCTTTACAGGTAGCTCACAATTGCTGAGCTTAAGATGTTATAAATCCCCTACCCTATTTTTGGAATCCCTTTTATGTTATTCACCTCTTATTCCTGCAATTAAAGATCATGGTGTAAATTCTCACCTTAGTGGATGCTTCTGTTATGAAAAATAGAGATAGTAAACATTGTGGTTTCCACTGAAATTATTTGCTTCAAGACTGAATTCATTCTATAAAACTAGAAGCTTTATATTGCAATAGAAGCAGAAAAGAGATCAACCTCCAAAGACTGCAAACACAGAAAATAATGTTATATTTATGTTTTAGAGAGGATAATTGATTTTAAGACCAGAAACAACTATGTAGATTGAGATATATCTCACTTATCTTCCTTCTATTCAACTGATGAAAACAAAAATCTAAAATCCTCTCAATATGGATGATGTACTGAGCTTCTAACAAGAATAAAAGGAGGTAATATCAACGCAATGTACAATTACCAAGGAAGGATAATGAACCAAATGACAGAGAACTCTATTCCAGTAAACAAGAAGAAGTTTGTACCTGAAAACTGAGGTAAAAAATGCTCGGTCAGAAAACAAATTTTAAGCATTATTCAGTTTATCATTAAACAGCATGTGCTGTATAATCTGGAGTTCTTAAACAGACTTCTTATTTTATTTTATTTAGAAGGTATGCTCCAATTTTCTTAATTTGGATAAGTAGTAATTAAAAATTAACTGGGCTGTTTTACAAAAGAAAAAAATTCACAATCATTCAGATGGTTTGGAATTGGGAAATACTGCAGTCCATAAGCAGAATTTCCTCAGTAATATCCCCATTACACCAAAATACTGAGTAAGTATCTCTACTGGTAAATTCTGATCTTTGAAACCAAAGCCTTTCATGCTAATGAATCAAATTAAGAGAGTAAACATGTAGAAAACCCTTTCAAAAATTCTAATTAATTTCAAGTGCCATAATATTTTAGTATTTGCGTTGAACAGAAATTGTAGCAATAATATAGAAAAAACAACAAGAATTATTAGTTTATAATTCAGACTTATTTACAAAACATTATTTTATTAAACTTGCAGTTTTTAAAATTAAGTTTTCCGTTCCCGATGATTTTATTTTTTTTCCATCTGGATGAGGGAAGAGAAAAAATAAAATCACCAACTTTCATGACAGACTAGCTTCAGAAGGGGAATTTAGACAGGTCTTTCTTCTTTGTGGTCTTTAATTTTACTGAAGAGTAGAACGGAAGGCAATTAAAATCCACCCAACAATAAAGCTGCATCAATTATCTCATTTTTAAAAAGAAATTAATGTCACATTCAGATGTGTCTGGCTAAGATTATGACAACACTATGAATTTAATTGTAATGGAAATACAAAGCTGTATGCTTGCCTGCATGTGTTCTCCTCCATGCCTGCATGCTTCTCCACACTTACTTTGTTTCCTGACTAGATATTTCTGCTTGCCCGAGCCTCTTTATGACACTCGGGTCATGCACAGAGACCTCTTCTAGTTAGTGCTGGATGGTTGGCAGCTCTCCTTCCATGAGGCCATTGCCAAGAGCCTTCATTTGGGGTGGTCTGATAATTTCCTCTGTCTTCGTCATTCAGCTGGCAGAGTGTGACTCTCATTGGAATGGAAGTACAAAACAAAGATGCAGGGTAACTGTCCTGTGCTCTGTCTGGTCTTATCACTCTCCATAGATCCGGGTAAGCTCCCAATGCTCTGAAATCTGTCAGGACCACATGAAGCTGGTTCATATGACAGACAGGACAAAAGCCTGTCTGCAGCTTGTCCAGACCATTAAGTAGAGCTTGGCCATAGTAAAGAATTAATTTCTTTCTCTATAGGGATCCTAAAGTCTTCACAGCAGTATCTGCAGGTTCCTAAATACCCCAAGATTTACTGTCACATATTTTGTGAAAACTTATGATTTTTTTTTTCAAATTAGCAATTGCTAGACCTCAGCTTCTTTATATATAAGGACTCAACTTGAAATAAAAGCAAAGGTTTAAATAAAATTATTTTTGGTACTTCCCAGGAGTTCACAAAATAAGGAATTTGATTTTCACTTAAACTACCCTCTACTTTCTGGGATGGACATACAGTATTTTAAAATGGGGTCAGTTAAATTTTAATTCCATGTTAAGGAGCATTTATATAGCTTTTGGTAATAATAACAATCTGTGCTTCCTTTCATTCCCCCAAATATGTGTATCTCTTCCCTAAAGAAAACGTAACTTGAATGTTAACACCAAAGCTGAGATGTGACACACTACGTCTAGAACTGGAGCAGCCCCAAGAGTGCTCATGCTTTTCATCAATCGGCAGTTGTTCTATTACAATTCATTTACACAGAGAGCTTTTTTCCCAAGCTCACAAGTAACTTTTTTGGCTAATATTTATCTTATAAATCCTTTTACAATAACAAACATATGAATAAATCCTGCAACATTGGCAAAACTGAACTATTTGGGAACCAAAAGGCATGCAGCTCTATAAGGCAACAGTATAAAGATAATTAGTCTCATGTTTCTTATTAGTTTCAACATCATGCAATGTCTACAAATGTGATTTTTCCTTAAAGACCTGAAATCTGAGGAATGTTTCTATGTGGCTGACAGGAATCCCACGTGATTTCAGCTTTTACTTCTCTCCTTATATATAAAATTTATAACCTTAGAACATGTTTCATGTAAATAAAAAAATCATAGTATCATGTGATGATAGAAACTAAAAATTGTTACATGATGAGTCCAAGTTACAAAGCACCTGTGAGCACTTACTTGTAGAACAAAAAGGGAATTTAAACCCAACAGAATCATACCATTCCTGTCTTTCCTTAGCCACCTCAAAGAAAACAAAGGAGTCTTTTGTCCTTCATCCTGAGAAAAGCAAGTAGCTCTGACTAATTTTGAAGGGTGCAGATATGAAAATGAGGAAGCTCACCTCATGGCTACAAGTGCCAGAATCTATCATAGCACCGATGCTGCATCTTCATGAGCCAATTGAAAAAAGCTTAGCTATAGAAATCATCAGCCTTGTAAGTGAGCAATCTGATTCTAATGATCTTTCTGATACTCAGACCAAATCCAGTGGTTGATTGCTGTCTACATTTTTGTATTCCACTAATGTTATTCTCCTGGATGCAGATATCACTGAGGTTAGCAGCCATAACTCTGCAATAGTTTCTGGAATATTATGTGTGAAGGATCAGTTTTTATGCTGGTCAAAGAGACCTCGCTGCATCCAGCTTTATGTTCTGCATAAGAAAATCAGTGGTAGAGCATTGCAGCAACTGACACCTACTGGGAGAGCAACAACTACTGAGATTTATTAAGATTGATCCTGTGTGAGTTTGCGCTCTTGAATCTCTGCAGATAATCCCAGCTGCAGAGCCTCTTCCCATTGTTAGCTACAGCAGGGTGTTACAACTGTTTGGAGTTCTCTAACTAACTAAATAAAAAAGCAAACCCCAAGAAGCTAGTTTTTAAAACACGAAATGTATGTTTTGGAATGAATATTGATGCTTACAGTCTCATGTATATTCAGTCACTGGGATACTACTTTTGTTAGACCAGCTGGGAAAAGATCTAAAGCAGATCCTCCAGGAGGCTCTTGATCTTGAGTTTTATTCCAGGCATAAAAGAATAAATTACTACAAAAGTTACATTTCTTCTATGATGATGAAACCTTTACTTTCTGCAGAACCTCACAGTTGTTTGCTCAGAAAGCTGCAGACTCACAAAATAGTGATGCTAATTGTGAGATGATGGAGACAGGAGGGGAGTAGCATGCCAGACAGAAACAGTGATGGGTTTGGGAGCATTAGGGAGGTGTTAGATTATGGAAAAAGAGTACATCAAACTTTGCAAGGTAGTAGGACTGAGAATAAGAGAGTAAGTGTCAAACTAATGTATTTCAGTAAGTTATCACCAACCCTGATAAAAATGATAGTTATTGTATTTCATTTTGGTTTACTGAAAGATATAGAAACATAGATTAACATAAACCACCCTATTTTCTTTTACAGTGAGAAGAAAAATGCCAAGCACTAGTAGCACACAAGATGACAGTGGTTTTACCTTGGGCAGGAGGTGGAGGTATAAAGGAGGGAAATAAAATATGCTACTGGGATCTCATTTGCTTATTTGACCATATTCTTGGAATCTCAGTTTGTTCATGCTTCAACATGCATGTGTAGCAAGCTTGAGCTTAAAAATAACCAAACACCAATACAGTGACTTTACTAACTCAGTATATCTCTAGATCATCCAAGAGAAAAAGAGATGAAATGAAATGAATTATTTTGCCCTCTGGATACCTAGTCTGTTAACCTTTAAACATTTGTCAAGGGTATGGGTGACAGAGTCAGTAAATCAAAACCACAGGTTTTGGGTGAAAAGTAGAAAATTGGCATTTTAGTTAATTCAAGAATTCCTATTTCTTTCAATATAGTTAAGTTCCAAAAAAATTCAAAGTATATTGCCCATATGAAAACAACCAAAAGAGAGAAAAAAGAAAAAAAATCTCATAACAAGTAAACATGAGAACTTTCTTTTTTTGAAAATAAATGGGAGCTTTGATTCCGAAAAGAGCTTATGGAAAGGATGTGAAGTAGTTTTTAAATCCAAATATAAAAATGAAAGCTCTAAAAAATACCCCAAGCCCTTGAAAAACCTCCTTGGAAAACAAAAGATTCATCTACACAGCTGTTGTATGCTAACATGCTTGCAACCTAATCACCTTTCTTTTCATTTGAGAAAAAATATACAATTATATCCATTTCTATTTAAATATTTAAACTCTGGTCAAACTGAGTATCAAATTTCCTCTGTTCAAAACCCCCAATACGTGGTTATTCTGGTACAGTTAATAAACCAGAGAAATATATGTTTCATCTGCCATATAATTTCCTCAGCTGGAAGTGCTACCAGTAGGATCACTGCTCCAGGTCTGTGATATGATCAACTCCTATTACACGTCTTCAGGGTCTTTTAACACCTTGTTCAACTGAGTAATCCCTGAACTAACATTTTCTAGTACGTACCTACACGGAGAGACAACAGCACAGACAGCACACACGTTTCTTTTCTTCTGTCTCTGCAGTAATTGCATTTTATTCTCAGGTATTATCTGCCAAGCTGGGAGCTCTGATGCCATAAAAACACAGAAACCAAGGGAAATACATCTGTGAAGTTTTGCTCATGCTGCTGATATATTTTAAAAGCCTGGGAGGAAGGAGGGGTGTTTTGCAAATGATTGCAGGGGATTCTGGGTTCCATTCAACACCATAATAATCGGCTATATATGCTGCAAGTTAAAGTTAGGATGAGTTTAGTGCATGGGTAAGCTGGCAGACTAGTTACTCCTTTTCTTAGAGCAAGACTACTGGGGAGCCATGGTTTGCTACTAAAACTTTAATAGTAGTTGGACAATCTTTTTTGCCACTTATGAATCTTACAAACATCTAATTTTTCTCATCTTTAAAATGTAAGTAATAATGCTTTACCATTAAAAGGAATGTTTGGGGGCTTTCAAGTGCTTGAAAAGCCAATTCTGCAAGTATTCTGATTGTCGTGATAGACTTTTCTACACATCATGCATAAAAGTGTAGGATTTTGCAAGATTAACACATAAAAAAAGTTAATTAATCTTATTTTTGGACATATACACTTTTTTCTTACAATTACTAAACTTTTCTACTCTAAATGATCTTGCATGCTTTGTATTTTTGTAGCTTGCATTCTGATATCAAAATGTTTTCCAGTAAGAAGTTCCATATTTTAGTTCAGTTGTTTATAAGATCTTGATTGTTAGAATCAGTGAGAGTTAGAGTAGACACAGGTCTATACACCACAAAATGATACTGCAATTTTTATCTTAATTGACAGGTATAATAATTTTGTATTCAAAGAATGGCCAGCCATAGCTGGTGAAGGACATGCTCTGGCTGAAAAATCCTTATTTTGTAAACTCTTTTTATGGGGCACTTAAAAGTTGGAGATGATTCAACACTGCCATTCATTTATCTAACATAAATTCCAAACAATTTTGTTTTCTATAGATGATACATTTCTAATTCATGGGAAAAAAGAAATTGTTACACAGCACAATACAGAGCTGTGGTAGGAACTTTGCCAATTACTTCAGTAAGTGAAGCCTCAAGCTGAGGCAACCTGGCTCAAAATCTTCCTGTCTGTGTTGTGTCCATTTCCTTTTTAAAGACACAGTTCTGTGTAGGCAAACATGGATAAGCATAAAAGGTAATAAAAATCTACTCTTAAAACACAGGATTTCTATTAAAACTTTTACTAATTGCTACATTTACTATGAAGAGAGCCCTTTTAAACTCCTTCCTTTTCCAGAAGTTCTAAAATTGCTCTTCTTTCAGGATCACTATTTATTTTGTTCTGAATTTTATTTTTGGTTTCTGAGCAGAGAAGTATCTCATTGATGTCTGTGTTCCCACGCTATTCCCATGAAAATCTCACTCAGGCTTGCAGACAGATGCACTGCAGACCCTGAGAGTATTAAGAGGGTCCAATTCTGTGAAGTGCTGAGCATTTCCTGTGTTTCCCCAGGATCATGCCTTACTAGTACAGTTTCTTCCTGAATTGTTCCAACTTTCCCAAACTTTGCGTGGCATATTACAAAAATGTAGTTCACAGTTTCTAAGCCTTCAAAACTTTGCAGAGGGAAACAGCACACAAGAGTCCAAGTACACTTTTGGCTTTCATACCAATACCAGTTCCGGAAGGAGACTTTGAATTATTCTGTATTTTAGTTAAGAGGGACTATTACAAGTACGAAGCATTTTCTGCCATTACACTTTTGACTGAATCTTATGTTCACACTCAACTCTTCTAGAACCAATTTTTCACATGCATTTGAAAATATTCCTGACCGCTACAATAGTGCAAAAAACTCTAAAAGGCTGCAAATCCCATTTCATCACATGGAAAGAAGAGGTGCTTTTTAAAAAGCAGTTAGTCTGCTGACTGGCAGAGTAGATTTATGAAAAAATAGCTGTATTTCATATGAAAAAGGTTTTGTGAAAAGATTTGTATGAGTAAGATAAATACAAAATTTTGTATCCACCCACCCATCCTTAATCCCTAGTTTTGCATGTAAATTCAAATTACAGGCTGGCTTCAGGAAGGGTAGATATCTTTTTCAAAAAAAACCTCTTTATTTCTTGTGTCTTGGCAGCAAAGTAAGCAGAAATATGACTTAGTGAAAATAAACCAGCCAACCAACAAACAAAACAACACTGTACCAATCCTTGTATGAGCGCTTGTTTTTCATTGGAAAGAAGAGGGGAATGCAATACCCTTGACCACCCATGTACTTTAGGCCTTCAAACTCAGTGTTTGTGATCTGAACTCAGTTCAGGAAGGAATGGGCTGTGTATGCTGCAAGTTGCAAAACTTGCTGTCTCTCAAAACAACAGTATAGAATGAAGGTTTTATTTATATTTGCCTGTTTTTTAAGTGATGTGGTGATAGTCGTGATAAACTAACCTACAGATAAATTAGATCAAGATTTTTCAATCTGCCTTTCTAATGCCTATTTCTCCATTGTTTTGTATTTCTAGTCTAGTGAAAATTTGCACCACTCTGATTACTTTTCATATGGGAACATCCAGATGTGAGAACCCAACAGGCTAGGGACTATTTAGAGAAACTAAATGTATTCTAACCTGTGAAACTAAAGGAAATCTACCCAGGCATGCTGAAAGAGATGGCTGATGTGAATGCAGGATCACTAGCATCAGTGGAAAACCAGGACAGCTGTGGGGTGTTCCTGATGGCTGGGAAAGACTTACACCTATATTCAAAGGAGGTAAAAAAGCAATGACTCTAAGCTTGTAAGCCCATCTCAGACCAGGAAAACATCGCAGAGCAGACCTTGGAATCCATTATCAAAGACGTGAGTGACAGGAAGGCAACTGGGAGTAATCAACGTCAATTAACTAAGAACAAATCATCCTTGACCAACCTGATTTGTCTTTCAAGATGTAATCACTGGCTTCATGGGCAAGAAGAGAGCAGACATTATAACATACCTTAGCGTTCATAAGATTTTCTACAGTGTCTCCCAAAGCAGTCTCATTTTAAAGCTGGAAGCATGAGCTGGAAGAGCGGACAGTGAAATGGGTTGAAAACTGTCTGTACTAACATAATTCAAATTGCCAAGCCATTAAAACTGACATCTTTAGCCAAGGTATCTAGTTCAAAACCATCTTATCTCTTAGAGTTTTTAGAATGAGGTGGAACTAATTTGTTCTGGGTTCCTAATGGAATCTGGATGCCCCTTTTAGATGTGGGACAAAATGGCTGAGAAAATAATGCCAAACACTGCCGAACACAGAGGAGCAGTTCTTCACCGAGTCTGAGGAAAAGATAAAATTCTGTGAAAACTAGAAGCAATGAGATTTCAAGGATTTCCCCAAAAAGCAGAGGATGGGAACTTTTGGAAGCTGATATATCTCCTGCTATGTGCAGTGAGTCCTACGAAGTGTAAGAATTTCTTGTGAAGACATCAAAGAAATGCATAAATTCAAGCCTGAAATCCAAGCAGGGAAAAGATGTTGGCTCAAAGTATACACTTACAGTTGCTGCAGATGTGACAGATTGTCTTGAAGTATTTTCCACGGACATCAAGAAAACAAATAATGGCAGCAGAAGGAGATGGTGTTGCCATAAGTAGTAAAAAGAAATTTCTGTGTGTTTGCAAGTGGTCTGAGGAAACTTAATTTATGTTTGTGAGAATGTGAGAGTATTTACAAGTGTACATAGCTTCAAAGCTACATTTAAACAGGACTAAACAATCCAAACTTTCAGCTTAATAAACACCACACAAAATACCATATATTTCAGGACTTGCTCTCCTGATTGGTACGTGTGTTATGAAACCTGAATATTCCTAACAGAGCAGTCCTGAAATACTGGCACTAGAAGCACCTAGTTCTGGAGAAAACCATAATGTTCGTATATACATAGAAACAACCCTGGCATACTAACAAATACACTGCAGCAACTTTCCTGATTTTTTTTTCTCCTATGCTGGAAATTCCATATTAAAGTTATGAGAAAGTTGAGACTAAGGAAAATATATCACAAAAGATTGACTTACTTTTTCATTACTAGAGAGGGACTTCAGGATAGCCTCTATCTTCATCAACTCTGTTCTCTCATATGAAGCTATAGAAAAGCTGCTGCAGCTACAGATTTCTGGCTTTCATGAAAAATCAATATGTTCTGAAAGCAGTTAGATACTGTTCAGACCATCATTGATTAAAAAGTATTGAAAGTGCTGAAAATTATTACTTCCTGATATTCCTATTTCTTTTGCAAGTTAACATACTCATGTATTGTAAAATTTAAAGGATTTCAATGTCCTTCCTTCCTTCCTTCCTTCCTTCCTTCCTTCCTTCCTTCCTTCCTTCCTTCCTTCCTTCCTTCCTTCCTTCCTTCCTTCCTTCCCTCCCTCCCTCCCTCCCTCCCTCACAAAAATTGCATGAAGCAAAGTAGAAGACAGCAGCTAGTCTACATCTTACAGGAAATTATCCACTATGAATTTCAATGAAGTATTTTTTAGGAAACTAAAATATTCAGGAGAGATTCAGGTTCTAGGTCATAAGTATTTGGCAGTAAGTTAATTTAGTAAATTAAATAAAATAAGCCAGATACAGAAAAGAAATAAAATTTTGTGTAGGACATTATGATGAAGGGAAAGAAAAATAAATCAGTATTTCTAGTAGTTGTGAAGAGAGTCCTCTTGAAGATTTGTTTAATAATGAAATTGGATACTCAAGAGAGTCTTCATACTATCCCTGGCTTCTCTGGTCTGTATCTCACTTCTCGTGATTTGTGATGAATGCTTTAGAGAAAAGTATAGCCAGCCTTTTGTCCTTTAAAAGCCCCTGGCTAGCAAGGGATAATCATTCTGTTCCAAAGCCTAGAGGTGATGAAATAAAATGTGAGCTTTTATTTTAGTTCTTATTTTCCTGAAAAACTAAAGCAAAGAAGTTGCCGACATACTGATTAACGAACAAATCTTGACCTTTTCATAACCTAAGAAAGAAATTACTGTGGATGGGAACTGCTGGAACAAGAGAGACTTCTGAAACCATGTCACATCTTTCCAAGGACATGGAAAGATGGATCCAATATTGTTTCCTAGGAAATAACCTAGTATTTTTTAAAGACTTGAGATGATTCCGATCTGCAACTTTCTCTTGTAAATGGTGTAAAAATTAACTATCCTTTTGCTATTAAAGTCATACAAAATTGAACTTTTAATTGCATTCTGTAGCAAATTAATCAATCTTCTTACGCCTTTGCTGGCAAGACTTAAAAGCCAGTCACTCCTAGATATCTTTTCCACATTCCTACATACAGTTATCAAACCACTTACTATGGGCTGATTCCCAAGTGCTTGCCAGGAATGAAAGATATGATATACTATAAAGGTATTTACTTCTGAAGTGACAAAAGTGACCTCAATTCCATCTGTATTTATTTAATTTGAATTACCTGTGGATAAATGAACTTTTCCAGGAGTAATGACTGATCATGATCCCATGTAAAACCCTGAACACAGGTCTGCCACAGTAATTTTGCTAATTAAGAGAAATCAATGGGAAGATTTCCTTGACTTGGTAAGCACTGAATCATTTCCTAGATCACTGAAGACTATCTTCCCTGTTTTATTCTGACTTCAAATGCTAAAGAAATTGATGTTTCTTTGGTCAATTCAATCTCACTTTCATCAGATGCTTTATTTGCCCTGTCAGTTTTACAAGCCGCTACTGAAATAAAGTTTGAGAACCAACTTCGGTGCCTGGGAACAAATTGAATGTACCTCTTCAAAGAAGGGTCATGACATGCCTGTGTCATGTTGTACCTCATGTGGGAAGGAAGTGAACTGTTGAGCTGCCTTATGCTCAGAAAGCCTTCTGTCACCTAAGTCACAAATCCAACAAGACAAAGTCCATTTCCTACTGCCAGCTATAGAAAGGAGTCATAAAACAATTAATTAGCCTTTATAGTGCTCAGTTAGAGGAGCCAGGTTAAAAGCAATCTGGAACCTCTTTTTAAAATGTCTAGTAACATAATACAGCTTCTGATACCAAAACTACTTGAAAGGAGGCTGTAGCAAGATGGGGATCAGCCTCTTCTCCCAAATAACAAGCAATGGGATGGGGGGAAATTGCCTCAGGTTGCACCAAGGGAGGTTTAGATTGAATATTAGGAAAATATTTCCACATTGAAAGTGTGGTCAAGAATTGGAACAGGATGCTCAGGGGAGCGGTGGAGTTACCACTCCTGTAGATGTTGCAAAAGCATATAGATGTAGTGTTTGGGGACATGGTTTAGTGAGGGAACTTGCAGTGTTAGGCTCATGGTTGGATCTTAGATGATCAGCCTTAATGATTCTATTTTTCTACTTGCAAGAAATTTTCTCAAAGTAATTTAAGATCCCATTACATGGAATTATTTTCTATGTGTTATACAACCTTTGGTGTGAACAACTTACCTATTACCTCTAAGTGAAATTACCAAAATCTTTCAAAATTACTTTAGTCCAAAATAAAATAGGCAGTAGAGCAGAAATCAATGAAATGTCTCTCATTTGGATTAATTCCCCCTGCAGGTGAGGAACACAGCTCTCTAGCACAGTGGGCTCAGTATGGTTTTAATGAACAGTTGATGGGGCCAAGACTTGGGAGAGTCACAGGCAGAACTGGTAAAATTTTCCTCAAGTACAGCCTTTTAGTGGAAGGACAGCTGCACTAGTTGGGAAAAACTTATTTAGCTGAGGGAGAGTCAATTCCAGAGTATCTAGAAACTGGCAGAGCAAATGTGTTTGTTGAAGAGGTGGAAATGAAATGCTTGGTAAACACCAGAGTTCCCAGTGCTGGACATTACAGCTGAGCTGCACCAATGCTTGCAAGAGTGGGAACTTTGTACACGCACATACACAACCCATGAGACAAAAACAGAGCAACAGCATAATTACTACTTTGATTCTAGCTATTAGAATTCAGTGAAAACAGTAAGGAGAGATTTAAAGCTTGTACAACTTCTGTGGGAACTTCAGAGGACCACACAGACCTCAACAGGAATTAAGAAAGGATTTCCCATGCATTTTATGGAAGTTGCATATTCCATGTGGATTCACACAGGAAGGTGATTTACTGGTTGGAAGAACTGAGTCAATTTCTCATTTTGAAAGGTGGTATTGATGGTGTTTTTGGGGTAAAATCTGCTAATAATACTGTAAGATCACCAGACAGCAGGAAATGCAAAGTTGTGCCTTTTTTTTCAAGTAAATCCTAAAGACTATCTGCTAGAAGATGACAATGATGTGTGGAAGAAGATAAAGGCATAATTTATTCACATAGATTAATGATAAAATCCACTCCTTAATAGCTAGAAGAGAGAATCTTTAAGAAACCCCTCCAAACTAGGAAAAATTATGTGTAGACTTTTAAAAAAATTTTTTATAAATTCCTCAATCTATTCTGCATTAATAAAAATAGACTTGCATTTAAATTTTCTACTTAATTCTTCATATACACTTTCTCATCATAGTTACATATTACATGCTTTTCTCAAATGATACTTCTGCATATAATTTATTTATGCCATTTCCATAATATTAAGTATAAATTATTCATTGTATTTCCTGTCTAAAATGGTTTTGATTTTCATTTGTAGAGATGGTTGACACTCACCAATTTCAGATGGAAATTATCAGTCATCATCTTCATATTTCACCTAACACAGTCCAAATCAGCACCTTCATTGCTATTCCTTTATTACTTGCTTCTGATCTTAACTCTGACAGACTGTGACCATGCTGATTTGTTTCTTTCTCACATTATGCCTTCTTTCCTGGATCACAAACATGCTCATAGATGCCTTGTTCAGTGGCTTATCATGTCAAATACAGTCAATCATTGCATCCAGCAATTATTTCCCCAAAGACTTATAAGTGTCCCTTCCCATGTGAAATGTTGCCCCTAGCCCATTGTTAGTTGAAGACAAGATAATGAGAGAGCATTTTTAAGAATGTTTTACTAATAATTCTGTGATTTTTTTTGTCTGTCTCCTAGTGTGAACTGCCTTACCTTTAGACTGAAATCTTCTTGAAATAGAACTGTTACCAAAATTAAACAGCATACTTGCAGCAATTGAAGAAGTAAGAACAGCGGTGATATTGGCAGCCTGGTAGTATTTTTGCTTTAGTTCTCATAAAGATCAGACATGCTTACACTTCACAAACCTATTTTAAGTAGTGACAACATTATTTGTGTTACTGAAGCACTCAAAAGCCACAGACTTGGACCACAACCACATTGTGCAAGATCCTGTACAGACAGGGCAGAAGAATTACCCATACACCAGAAGGAAAGTAACCAGCATAAAGCAGCAATCCTCATGCAGACTGATGTGGGAGTACAAAGAAAATGATCGTTTGTGTCATATAAATAACGTTGTAAGTATTCTGGGAACCCTGGGATCTTGACTGATATCAAACATTTTCAGATACCCCAGCAAAAGAGTACAGTACTGAAAGCACTTGGAACAGTCAATGAGACAGCTTTGCTGATGTATGTGGGGATGATCCTTATGAGGAAGAGTGTGAAAGATTCCAGCCTCCTGTGTTTTGGCTTTTCTCACAATTGTGAGAAAACTATTTTTCTGAAGCATCTAGGCTCTCATAATCCTGAGCCTTACAAATATAGAGTATTTTTGGGATAGAACATTTTGGTGTTTTCTTCTTCATGAACTGTTTCGTCTTTCTATTTTTAGTGAAACATGAACTGTTGTTATCCTTCCCTTTTCCTCATTTCCACTTTCCTCTCAAAGAGGATCATCCATTTCCCAAATAGTCAGGCCCTTCAAAACACTGCTGCTCCTAGGGTCAGTATGCCCTTATGACTCTTTTCTCTTTTTCTGCTTTCATATGTAAAAGGATTATGAGAAACACTGACAATTCTGGAGCTTTTGAAGAATTCTCAAAACCATTTTATGCAATATATGTTCTTCATGGTCTATACTGACATGCCTTTATCTTGAAGGAATGAGAAATTTTCTAAAGTTCTATCACTGTGATAAAGATTGTATTTGTAAAAATTTGTGAACTGTCCAAATGTATACTACAGCTCATAAAAATATACATTAAAGGTTTTACTATATCATGAATGGCATTATTGCTACATTAACTATTACTTGTTACTAGCTACTACTCGATATCTTGTTACAGACCACAAGACAGAAGCATGTTTTTTGTCAGTGTATGCTTACACGGTGAATTTGTTGCAAGATTAGAGTGTGAAACGCCAGTTGCTTCTCTACAATCTTTTATGGGATTATGCAGCAATGTAACATACTCATTGTAATGCAGTTATTGAAGGTAACACGAATGGTCAAAGGAGACTTAACAGGAAAAGGGCATTTCTCAACAATGTTATCACTGTGACTTAACAAAAATTATTTTAAACTTAAACTGTGTACGTATGTGCTTACATGAATACCAATCAATGACAAAACAGTACCAAAAGCATACAAGGTATGTTAAATGGAAGGAATCTTTTGCCTACGTGGTGATTAACTCCACCTACACCATTTGCAAGAGATTAAGGAAGTTTAGAATTAGAAAACGCATGTGTTACAGAAGGATGGTAGTCCAAAAAAGCATTCTGACAGGCAGACACTGATGAAATGCTGCCTTGGAATTCGTGTATCCCGGCTTTCACTCCACCCTACCGGTAGCCTGGGCAGGAGCAGCGGGAGATCTGATCGAGCTCACGTTCTGCAGGGCCCTGCAGCAGAACCACTGATGACCCCGAGTGATTAAGGGTCAACAAACTTTAGCCTGAAGCAACTGTTCTATGAACTTTGGCACATTCTGAGTTGGCTCCTGCTGGTTTGTTGCCTTTGGCACTTATCTTGCAGTTTAGCAAGGATTGTGAAACTCTGAATAAAGTTACAAGACATATCGGTTCTGTCTCAGTGACTCAAGGTCTTGCTCTTCAAATGTTCTTGGTCTTCAAAATTCCTTTGGCAAATAATCTCATCTATCAGCTAAATATTTTCCAATAGGTGTGTCAAAGGCCCCATCAGAAAAAAAAAAATAAAGAAAATAAGAAAAAAAAAAGGAAAAAAAAAAAGAAAAAAGGAGAAAAAATTATATAAATAAATAAAAAAAGGTATAAATATCATGTGGGACAGGGAAACATTATCAGAGATTTTCTGTGGTAGCACTTTGAAAAACTACCTGCATTCTATGTATGCACAAACTTCAGCCCATGACTGAAAAAACCCTATATTTTGAATTCAGTACTGTGTGCTGTGTTCAGATGGATGAAGGGAACAACTACTTCAGAAAAGTGAAAATATCTTTGGAACATTAAAAGAAATAGAGGAAAAGAGCAACATACTTTTGGAAGTACTTATAAGCCTAACCTCACTGACTCCCAAATGTTTATGTTGCTTACAGAAGAGAAATTTTAACATAAAGTCAATTAGACTTCTGAAAATTTTGTTCTGCTTTCAAGGCAGAACTTAGGCCCTCGGAAGAAATTATAAATTCTTCTTTATTAAAAGTGCAAGGAAGAGAACATATAAATCCCCAGACTCCTTTATTTCTTGGCAATATTTGACAATATTTGACAATGACATGTCTTTCTGAAGTGCAAAATGGCTTCTAGGTAGATAGGTTCTCTGAATTAGAAAAAAACCCAACCTTAAATGTCTATCTTTTCTTAATATAGAATCCATATGCTCTGATTTTCCCCTGTAATGTCTGTATTTCCAAGACATTATCCACTGGATGTGCTAAACTACGTGAGAAACCTGTTAAAGATTATTTCCTTTTCTAAGAAGAATACAGAGGTTTTAAAACACCCTGAAATCCCTAAGCATGTTGAAACATCACTCAGTGCTGGCAACAGCAAAGCTTTTGTATTGGCAAAGCAGCAAAAGAAGAATTAGACAAATTGCATGTGACTGTGTAACAAAGCTCCACAAAGAGCCAACACAGTTCTGTTTTAATGGTTCAAAAGCTGGATATGAAATTGGCTCTATCACTTTCTGTCACATTTTTTGCTATCTGCCTTAAAACTATCACCCCATGGATTCTCCAATCAGATACTGAATTGTTGAATTTATAGCAGCAAATTCAGAATTTTAAATATTAAATACTTAAAATATTAAATATTTTAAATTTAAAATATTGCTATTTGAAAGTTCCATCAGGCTTCCGAGGACACCTATCTCAGTCAATTTTTGAGGTGTTTTGAAACACATCACATTTCAATTTAATTAGTATATTTAATCCCACATAATCTTGCATTTACTCATTGATATTTGTAAGGTATGTTGCAAACTCCTAGGGCTATAACACTGCAGTTAAAGTATGCTGGACTAAAAGTGAAGGCTTTGCAAAGAAAGTGCATTCTGAAGGATCACACACTACTGAGTGATTAATTCCATCATCTACTCCTCTCCCTTCTATGAAATTAAACCCTACTTTTTTTCACATTGCAGTCTTCAGACTCAGTAGCCTATAATTCCTCACCAGATGCCTCCCATGTGTAGTTTTTTTGTTGCCTATCAAACTGCTGTGGGATAATAAGCTTCCCAGTCTGGTGCCATTCATATACAGTATTGTCTTTTTACAGATGAAATCCAGAGCTTCAGAATAACTTTGGAAGGTCAAAGAATCTCCTATCTTTCCATCTCAAGCAGTACCGTGTTTGCCTTTCTGTATTCTTCATGGCAATGCTTTACTATTATTTTCTATGTAATGTGTGCAGTATTATTTAAAATACAATAATCACATTTCACTATTTTTTGAGTGATAGAATATGGGGAATATCAAGTACTATTATAGGTTGTTTGGATTTTTTTTCTCTTTTAAAACAGGGCTAGTACAAAAATATCATAAGGACAATTTAGTAAGAGAAGGTAAATAGAAAAAAATTCCGAGCACAAGCTGTGTGTTAGGGAGTAAAAACAGACAAACTAAAAACTTTGCTGATCTCTATGTAATATAGGAAGGTTCTTCAGTTAGTTTGAAGAAAATAAAAAGCGGCAACATACTGGAATGTACAGTTTCTATTTATAGAAAGTCCCACTAACTAGAAGCCCATGCCATTCAATTAACAATTTACAACACCTTCATTATATAGTGCAGTGCAAAAAGTGGAAGATTGTTTCATTTCTGCATTTCCAGACACATGTCATTTCCAACCCCATATTTAATAGTGTGTAACTGCCTGAAGGGGAGAGATCAGAATGTGTGGCATGTCTCACTGAGAGGAATTTTGTGCATTAAAAAACCCCAAACCATGCTCTTTCAACTATTAAACAGAGAGCTAACAAAATTCCTTGCTTCCACCCTGGCTTTGAAGTCCAAAAAAAAAAAAAATGGAAAAAGGAAGGACAAGAAAAGGAAAAGAAAAAGGGAAAGCAAGCGAGCAAGAAGTGAGAGATGGAAGAGAGTGAGAGACAGAGAGACAGAAAGTGCAAGAGACAGGAAGAAGGAGAGCTCAGGAGGAAGAAAATTCCTTACAAGAGGTATATGTAAAGGACAAAAAGAAATGGCTTTCCATGATGTCACTCACAGCATGTCTATGTCTGGAAAAGTACTTGAAAAGGCAGACATGGATTTATTCCATTTCAGTAACACAAACTATTCATGCCACGTTTTCCAACCACGTTCCAGAAGTAAAGAATACTGTGTACAAGGCATAAAAGAAGATAATCATTTATATGCTGCCAGCAAACTGATTTGACCAAGCTGATACTTTAGGAATTGTCATTTCCTCTTTTCTTTTCAGAATCCTTTTTTTTCCCAATTTCCTCCTGGTTTACAATCTCTTCCCACCCCCACCCTGCTTCTTGCCTTTTTCTTCTTTCATCTCTCACTCCCTTAAAGAAGCTGATGCAAGGTTTTTTCCTTCTTTCTTTATGTGCATGCTTCTACTTTCCTGTGCTCTCCACCTACTGGCAGAAAGACTAAACTATTGTCACTGTTTTTCTAACTCAAATTCTGTCTTCATTCCCTGGTTCTGTGCTCCTTTATTTGTCTTGGATTCAAGCCTGAAATTCTTTCTTAGATAAAACACAGGAAATTCTCACCAAAAAGCGTATTTACATATTACATTGTTTCTTTCCCCTTTAATACAGCTTTTCTTTCTTGAGGTTTTGCATATTCTCTCTTCAGCTAAATACACAATATTCCCCTCACCCTCTCCTCCCCCCAAATCATGCTTAAAATAACCACAACTGCAAGCAGAGACATGAATTTGTGGAGTCTGAATTCAATACTAACAAGACTGACAGCATAAACAATTATTAGTGCTGATCTTGTCCCCCGGGGGCCCTGGTCTTCAGTCCATGGCTGGGAAAACATCAAATACCTATCTTTGCACTAAGTGCCAATATTCCACCTTGTTCAACTCACAGGTAGACTTGATGTCCAGCTGTATTTTAGAAAAGAAGAAATTCAAATGCTTATAGAAATGAGCAAGACTGCTGCTGCACAACCATCCCAGTGATCTTATGGGGACTGATCTGGTGAAAGACAGCCATGGAATATGCGGGCGGCAAACTGTACTTTGGAGCAGGGTGGGTACAATTTGGTGTAAGTAACTATAGTGACTTTAGGCAAGATGCAGAGCCAGAGTAAAAGTCAGAAAGGTGGAAAATGCAAAGAAAATAGAAGGAATAGAGGAGAAAATGGAAAAAAAGGAGGAAAAAAGAAAGAAAAAAAACCAAAAAAACCCAAAAAGACAAAAAAGAAAAAGAAAAAGAAAGAAGGAAGAGGAAAAAATACACTAATGATTCAGGAGCATAGTTAAGATAAAGTAAATCATAATTTAAAAATAATTCTTATCTTTCCTGTTTTTTATATACACAATTATGGCAAAAGGGATTTAAATTTCATAACATCTCAACATCGGCCAAAGTCCCATCAAGCACCAAACTTTTGGATATGAGTAGTAGAAGATTACTTAAAAACAGTTTTACAATAACACTACTTTATAATAAATAGAACAATTCCTATCTTGCCAAAACAATTTTTTAATATTAGTTTAAATAGACACTAATAGTTATTATCACTTTGGAGATTAGCACAGCAGATACTCAAAGCAGCAGTTTTCTCAGTAGTTTTTTGGCTGCTCACACATGATTGCCTGCAATCATTGTGCATCTCACCTGCTTTACATGACAGTACTGCATGGGACAGCTGGGTAGTTTGAACCTCCTCCTTGAATCACACAAAGGAGGAGACAGAAAGCAACTGCACCCCTGAACCTAAGAATTACCTTACAAATGAACTCCTGAAATGACGCTATTTTTTCCATCTTCAAAACACTCTTATCTTTCCCTTCTCCTGAATTGCTGAGGGATAAGGTAAGGGCTCTCAGTCACAAGATGATCTTCAACCTGTGCTATTTATTTTGACTGCTTCTCTCCCAGTGATCTAAGTCCTCAGAGATGTAATAAGCACTCACAGAGTCTGATAGAGATACAGTGGACTTCTTCATAGAGCTATCCAAAACTAAAACTGAAGGTGGCCCTGGCAAATTATGAGTTAATGAACAATTAATCTTCCAACAACAGTTTGTCCCAGCTGAAAGTCTTGTGCAACACTGTTGGGCTGTAGAAAGTTGCAGCCGTTTGTCACCTATTGGTCTGCTGGCAAAAATTTCAAGTTTTTCACAACTTTAAAGCCCCTTATCCCCAGTTCCCACTAAATCTGTAACCTAGCTTTCTGCAGCAAGTCTCCAAGCTTTCTTGCTTTCCATCCCTTCATACTGTCCAGCAAGGGGATGTACTGACCCTTTGTGAAAATCTGCTCCGAGTGATTTTGAAGGTATCTTGAACTATTACCGAACAGGATGGAAACAGTCACAAATGTATGAACACTTTTTTTTCTATGGTGTTTATTAAAGGCTTTCCCACAGAACACTTTTCTCATTTTAGCACAGATCTTCAACACTGTTTTAAGGAATTACATCATTAAAATCCTTATTCTAGTCTGCATGTGGTGTAATTTATCCCCAACCATATCTTCCAATTACTTCCTTTCAAAGAGGTGGAATTCTAAAAATGGTGAGCTGTACAGATGTAATAACTGATGCAATATATCTCAGTAAAATTTTAACAGGAAATTTCAGATTCCTTCTTTTAGACAGTTTCCCAGAAATGTTTGGCATTTATTACTTGCTATGAAAGGCTCTATTAGGCATGAAACAGAGAAGACATGTGTCACTAGGAGAACTTATATTGAGATAAAACTCAGTGCAAGAGAAAGAGCTTCCATATAAGAGAAATAGCCCAGTAAGGGCTTCCATGTACAGCTGTCAATGATTCAGAGTATGTCTGTGGCTGTACTGGATCCATCCAGACTACTTTCCTCTCCTCAGACCTGCAGCAGATTAGAGGATGTGTATAAAAACATGGAAATCCCAATGATAGACTGTGATTCTTGAGTAAAATGCAAATCCTGCATTGGGACTTCATTGCATGACTGACAATAAGACTGTGATGATAATGTGCACAAGTTTCCATCTGCTGTTTTTGATGGGTTATAAACTTTTTCCCAGAAAAATGCCTAAACACATTTTGAGGCCAATTTACTTTTAGCTTCCAAAATATCAGTAACTTTCACAGACTGAATCTTTAAAAAAGATTGTCCCTTGTTTTTAAGTGGTGATTACTTCCTGTGTATCTGTGGTGATCACTTTTGCAAGTGTTGTATACCCCTTTGCATTGTAGCAATTAAAACATCAAAAAAATTATTAAAATCTTCAGTGCTTTGTGGATTTTGTTTTTCTTCAGAGAAATAAGTTCTTAATGCCATTGCAATTAAGAAGGAATTTACTTATATTGCAGCAGTTTTGCACTCACAGGCTTCTAACTGAAAATGATTTAACAATTTTGCCCATCTTTGCACATGCATGCAACAAGAATGCCATACTCCATCTCAGAATTGAAATTCTTCAATGCAGAAATGCAGTCTACAGATTACATTCTGACAGGGAAAATTTGCGAATTATTTTTTTAAAAAACCCAGTGGAATAAATATGTAAGCTTTTCTTGGCAGGTGCTGAAAAAGAGTTAAAATTTCATACTGACATACAGTTAAACATATTTAAGCAACATCAGGAAAAAAAGGGAAACTTGGTAGGGATTCAACTCAAACCGTATGGAAGAGCACAGAAGACAGACTTGAACTGAACTTATGAGGCAATAAAACTGGAGAACAAATGGGAACATTTCACGTCGCGTCTGACATTCAGAACATATTGTCATGGGAAGCAAAGCCCAGCAAACTCAAAAATTTAGACTTAACCAAGTTTCTATCAGAGTTGTTAAACTAAAAAAAAAATGCTGATATTCTGACATTCTACCATGTCTAGAGAAACTGAGCCTTCTACAGTTGATTTCACAAGAGGAGAAGATTTACTGATGAAGAATAATTAAAAAAGTTTTTCAGTGTGCAGATACACCTAAGTTTACACATGGTATAATTTTGCTTTCCTCCTTCCCAGGTTTATATCTAATGTAGTAGGCTGAATCCCTGTCCTCCACACTGCTAGTCTGCAAAATCAGACTATGTATGATAAAACAGAGTATTCAACATAGTTTGAAGACTCTACAGACCCATCTAAAATTTCCTATTTGCTATGCTTTGGAAGTTCTTTAGGCTCTTTGTCTCAAACCAAGGGAAAATCAATGTCCACCCACTGTTACCATCACCATAATATTTAAGTTAACCCTTTAACCTAATGGCTGGAAACAGCTTTTAGAAGAAGTCATTTGCTTAAAATTTTCACCTGGAAGATTCCAGTAAATGAGACAGTTTAAGCATATATAGAAACCACTAGAAGGACAGAAGGCTGCCAGGAGACTTACCTGGCAGTAAGTGTGCTGTCATGAGAAGCATCCACTTGCTTGAAAGGGGTGAAAATAACTAAACAGGTTATTTTAGCCATGCATAGTAGATAAAATAATCTTTTTTCCCACTTGCAAAGTGATGTCTGCGTATTTCTTTCGTTTTCCAATACAAACACTGCTTTGGGAACAACTTCTAAGTCAATAAGTGACTTACAAATTTTCGCTTACAGTTTTTTTCTTCAGTCAAAGCTTTTTGTTATCAAAGTTACAATGTGTAATTTCTAAATAGAAACTGAAAATAGACTACAAACTTACGGCAATTAATTTTGGTCATTAAACCTTTTAACTGCAGCATAATGCCTTAATTCTGCACAAAAAAATCTGCCTGTGTCCAAGTGCTTGATGTCCCCTGGTGCCCCTCTTCTAAAAGAGCAAGACACCAGGTGGCAGCATACAGTGAAAAAATGTACTTGACATTACTAACAGCACAATTAATGACGTTAATGCTGAAGAAGTCATATACTTTTTCTTCAGTTTATAAAAAATGATAATCATACACAACCAGATGGATACAGTGTTGAAGACAGTGTCAGCTACTCTACAAAAGGAGGAAAACATGAGAAAAAGCCCCAGTATATAAGCATGGCTGAAACAAAAAAGTTGCAAGAAGAGACAGAAATGCAATGTATAATTTGACATCTTGGAAAGTCTCAGAAGTTCTCATGCTTAGCACTTCAGAATTTGGGTATTTATTTAGATTCCCAATATTTTTGGGGGATTGAACTTGGAACCCAGAGCAGATTGCCTAATATATGTATTTCCTGGGTCATACTGTAGCTGTATAAAATTTCAAACCTTTTGTTGCACTGTGAATTTACATTGGTCACTCAGGATTCAATACTGAGGAACTGAATAAGAGAGAGAGAGAGAGAAACTGTCCCTGACCAAAGCAAAGGTGATGCCTGTCGAAGACGTCATGACTGGATTCAGTGGTTTTGGTTCAAATTGTAGGAGTAGCATATTCTTATTGCAAAAAAAGGAAAAAAAAGAAGTACAATTAGGGTTAACACAGGAAGAGATACTTCAAACAGAATTCAGATTCCTTTGGGGAGCAAGATGGAGTCAAAGAAAATTTTTGAGAAGTTCATATAACAAATACAGCATAATCCTGCTGTTTTCTTATACATGACTGGCAAATGTAACTGCACGGTATTTTACTTTTTATAGGGTAAAATAACAGGCTGTTAGAATTCAAATGAAATTCTGATTGTGTGAAAAGTTAATCTCATAATTAATTACCTTACCTTGTTTTCTAAAACACTTTCTTTTAAGCATAGATATGAAAAACAATACTAAATTAATCAACTTGATCAGGTCCTGAGAAGTCTTTACTCACCTTGCATTCATAAAAATTATCAAGTTTTAAAGAAACACTATTTGAATTAATGTTGGACAGTAAGAGTCTTTCTCCTTGATGCTCACCAGAATAACTTTCAGTGTTGCCTGAATGAGTAAAATAAGAATTCAAGGAATACTAAAATGGCAGCAAAATTTAGAAAAGTTATATGAGGACTTTGACAAATAAGCAAATATTACATAAAAGTATGATTCAGAGACCAAAATCTATCACCTTGCAAATTGTATGACCCCCTGCTAAAGATTTGTCAGCACAAATGCACTGACATATTCTGTATGTATACCTCATAGTTCATCAAATTTACTATAAAAACTAATGCAATAGGAAATGTGAACATTGCAAACCCTTGAAATAATTCTGATAATTCTCCTTCATGAATATTTAATTTGAAATAGAGGTTTCCTTGTACTTACAATAAATTTTAGCTTCTTTTATAATTAAAAACCAGTGTAGTTAATTAGCAAGAAACTCGAACTCTTTCTTACTCTACAAATCTCAAAGTTATTTTTCACAGAATGATTTGGCTTTCTTTAAAAAGTTCAAATTTTAAAACATAATATGAATCAAAAGCATATTTGGTTAAATTCTTTTAGTGCATATAGATTAAACATTTGCAAATCTGTCATCTAGATAACACAAGTTTTTCTCCCAATCCAGCAACAAGACTTGTGAAAGTGGACTCAAGCTCATCCAAGGCTTCAGTGATACCAGCAGCTATGCCTGAAGCCCATTCCCATGCTCAGACAGACTAGGTAATTTTATACTTGCAGGCATAACTGATGTCTTAAATCACTGTGAGAATTGAATGCATCTTAAATGAGTCATTATAGCTAATCTGAAAAACAATCTGCTCCTAGGTACCAGCTATTCTGGTGATAATAGATGCCTGATTACCTTTGTACAGTGTGATTAAGGTTAACTTGGGGACTGTTGAAGCAGGAGGGATAAGACTGCCAAAAAAAGGAGTAGAAAATAATCATGGCTGGGTTTTTTTTACCTGAACAGAAAAGAAACACTTTACAGAGCAGATGTTCAAGGACAAAGTTTTGGCCACAACTTTTAGGCCTTAGTTGCTGTTGTCCTTTAGCCAATTTTTTGTACAGAGGAAGTAAAAAAAAAAAAAGGACAATGATAATTGATTCAAGTTTTCCTTAAGTGGTTAGCTTTTAACTGGACATTGGAGAAGGATATGGCAACTTGCCTTTAGTTACTAAATTACATTTTAAATACTGTAGCCACATATTGTTTCTATAATAATCAAACCAAATTTAAAAATAAATAAATTCTCGTCTTTACATTTAAGAATATTTTAAGTGTCCATATGTATAGCATTGGTTTGTAGAAGGCAATGACATGTAGAATATTTACATTCCTTTCTCTCCAAATCCAGACAAGACACTCCCTTTTCCCAGTGTTTCTCATGGCCACAAGGGCAAAAGACTGTTGATTTCTTATTTTTTTAAGCTGATTTCAACTCTCATGTGATTACTGCTAACCAAATGTATATCCTCAAGTGTTAATATACAAAAATCTTTGTCTGTTTTGGAAACTGATTAATAAACCCCCAAACCATAAAGATGTGCAAATTATAGAAGCATGAATTTTTTTTACTCTGTAATCATAAGTAATATAACGATGCCAAAAACATTTCTTAGTATCCCATCCTAAGTTATGTGGGAAATGTATCTGTTCAGTCACATTAATCCTTACTTTCGAAAGGATTGTCCATATATGCACCTTTCCAAACACATACCACTTGTGACTCAAACACCCTATTGGTCACATGATGCTATTTCACCCTGACCATGGGATATAATGGTGGCATCCTAAATTTAGGATGGAGGTTAGTCAGCTGTATGCTTCTCACAAGCCTGAAATCCCAAGTACATCTGCATATCAAAGGCCCTCATAATGCACCCTGCAGAATCACAGAAAAGCCTTTCCATAATGCTCTGTGGAGAATCCTGTCCTTCCTTGTCATGCCTGTATTCAGGAAGGAGTTCAGGGGGTGTGTGTGTGTGTGTGTGTGTGCATGCAGGTGTATGCTTATATATATGGGTATGTACTGTACACAGGAATGGATTTGGCTATCCAGAAGTGAACCTTCATGAAATATTAAATAACTTATGCATGAAAATATACACACATAATCTTAATTTTATTTAAAATAATATCTATTATTAATTTGCAGAGAAAATTGTAATTGATACTGAATTTTAAATACAATTCTTGTTTAACATTTCATAAAATCTACTCATGAAAATTTAAAATGTCCTGCTTTCCATAAACCAAGGAGTGAATCATTTCCACTAGGATTATCAAACCAAATTGTGCTTATGGATATCCCAACACATTGTGATGCTGTTTGAAATCGTTTGGACTAAATCCATAGAAAGCTGAATGAACATGAATGGATGTAGTTTGTCTGTACACAAATTTTCTATCTATAAGTTATATCCTGTGTAGGTAATACCTTTTACAAGTTCTTTATCAGGAACTAGATCCAAGCTCATATCTCCCTGCCCTGCCTTAGTATTCCCACTCCCCAGTCTGCATATGATGTGGTGTTTTAGCTTTACAGTCTGATTTTGATGTGGTAAATGGTTTGCTATAGTTTGTTTAAAAATACCACATATCATTCCGTAATGTAACTAATCGCCCTTGTACTCCTATTTACATACTATTAATAAATACAACAAAAGAAGTTGTCCCTGGAGACTAAGCATCTGGAATCCTTGAAGATCTGCAGTTACAAATGCCAGAAAGGGAGTAAAATCTTTGAAACAGTCCATTACCTTTAAAAAGTAGCTCCCTGAGTTTCAAATGCAGAAAAATTTTATTCCTATAGCTAGTCTGACAAAAAAATCCCAAACAGAATCCAAATAAAAACCAGAAAAACAAAACCAAAACAAAAGAAAATTCTCCAAGCCCTAAAACCTAGAGTCTCCTTTATAGTCAGAACACCACACTGTGTGGATTTTCAGAGGCCATCACTACGTGGATTGCTGCAGAGTGTGAGGAGTTGCAGCCTGCAAAGCTTTAGAAGAGAGCTATGTTTGTAGAAATTTTAACTTCACTCATAAAAAAATTATAAAATTATAGAATAAAATAACTGCATATATATGCAGCATAATACGTTAATCACAGCAAAAGTCAAATAATTGCTTGCTGAAGCTGAATTAACACATAATATTATAGGAAGTGACCCATGCTTCTGCAAAGCCAGGTGTTAAGAGTTCCCCAAATATTACCAAAGAAGCCAACATTTAAAAGGGATGTTTAATACCTTAAAAAGTGAGAAAGTGTCTGTGTGCTTCTCAGGATCTGGTAAAATGGAATATTACCTTCTAGCTTAACATATGTACTTATTTGAGAATTTGTTCTGCTATGTATGCAGTGACAGAGTGCAGAGCTCTCTATTTGCTATAGTTATGCACTGATGATAAATTACAAGTGAATTTATTTTTGTACAAGTGAACAATCCCAAATGTAAATGTTTATTAGAACTTCTGTTAGCCACAATCAAAGGCATTAGTTAACTTGCTATTATTGCAGTGCAGTAAATGACAGGTGGCCTCTATTTTACTTTTTATAGACTTGTTCTAAACATATATTTATGCTAACTACACTTTTTATTTTAATATTTTATCCCAGATTTTCTGCTGGTCTGGTTACCAGAAGCTTTTCAATAAGTGAACAGATGGAGCAGGAGTTATGCTAAGACTTTTCAGGACAGGCAAAGCTTAGAGGAGTCTAGATTTCTGTGCTTCTTGAGGCAGTGGAAACAGCAACTTCAAGAGGGAACAGATAGCATGTCAGGAGTTTCTAGGACATCCAAGCATTTCTGCACATATTGATGGCTGAAGCATTATGAAGAATTCTTCAGAAGATGGAAAACAGCAAAAGAAAGAACCATGCTTCTCATAGTTATGTGTATCTATGAATGGATATAGAAAGAGGCTCCTTGCCGTATCTGAGCTCTCAGGCCAGCCCTTCCTCACTGCCTATCATGCACTGGGACCTGCAGAAAAGTGTCTGCTTGCTCCAAGGCTCCCCTCTGATCCTAAGAGTCTGGAACCACTTGCCAAATTTTGCCTTA